>NC_092769.1:42390902-42752247 GCF_047496795.1 Chiloscyllium punctatum | reverse complement strand
ATTAAGACCGGCGAAGGCCCTCATCCTGATGATTTTCTGTTCAGGACTCCAGTCACTAACTTGCTGCCAGGTTCTGATAATAACCAAAAACACAACAGGAATTACACTTGCAGAGAATAAGGGTGCCGTGGTTGCATCAACATCAGAGCACAAGGAGGCTATTTAGCTCCGTGAGCCTATTCCACCATTCACCCAAATCATGGTAATCTTCCTCATCATAACACATCCCTGTCTTTGTCCCATAATCCTTCAGCATTTTCATTCAAAATCTACCAATCTCAGATTTAAAATTTGCAAATGATTTCCAATCAATCGCTGTTTGTGGAACTTTATCAAACTTTATCCATTTCTGTGAAGAAAAGTGTTCCCTGATATCACACCTCAATGATCTGACTCTAACAGTTTATCTGTTTAATCTTTCTTCTTAAATTAAGCCTTGGAATCCAAGTATCACATCAGTAAATCTACACTGCACTTCCACTCAGAGTGATACTCTCGTTAAGCCGTGGTGCCCAGCCCTGACAGCTTGGTCTAACTAGGTTCGGATTTGCTGAAGCATGACTTCTAATCCTTTGGTATCTCGTCTTCTGTCGAGATCAATGTCAACATTCTACCAGCCCCTTGGTCACGTTTCTGAACCTGTTTGTGACATTTTCATGAACGAAACAGCTGGATCAATCCCATCAAGTTTCTTTGGAGTCCACTGTCTCTATTTTCACAATCAAGAAATATCCTATTTTGATCCAACCTCTCACTTGACGACACAAACTTATCTGTCGTTTTTTTTCATTTACTGAATCTATCAATATTACTTTATAATGCTATGCTTCCATCTACCTACACGTGGAATCGCAGTAATCTGCAGAGTGGCCCCAAATTTTGAATGTGGCTTTCCTTTCATTATAAATAGTGAATAATTAGGGCTCCAACATCGATCCGTGCAGGATATCACTAAACATATCCTTCCAATGAGAATATCTCTTATTATCTGCACAAATGTCTCTTGTTCAAATCAAGTTCCTCTGCAAGGTCATCTTTTGCATCTTATTACCTTTAATGGAGAGTAGAAAGGTGTAAATTTAGGGACATTCTTTGCAGTCAAATTTGCCTTGTGTTTATCTGATTGGGGGAGCAATGAATCCCATTAAATTTTAATCTTTGTCTTCATGACATGGTAACTCAATCACAAAGATTAATAATGTTAAATACTTATTCTCCTTCCTGATTGATAAACTCTGGGCACATTGTTACCAAGTGGTACTCGCTTTTTTTTTCAAAAACACAGGCCCCTGCCAACTGTTGGCTCACACCCGTTACACCATATGGTCCTCGTCCTCTCCATCTGAATCTCATGGCAAGGTACCTCGAACATGGAGAGGAGCAACTATTCCAAGCACTGAGCTCCCAGTAATTGGTACCACCATTCACCCTAATCCATAGGAGAAGCCGATTGGTCCCGCACTATGTCCTCATCTGAATCATCCTGCTGGCTGTGTTTCTTCCCCATATTAAAGTGGTGATGGCTCTCTGATGGCAGAAGGGAATGGACGGATTTCTCTTCAATCTCATCTTTCGTCATTGACTTGTCGAACTCATGGGAGTACTCAGTGGCAACAGAAGCAGAGTCTGGAGGGACAATAAATGATTGACATTGTTCTTTGTTATTTTCCATTGCTCACTGAAAGGTTTAGAACTTGAACTTGAAGTTAGGGGCTGAGCTAGAATCCTTGGATTAATTATCTGCTCAAGGAGCAGAGTTGGGTTACAATAATTGATTCAACACAACTTCGATATTGAATCAGACATTGTTTAAGTTTCCTTATGCACAACCACAGATCCAAGGGAAACACAAGGAAGTTGGATTGAATAGCTTAAGCACATGACTGAATAAAGGAATCTTGAAATTAATCAGTGCAGGACATGTGCCTATTTGACCCACATATCCTTTGGGTAGGGAAGGAGTGCTCACGTCGCAAAAGGTTTGATTGATTCAAATCATCTAACTGAAGAGACACATTTCCCTGCTTAAGTCATGACATCAGTGGAAGGACAAAACATCATTTCTGCTTAAAGAATTCACCTTTCTCACCAGGTAATGAAGGCACACTGTCTCTGCGGATCGAGTCGTTGGTCACTGTTTGAACCACCTCCTCAATAGAGCTATTTCCCTTTTGTGTGACCAGAGGTTCTGCTTTTCTCCAAGAATGGTAAGGGTGAGCTGCCTTGTTTACTGCTGCCACTGCTGCTCCTATAGAAATGTCACAGAACAACACAGATGCATAGTTTCAGGACACAAAAACAGGTTCTCAGTATTTGTGATTTACACAGACTTCCTTCTCAACCTAAACCCATCAACATTGTTTTCTTCGATTTCTTAAATTCCAAGCTCCTCCTTGAATTCATCTCTTATTTGCTTCAATTATTCCTGATGAAGTAAGTTCTACATTCAAACCCCTTTTTGGTAAAGACTTTGTCGCCCTCTGCAAATGCCCCATTAGATTTAATAGTGATTACAATTATATCCCCAGATCCATGGATTCTGTCATTCACAAGCAGAAACATCTTTTCCATGTCTACTCGATCAAACGTAACTGGACCATGTCACTCTTTTTCAATGAGACAAGACTGCCCAATCTTACTTGATGAATTCAAACTCAGTTTGGATATAATTCCAGTAACTATTCTTTACCTTCCCAGATCCGAACTGTGTGCAGTGCTCCAAGGGTGACCTGTCCATGGTCCTACACATATCGAACACATTTCCATTCTGTCGCCCCAGAAATAAACCCATGACCTACTTCTCCATCTAACCTCACAAACCGGTGCCATTTGCTGCCAGTGACTCATTCCTATCTCCAGATCCCTCTGCCCTATTTAAGGTCATATTTCCAAAGAGGAAGTTGTCTCTTTAGTCTTTTGACCACAGTGTACTACCTCACACATGGGTGGAGGTTAATCTTCCACAGCTTTGACTGCAATATTCCCTTAACCAAATCTTCCCAACAGTAAATCTTCCTAAAAACAAAACTCCAATATATTAATGTACTTAATCTCATCAACTATTTCTTATTTGAAAAGCACTAATGTCCAGCTCAGTTTTGAACCAACATCCTCTGCCACAGTTATTAAAATGTCACAAGCTGAACTACAACCACTATTTTCATTCATATTCATTGCAGCCCAAGAATCAGAGGTGGTATCATTGAGGGTCTATAAAATGGTCAAGGGATTGACCAAGTAGATGCAGAGAAGATGATTCAATCTAAAATGAGTTGTCGTAAGTTTACAATAAAAGGAAAGTTGGAGGAAATACTTCTGTCAGAGGATGGTGAATCTTGAGAACTCACTTCCTCAGAACAATGTGGATTCTGGGACATGAAGTAAATTTAAATAAGAGACACACAGGTTTTTAATTAGTAATGGGTTGAAGAGTTAAGGAGAGCTGGCAGGAAAGTGATGTTCAGGCCAAGATTAGATTAACCATGTCTGTATCAAATGGCAGAGCAGGTACAAGGGGCTGGATTAATAATCCTGCTCCTAATTATGATGCTCTAATGTTCTTATTTCAAAAGGAGGAAGTAAGAGGAATGGACTAATACAAGGTGTTTAATGGGCATGGTATTGGAAAGACTGTGGTGAGAGGCTGTTTAATTTGGTGAGGTGAGGCACAATATCTCTACTGTAGTGTCAGCAGACCAGCTGGGCCCAGCACAGAGTAAAGACCGTGAAGCCTCCTTTGCAGCATCTTTCCCCACCTATCCGTTTCTAGCCTCTACCTTATTCCACCCTCCCTAGCTTTCAGCCTGAAGCTCCTTCACTAAAAACCTTGCAGCCTCTTTCTTCAAACCCACCATCACCGAATCCCCCACCATCAACATTCTGGGGGTTTACTATTGACTAGAAATTGAAGTGGACTTTCCATATAACTACGGTAAGTAAACCACCCTCCAAATCTCTGAAGCCTGTCCACCATCTACAAGAATCAACTCAGGAGTGCAATAGGATATTCACTACTTGGCTAGGTTTGGGTGCAGCTCCAAGAACACTCAAGAAGCTTGACAGTGTCAAGGAAAAGCAGACTGCTTGATTGGAACCACATTCACTCCCTCCTCCACTGATGCCCAGAGCAGCACTATGTACTATCGACACGATACATTACATCAATTCATAACACTTCAATAGCATCTTCTAAACCTATGACCAATACCAAATAAAAGGAAAAGGGAAGCAGTTTCATGGGAACATCACCTCTTGCAGGTTCCCTTCCAAGCCACTACCATCTGGAGTTGAAAATCTTTCAGCAGTCTGAAGTGTCATTGAGCCAAAATTCTGGAATTCCCTCCCAACAGCACTACCAATAGGTCTACAACCCACACGGACTGCAGTGATTCAAAAAGGGAGCTCACAACCATCTTCTCAAGGGCATTAGAATGAGGCAATAAATGTTCGCACAGCCAGTGACATCCACATTCCATAAATTCATTAATTCCTTAATGCCTCCTCCTTCCTTCCACAACACCCCACCCATAGACAGCTGCGCTGTGCAAACACAAAGCCTTGAGGAGCATGTGGTTACCCACAAGGAGGCCCAAGCTACATTCAAGCTGTGCTCAGACAGGGGTGGTCCTGAACGAACAATCATCCCCAGTGATTCACACACCGTAGTCAACAGTGAAACTATCAGTTGCCAACGTTTTCACAAAGAGATTGGTTGGGACATGGGATGAACGGCCAGAGGAAGTGGTAGATGCAAGTACAATTACAACATTTTAAAGACATTTGGAGAGGTACATGAATAGGAAAGGTTGAGGAATATGAGCCAAATGCAGGCAAACTGCACTGGCATAGTTTGGGAAATTTGGTTGACATGGATGAGTTGGACCGAAGGGTTCATTTCCATGTTGATGACTATGATTCTATTCTTTTCAACCACAGTGGCATTTTGCAATTGTCCGAAACTATGGTGTAATTGAAAAAGTTAATGGAGGCTTTAGACACCAGGGCCACAGTACTCTGTAGGTAAGGTGCTGAGTAGTAGCTGCAATTTAGTGGACATTTAATAAACAACATAATGAAGAAGTATAGAAGGAAATAACAACAGATGGTGGAATCTGTCCTGAAAACAGCAAATGCTGGAGCTGACAGCAGGTCAGAAAGCATCCATGGAGACCAAGCAAGTTAACGATGTGTCTCAATGACTCGATCAGAGATCTGATGAAGAGTCATCTGGACTCAAAATGTTAGCTTGCTCTCTCCAGCAATTTTTTTAAAAAGAACTTCATGGGATGAGGATGTCATTGGCTCAGCAGCATTCATTGTTCATCTCTAATTGCCCAATGGGCTGTTAACAGTCAAGCTCATTGCTGTGTGTCTGGAGTCACATGTAGGACAAGCTAGGTAAGGATGGTAGCTTCTTACTTCAAGCACGTTAGTGAACCAGATGGGTTTTCCGTAACCCGACAAAGGATTCATGGTCATGAGATTCTTAATTCCAGATATTCACTGAATTCAAATTCCACCATTTCATGTGACATAATTCGAACCTGGTTCTCCAGAATGTTACCTGGATCTTTGGATAAACAGTCTAGCAGTAATACCACTCAGCCATCGGCTCCCTCCTGTGATCTTCAGTATTTGTTGTTTTCAGTTCTGAAGAAATAGGTTATGCATTAATTTTGAACTCTGTAAAAGCATCCACAGTGAACACAAAAAGCCCATCTCCAGTCATGATGTTTGAGTCTGGATGACTCAGTCAGACTGGCTAATGAAGCGGAGTTACGCATTTTAATATCTGGCAGTTTCTCCACAGGTCCGTCTGGCGTTGGGCTGCTCTCATTCCTTCTGCGATGAAACAAACAAAGAAATGACATTCGATACTCTCCACTAAGTGTCGAAATTCAATTGCACCGCAACCAAAGTAATTTATTTTAATTCAAAAATATTTCAGTGAAAGAAATTCCAGCAAGCTCACCACCTCCTGTCTCAGTTTAATGGGAAATGGGATCAATTCTGTAGCGCCTACTGTCCCAGTGGAAAAGGCCACTAGTTTAAGCCCCTGAACAGGTTATCAGCTGATCTGAGTTTTCAATCTTGTTCTTTGACAGATTGCAACATGTTTTGCACAAGGGGGCATGCAGATAGGACAAACTTCAATTATATTCAACACAAGAAAAGGCAATTCCATTTAAATGAGGCAGATTAATTGAGATCAGGCCTCAGGTGAGGATACAAAACAGTCATGTTTGGAATTTCCAGAGACCATCAACATTGTCCATTCAACTACTGAAGTTTGTCTCAGTATTGCTTTCGCAATCAACCTATTTCAATGCATTATGACACCTCTGGAACAGGTGGGACAGTTCCAGGCCTTCTGGCTCAAAGTTGGAGACACTACCACAGCATCACAAGAACACTGTGTTTTAGGCTGAGTAACTGGTGGGTTAATTTGTCCAATTATCTTACTAATCAGAAGATACTGTTACAATCCTAATGCTGGAAAATAAGCAAGGTATTAATGGGAGCAAAGATGTTACAACAGTCTCTCTGACAAGGGACAAAATATCTTCCATCTGTTGTTTTGTTCATCCTTCGATAGTTTGAAATTTTTAAACCTTCTGGTCTACCATCATCTTTGCAGTTTTGTACATCTTTTCTTTCAATTTGATTTCACTCATAATTCCCTCAGCTATGCACCACTGTTCATCGTGCATTTCTTTGACAAGTTAATATATATTGTTGAGAATAATAAAATAACTGAATATATTCTTCTGCTTTAACATTCTAACTATAGTCCCATTCCAGTTGAGGGAACTACTACCTTATCCCCTTGTGACTGCCTTTAAGTTTAGATACTAAATGAAGAACCAAATTCCTCACCCTAAAGCTAAATTCTATCATGCTGTATTGCATCTGACCAGAAAGGTCTTTTACTCTGAGCTCATTAATCAATCATATTATCAGGTCTAAAATAGCTGTTCCATGATTGGTTCCAGAGCATCTGTTCTGTAAAATTGCACAGAGCAGTCTACCTCAAACTGCTTCAGAAGGTAATGTTAGCTGAGTGTACAATACTATTTTAACTAACAGAGAACCCTCTGAATACCAGGAATCTGTTCGATCCCCAAAATCCCTACGTTGTGGAAACAGGCCCTTCAGCCGAACAAATCCACACCAACCCTCCAAAGAGTATCCCAACCAAACCTATTCCTCAATGTTTACCCCTGATTAATGCACCGAAACTGTGCATCGCTGGACACTATGTCAATTTAGCATGACCAATTCACCTAACCTGCAGTTCTTCGGATTGTGGGTTTGCAGCCCTGGTTCGCAGTTGCTTCGTGAAGTCTGAATGTTGTTGCCTCTATTAGTCCAACAGCACTGTCACTGACACAGGAGCTGTTCCCCCAGATCGGTTTGTAGCAGTCAGAGATCCTGCTACAACCTGCACACATGCCAACCCAGTCATCTCAATCAGAAAGAATTAGTACAGCGCAGATTGGAAGACAACTTGGATCACATTGTGCTTTTGAAATCAGAGGCCTCTATTCAACCCATCACAACTGTGCCACCTTTTTAAAATAGCTCTTTGGCTAGATCCCTGCTCTCACAGTAATACAAATAATTTCTTTTTGCAAGTATTCAAATTAATTTTTGAAATTAACAGTGAATCAGCTGCCACCTCCTTTCCAGATGATCTCAGATCTTCTTTGAAACAGCAAAACCCAATGAGAACATTAAGGCATCCAATGTTTAAAAAAAATCACATGCTCAGTCACTGTAATATGATGAGTTTTGTTTTACATAATTCTTAGCAAAAGGTAATGTGAAGCAAAAAGGAGAACCCGAAGAGAAAGGTGAACCGCCCGTGGGTAACAAAAGCAGTCAAAAGCAGTATCCATAAGGAAAAGAATGACATAGCTGCGGATGACGAAAAACGGAGAAAACTGATCATGTAATTAAATTGACACGAAACAAAAATGAATGACAAGAGTTGTACAGGTATATAAAAATTGAGTATCTAAAGTCAGCATCGAACCCTTGGAGGTTCTGACTGTGGAATTGATAATGGGTACAAGGAAACAACAGATCATTTAAACCGATATTTTACATTGATCTTCATGAAGGAGGACACCGTTATCATCCTATAGGTAGCAAGTAAGCAAGTTACTCATGGGAAGTAAAATGTTATAAAGTCTTTGTCACAAGGGACAAAGTATTGACCAAATAATAGGACTAAAGGCAGACAGGACCTAGTGGCCTGGATCAAACACTTTTTGGGCAACTGACTGCAGAGATATTCAAGGCATCGATTGGAATATTCCAGAATCAGGGGATACAGGAAGCATCCAGTGGATTGATGCACCTGTTCAAGAAGGGAAGGGAGACAGAAATCAGGAAACTATAGACTAGTTAGTTTAATATCTGCTTTTGTAATACGGCAGAGTCGAATATTAAAGTAATAAATAGCAGGACATTTAGAAAAGCTTATCATTTAACATGGTAGACTGGGTTTTGTGAAAGAGACACTATGACAAATTTGCGACAGTTCATTGAGGAGATAACAAGCAGGGTTGATAAAGGGCAATCCAATGATGTTCCGTATTTGGATTTTAGAAATGCAAATGATAAGGTGCTTCAGCAAAGTTAATTGCATAATACAGGAGCTCACTGTGTCAGGGGTGACGTATTTGCATGGAGTGAGGATTGGTTAACCACACTGGCTGTTGCCGAGACCTCACTTGGAGTACTGTGTACAATGTTAGCTGCCATATTTAATAAAGGATAAACCAGTATTGGAGACCATTCAAAAAAAGATTCAGCAAGCTGCTTTGAGAACGAAAAGGTTGACCTATCAAAATAGCTAAACAGGTTAGGTCATTGTTCAATAGAATCTCGACAAACAGATTACTTACAGTGTGTAAACAGGCCCTTTGGCCCAACAATTCCACACCGATCCGCCGAAGCACAACCCACCCAGACCCATTCCCCTACATTTACCCCTTCACCTAACACTAGAGGCAATTTAGCATTGCCAATTCACCTAACCTGCAGTTTGTTTTGGATTGTGGGAGGATACCAGAGCACCCAGAGGAAACCCACGCAGACAACGTGCAAACACCACACAGAGAGTCACCTGAGGCAGGAATTAAACCCAGGTCTCTGGCAGTGTGAGACATCAGTGCTAACCACTGTGCCACCCACATAATATAAGAGGTGATCTTATGGAAACAAGATTCTGAAGAGCTTGACAGGGTAGATGTTGACTAGATCTTCTAGCACCAATGAAGTCTCAAACCAGTGGACATTACATAAGGGAACATTCGTTTTGTAAAAAATGTGAAGATTTTTTTTCTGTCAGTGAATGGCTAGAATTTTCTAGCCCAAACAATTGTGAAAGTTAAATGTGGTAGGGGAATGGATCTGGTTGGGTTACTCTTTAGAGGGTCAGTGTGGCTTGTTGGGCCGAAGGGCCTGTTTCCACACAGTAGGGAATTTATGATTCTATCTCAAATTATTCTAAAAGAGGGCAGATAGATTTTTGAAATATTGAGCAGTTGAGGGCTGTGCGGATCAAGCATAAAAGTGGTGTTGAGATCTGGGTTGGCCCAGCCATGATCTGATAGAATGGGGGAACAAGCTGGAGGAGATGAATGCCCTCCTCCTGCTCCGATTCCTTGAGGCTCCATTTCATGTTTTTATGTTTCCAAAGAAGAGTGTGATACAATGTGCGAAAGATCTCCGATGTTGTGAAAATGGGGTGTTTATGTACTGGTTCCGATGGCAGTGATTCATCAATCCCAGCTATACAGTCATGAGTAGGAAGGTAACTCCCTCCATGAATAAAGGAAATCTACTGCAGAGCTCACACAAAGGAATCCTTCCTCTGAGTAAACTCTTCGATCACATGACCCAACACATCGCCAAAAGCAGGACGCACTACGCATGCTCTAGCCAACAAAGGGACCCCGGGTGATTGATGTCAGCTCCGGACCAATGAAAGGACAGTGGGCGGATCTGGAAGACCCGTCGGAAGGTTGGTCCTCCAACCAATCAAAGTGAACTAGGGGCAGAAGTAGACTGAATCACATGATCACCCTCGCGCAGCGGAGAGTCGCTGGAATGGATGCTCTGGAAGTTATGGAGCGAAAGGATACGGTAAGGAAAGAAATAAATAAACAGAGGGAAACGGGAGAAAAACTGTGTTCCTATGAGCGGAGAGGTTTTACAAACATGTTGTGCACGTCGGAAAACACAAATTTGAACGTCCCAGTCCCGTGTTTGGAGTAAACGGGGAATTGCCTCAGCGCGGCTGTAGGCCTGAGTGAGCGCCGCCATCTTTATTCGGGGCAACGATTCACTGGACACGTGCGCGGCCGCCATCTTTGTAGGGGGCAAGGTGCAGCCAGGCGCATGTGCAGCCTTTCTCTGGAACAGAGTCATTGGGCAGAATTTATACAGAGCACATTCAAACTCAGAGTAATGGATGTTTATTTCTGGATTTGTTTCGTCATTCATTTAAATGACTTGCAGTCGTAACTGAGTTTGCAGGTCATTCAAAATTGGAGGTAATGTGCATAGTAAAGAAGGTTACCTCCGGTTACAGTGAGATATTGATCAGATACGGATTAATTGAGATAAATGTGAGGTGCTGCATTTTGGAAAAGCAAGTGAGTGCAAGACCTATACACTAGGGGACAGTGAAGACTGCAGATGCTGGAGATCAGAGCTGAAAAATGTGTTGCTGGAAAATCACAGCAGGTCAAGCAGCATCAGGGGCTCATGTCCAAAACGTCGATTCTCCTGATCTTTAGATGCTGCCTGACCTGCTGTGCTTTTCTAGCAACACGTTTTTCAGCCCAGGACTTATACACTGAATGGCAAGGCCCTGGAGACGCTTGCGGAACAAAGAGACCTTGGACCACAGATTCATAGTCCTTGCAAGTCAAGTTGCAAGTAGATAGGATGATGAAGAAGGTGTTCAGTGCATTTTTCTTTTATTGGTTAGAGCATTGAGTATAGGATGTGGGAGGTCATGTTGCTGTACAGGACATTCGTTAGGGCACTTTTGGAATATTGTGTGCAATTCTGGCCTGCCTCATTTCAGAAGGGTGAAATTTGAAAGGTTTCATAAAAGACTTACAAGGATGTTGTTAGGTTTGGAGGATTTGAGCTACAGGATGAGGCATATAAGGCTGGGGCTGTTTTCCCTGGAGTGCCATAGGCTGAGCAGTGATGTTATGGAGGTTTATACAATCATGATGACTATGAACAGAGTAAATGAACAAGATGTTTTCCCTTGAGTAGTGGTGTCCAAAAGTAGAGGACATTGCATTAGGGTGAACGGGGCAAAAATTCAAAGGGGCCTAAAGGGAAACTCTTTCATGCAGTGGGTGGAATGAGCTGCCAGAGGAACTGGTGGAGGCTAGTACAATTAAAACTTGTTGAAGGCATCTAAATAGACACATGATATGATTAGGTAGTGTTGACAGGGACATGGGCCAAGTGCTGGCTAATGGGAATAGATTAGGTTCGGATACCTGGTTGGCATGGATGAGTTAAACCAAAGGGTCTGTGTCAGTGCTATACGTCTGTATGACTGTGGGATCATAATAGCTTATACAGCTCTGGTTCATCTCTGGGCTCCCTTATGAGCACTTTGTCAATATCTAGCTTGCTCAGTATCGAACTATGGGTGTACTTTTGGTCTGTTTAGTATTTTACGATTACTTTTAAAGACATTTTTGTAAGTTAATTTTTCTCTGCCGCCCAGCTCCTGACCATGTGCTGCTTATTAATTTTTTTTCTGGAAAATCTTTGACAGTCAAGAATTCCTTTTTCCAATAAGCAAGTGTATTTTCCTTACATTTCTGACTATCAAATTCTGCACCATTTTCATTCCCTGTAATCTGTTTTGCACTCCCTGAAACATCAACTGTGTTTCTCCTTCCACAGAAACCAGTGATTAATGTCAGAGCCCTGTTGCCTGTGGAGAGGATGATGTTTGACTTTCTTGTACAGCTGCAGTTTGTGTGGTGAAGGTACTCCCTCAATGTGATTAGGTAAGAGACATAACAGAGTATTCTTTACAGCAACAGTGATGATTTGAAGGTAATGTCCAAATCAAGAACAGTTTGTAGTTTTATCATCATGCTTATCATTTCACAAAAATATTATTGGGAACTTTAGACATAAGGTCAGAGACTGATGATATTAGGTCAGGTGACCAAAAGAATTGCCAAATAAGCAGGCTTTGAGGAATGTCTTAAAAGGGGAAAGCAGACCTGTGAATTTCAGAAAATGTTGCTTTGGCAACTGTAAAAGCAGCCATACAGGTAAAGTAATGAATTAACAGATCATTGGGAGTCTCGAACAGAATGGGTTGTCGAGGTCTTCAAGGATGTGTGATGCGGCGGGCTAGGGATGATCACAACCAGGAATTAAATCAAGGGTGAGAATTTTAAATTGAGGGATATGGGCCGGATGCTGACAGGTGAGACTAGATTGGGTTGGAATATCTGGTCAGCATGGATGGGTTGGATTGAAGGGTCTGTTTCCATGCTGTACATCTCTGTGGCTTTATGTTGTTGATTATGAATAGGAGCCTTTTGATGGATCAACAAGTTTTGGTACGAGCGAGTACTTGGGCAGCAGAGATTTAGTTTTTCTTAAGATTACAGGGAGATTGAATGTGGGAAGCTGACCAGGAGTGTGTTTGGATACTGAAGTCTGGAGATAACACAAATTGGATGAGAGTATATGAGCTGAGACAAGGGTAGAATCAGCTAGAATTAGTGATCTTGTAGTGGGACTGGGCTGTCATCCTCACCTCGCCTCTGGGATTCAGCTGGTTGTCAGGTTGTGAATCAGGGCGGTAACACAATCGAGAGCTGACTGGCCCTGGTGGAGCCTAAAATGAGTGTCACTCAGCTGGCTGTTCCTGAGCAGATGCTGCTTGGTAGCACTGTTGATGACATCTTCCATCACTTTACTGCTGATCGAGTGTGGACTGATAGAGGGAAATTGCCTGGGTTGGATTGCCCTGTGTTTTTGTGTTGAACATCCCTGGGCAATGTTCCACATTGTCGGTAGATGCCAGTGCTGGAGCGGTACTCGGCTTGGTGGGTGGCAAGTTCTGGAGCTCAAACCATCAGTATTCTTGCCAGAATATTGGTCGGGCCCGTTGCCTTTGCCCTACTTAACCATTTCTTGATGTTATTCAAACTGAATCAAACTGGCTTAAAACTCACATCTGTGATGTTAGAAACCACTGGTTAAGATGGATCATCCACTTTGCACTTCTGGCTGAACATTGCTGCAAATGCTGTCATCTTATCTGGTGCATGGATGTGAGGCCCCTCCATCAGTAAGGGTGGGGATATCTGTGATGCATCCTTCAGTGAGTTATTTTAATTGTCCATCACCGTTCACAACTGGGTGTGGCAGAACTGCAGAGCTCCGATCTGTTCCATTGGATGTATGATCACTTAGCTCTGTTGCTTGCTACTGATGCTGTTTGACATGAAATAGCTTCAAGAAATGGTTTAAGTAGAATCCAAAGAGATTAAACAAATATATCACAGACAAAAGATGAACTGGACCATAGAATAGGACCCCTTAAAGATTAACGAGGCTGTCTATGGAACCACCGGGGGGTGGGAAAGATACGCAAATATTTCACGTCCTTTTTACTGGAGAAAGATATGGAAGCTCGAGAGTTTGGAGAAACAAACAGAGAACTTGAAAAGTATCCATGTTACAGCGAAGGTGTTACTGGATGTCTTGAATCGCATCAAGGTGGATAAAGCCCTGGGAACTGATCAGATGTATCCCGGAACTTTCTGGAAATCAAGGGAAGTGATTGTTGGCCTCTCCTGAGGTATTTGTATCATTGATAGTGACAGGTGAGGTGCCATTATTTTAAAAAGAGGGTAAGGAGAGGCCATGGAACAAGAAAACAGTGAGCTTGAAGTCAGTGGCAGGCAAGTTGTTGGAAGGGATTCTGAGGGACAGGATATCCATCTGTTTGGAAAAGTAAGGAATAATCATTGACTGTTGTCAATGTGGAGCTGAAAATGTGTTGCTGGAAAAGCGCAGCAGGTCAGGCAGCATCCAAAGAACAGGAGAATCGACGTTTCGGGCATCAGCCCTTCTCAAAACGTCGATTCTCCTGTTCCTTGGATGCTGCCTGACCTGCTGCGCTTTTCCAGCAACATATTTTCAGCTCTGATCTCCAGCATCTGCAGTCCGCACTTTCTCCTGTTATCAATGTGGCTTTGTACGTGCACAATCGTGTCTCACTAACTTGACTGAATGTTTTGAAGTGACAAAGAAAATTGATTAAGCCAGGCGGTGAACATTGTTTATATGGACATTCAACAAGGTTCCACAAAGCAGACTGGTTAGCAAGGTTACATAACATGGAATGAAGGGTGAACAAGCCATTTGGATACAAAACTGGCTTGATGGTAGGAGACAGAGGGTGATGATGGAGGTTTGCTTTGTGGACTGGAGGACTGTGAGCAGCAGTGTGCTACAAGGATCGATTATTGGGTCCTTAAATAAATGACTTGGATGTGAATATGAGGTATGGTTAGTAGCTTTACACAAGACACCAAAATTGGACGTGTAGTGGAAAGCGAAGAAGGTTAGTTCAGAATAGAACAGGATCTTGATCAGATGGGCCAGTGGAGCAAGGAATGGCAGACGGAGTTCAATTTAGATAAATGTTAGCTGTTGGATTATGGAAAGGCAAATCAGGGCAGGAATTATACACTTACTGGTAAGGCCCTGGGGAGTGTTGCTGAGCAAAGAGACCTTGGAGTGCAGGTTCATAGTTCCTTGAAAGTAGAGTCACAGGTAGGTACGGGAGTGAATGCAGCGTTTGTTATGCTCTCCGTCATGATGTGGCTGTACAGGACATTGATTGACTGCAACTCCCACAATCCCTGAGGCAGGAAACACAGGTGTGTGGGGAAACCCGGCACTGTACATATACAGAATGTGGGCGGGTTTTGGAGCACATGTTTTGGGGTAATTAGGGGAAAGTACTGTGATTGGCAAGAGGAGGAACGTATCTGCTTGTAGTATTGATCAGTTGGGGGGGTCAAAGTGTCACTACACACACGTGGGACCACTCTCCACCCCCAATTCATTGTAATGCTGGGAATAAACTAATGGGAAACAAGGAAGAATCTGACCCATTCTCCCAGACTGAAGGTTCCTGTTTTGTCTAGGATCTGCCATCTCCCTTTCTGTTTCCTTTTGTTTCATTCTGCTGTTACATTATTGACTTGCAGCAACTGAAGGGAAAGCAAGTAAACCCAGAAAGGGTACAGAGTCTAACCAGGTTGGGAAGTGGTGGCATAGATCTGTTTATCAGTAACTCCATGAGAATGAGGATGGTGTACATTAGGTGCAGCAGCGTTAGAATGGTGGGAGAGAGTAAGTGGGCTGGAGGGTTACAGTTTTGGTGGAAGAATTGTCTGTTCTGAATTTCTAACCTGTACATATTCCTTTATACAGGGTGCTAGATGGTGAAGATTTGCAGACTGAAATCTCAAAATCATGTGCAGATTGTGATTAAGTTAAACAGCATTTGAAGAACCAAAGATGGAGAATCACTCGGCCAAAATCCTGCAACACTCTCCCTCCCAGCATTGTCGGTCTATCTGCGACAAATGGACTGTGAATGGTACAAGACAGCAGCTCACGACCATCTTGTCAATGGTACCTAGAGATGGGGAATAAATGTTGGCTGAGCCAGTGATGCCCATATCCTGGAAATGGGTTCTATCTTTATTTGCTGAAACCCAATTGATGTTACTGCAGGATGATGAGGGACGCTGAATGTGTCCTCCAGGAAGCAGCACCATCACATTACCCCTGCCTACACCCAGCAATAACACAGCAACATCACTGATACAAAAGGCAGTGAAGCGCAAGGAGGACTGAAATATAGTTCTTCAAGGTAAAGTCATGAAAGGGGTTTGGAACAGAGCAGGAACAGGAGACTGAGCTGGATGGTCAGCCGTTTCCCATTGAATGGTGGAGCCAGATTCAAAGGCCGAATGGCTTTCTCCTGCTGCTATCTCCCAGGTATGTATATATTATATATAGCCATGGAGCCCGGGTTGGAAGAAGTAGTCAGGGCAGGGATTCTGCAGGAGATTGCACTTCCACCTCAGTTTTCAGTGAGGGATGGTTTGATGGATTTTATTTAACATTTGTCTTTAATGCAAGGTTTGTGAATTTGTTTTTTTTTGTAAAGTACAAGTTTATTCCACAATAAATAAAACTTAAAGAATCGAAACTATCTGCATATAACAGTTTTTATAATTTCAAATGCCCTTTAAATAAAATCCTGTCTACTTCCGGACGCCATCAGTTTTCAGTTACTCAAACTCCAGGGAAATATTCCTTCCCTCTCTGAACCTTTGGTTTTATTTAACTACTTTCAGTTCTCATTCTGCGAGCTGTGAAGCGTTTTTCTCCCATTTCTCCTACCCAGAAGTGTTATCTCACCCAGCTGAGCAACCTTCCCACCATCAACATCATTATTCCATTCTTTTGCGTTTTGTTAACGTATAATCGCCAGCAGTAGCACACCAGTGTCATCAGTTGAATATTTCCAAACAAAGCCCATTATGGGCAAAGCAAATCATTACAAGTGACAGAGTGGGAAAGGACTAAATCAAAGTAGAGTTGGGAGTGAGGGGGTGGCGGTGGTGGTGGAGATTAAACACTGTATCCCCTGCGGTGCCCACCTCTACCTAATGGCATAGAGAGCATTGATAAACACCACATGCTCCTCCTCCAAGGAGACCCTGAGAATATTCTTTATCCTCAATCATAGAATATCATCCCTACGGTGTGGAAGGAGAACATTGGTCCATCAAATCCCACCAACCATCTGAAGAACATCCCGCCCAGAGCACTCTATCCCTGTAACAATGTATTTCCCATGGCTGATCCACGTAGTCTGCAAATTCTGAATACTGTGGACAATTTATGACGACTGATCCACCTAACCTGTATATCTTTGAATTGTTGGAGAAAACCAGCGCACATGGAGGGGACCCACACTATTATGGGGAGAATGTGGATACCCCACATAGGCCTTTGACCAAGGCTGGACTGCAACCTTTTACCTGGTGCTGTCAGACAGCAGTGCTATGATCACAATTTAAATCAATACAGATGAACCCTGCTCCTTGTCACATTGTTGTTTATGGTGACCTATTGCCCAAAGAGGCATCCTGAGGTTCAGAAAGTGGCAATATAAATTCAGTCAACTCCAGCCCAGTTAAGGTGGTTAACAACAACATCAATACTCCAACAGTGTCATCATGTACAAGTTCCACTCCTGACTCTGATGGACAGTAACTGCAGAATGAGAGTCCTGCAGTGATGTGTGAACTCTACACCACACGGAGCAGGAGGATGACCACTTCCCTGTCTGCACTCACTGGGATCTCAGTCGTGTTGCGTCTCAGCAAATCCCTTGTCACACAGAGAGGGAAACAGCTCCTACCCAGTGTGAACCCGCTGGTGTCTCAGGGAGTCAGGATGAATCACTGAATCCCCTCTCACACACTGACCATCTGAATGGCCTCTCCCCCTGTGTGGGCTCACTGGGGTCTCAGGGAGTCAGGATGAATCACTGAATCCCTTCTCCCACACTGACCATCTGAATGGCCTCTCCCCTGTGTGGGCTCACTGCGGTCTCAGCAGGTGGTGCATTTGAGTGAATCTCTCCCCACATTGGGAGCAAGTGAATGGTCATTCTCCACAGTGAGCTCGATGGTGTTTCAGCAGATCAGAGGACTGAGTGAATCTTTTCCCACACATGGAGCAGGTGAAGGATCTAAATCCATTGTGCCCTCTCTGGTCCCTCAGCAGATTGTAAGATCGAGTAAATCCATTCCCATTCGTGAGGCAGGTGAACAGCCTCTCCCCAGTGTGACTGTGTCAGTGAGTGTCCCACTGGGAGGGGTAAGTAAATTTCTTCCCACAGTCCCCACATTTACACAGCTTCGCCCTGAACCCGTTACATTGGTGTCTTCCCAGATCACATGACCGGTTAAATATACGACAACCTGCCTAACATGGGAATGATTTCTCTGAGCTAGGAATACTCCTTTCCCCTTTTATATTACTGATAAGGATCAAGACCTGCAGAATTGGATGACTCTGCAGTTGATGTGATGTTAAAGCTGAGTTTTCCATCTGTGAACTCACTCTCTCTGTGAAACAAGTTTTTCCCTATCATTACTACAACTGCCAACACCAGCTCTCCTGAATGTCTAAATTTGGACTAATGCAAAGACCTCAGTCATGTGCTTTTCTCTCATTTGTTTCTGAAAGTAATTTGGAGCCATTTTGAATAAGTTTATACACTTTACCAGCAGAACTCATGCCTACTCTGTCATTTCCGATTTGTAACCTCTGGGAAATTTGTTACCATCTTCGATGACCGTTATAACACTCTGCCCACTTGTCTGGAGCGAGGATAAGTCAATTCTAACAATTACCAATAGATTGTATCTGAACGGGATGCCCCCACAACAGTAGGCGCTCTGACACTCAATGCCCATCATTTAAGTTCTTTTTCTTAAAGCCCCTCATGTGTCTGGCAATCTGGCAATACAATTGAAGATATTTTATACAGTAACCTTTCAGTCTCAATTGCCAGTTCCAGTCCATGAAGCAGCCAGTAACACGCCATAGTGACTTGAATTCTAACAGCAGCATTGCCTTGGCAGAAGAGATTGAGGAGAATGAAGCTGTCTTCTCTGGACTATCTAAACATGAAACACTTCAAATGAACAAAAATCTTAAAGAGATCAATATGGTAGACACAGCAAGGATGTGTGCCCTGGCTGGTGTGTCTGGAATGAAATCAACACTAACTGTGGTATCTTTACCCAGCATCCGCTATAGCTGCATAAATGTTTAAGATTTATTTGCTGCTCTAATTCCACTCTGTTGATCACTCCCCTTTGTAACTTCTGTAATGTTGGCAGCCGTGCAAATTGGTAACATTTGATTCAATCCATCCCAAAACCTCTGTGTATCTGTGTCTCACTTTTGTTCACTGAGACACTCATTCAATCTGATCTCTTTACAAACCCTGCCCTGATATTTCCTTAGAGGGCTCAGAATGAAATGTTCACAGAATTGTTAATGCAGAAAGGATGCTGCTTAACTCATCAGCTCTCCAAAGGTAAGAGGGCTGAGAGGTAAATAAGAGGGGTGTGTGGGGTTGGTGGGATGGGAACTCGGAAGGAAATAGGTCGATGTAGATGGGAGGTAATGATGAGAGGTTGGAGTGGATAATTGGGAAGGAAGATGGACAGGTGGGACAGTTCAAGAGGCCAGTGTCGAGTTGGAGGGTTGGATCTGAGATAGGGTGGGGGGAGGGGAGATGAGCAAACCTTGATGCCGTGTGGTTGAAGGGTCCCAATGTGGAAGATAAGGCGTAGGGTGGCTGGGATTTGGCAATGGAGGCAGCCCAGAACCTGCATGTCCTAGATGGAGTGGGAGAGGGCGTTGAAGTGGTCGGCCACAGGGTTGTTTGGTGCATGTGTTCCAGATATGTTCTCTGAATCAACTTGGCATCCTGATTCCCCAACATAGAGGAGACCACATCGAGAGCAAAGGATAAAATAGGTGAGGTATCTGGATGTGCAGGGAAATCTCTGCTGGATGTGGGAGGATCCTTTGGTGCCATGGATTGATGTAAGGGGAAGGTGTTGGCACAGGTTTTACAGCTCTTGAACTGGCAAGCAAAGTTGCCGGGAGTGGAGGGTGGGTTGGTGGGGAGCATGGATCTAATGAGGGAGTCGCAGAGGAAATGGACTTTGTGGAATGCTGAAAGGGGTGGGAAGGGAAATATATCTCTGGTGCCGTCTGATCGAAGGTGGTGGAACTGGCAGAGGATGATGTGTTGTATCTGGGTGGAAGGTGAGGACTGGGGGGTTCTATCCTTGTTGCGGTTGGAGGTGTGGGGTTCAAGAGTAGAGGTGCAGGAAGTGGAGGAGATACACTTGAGGGCATTGTTGATCACATGGGAGGGGAAATTGTGAATCCTTGAAAGAGGAGGCAATTTTGTATGTTCTGGAGTGTTCTGCCAGTTTGCATGAAGTTTCTTAAAAACACTGCAGTAAGCTTGAGACAGAGATGTTGGCCAGGGAACAGGCTCGTGTGTTAAAGTGACAGGCAACTGGAAGCTCAGGATCTTTTTTGCAGCAGAACGTAGATCATCAGCCCCCATTTCCACCACCGCCACTGAGATGCTGCCAGACACAGGTTCCTGTCCCCTCCATTAACAGCGATGCACCCTCCCAGCAAGATCATTATCCACTCCTTTGTCTTTCCAAATATTCCTGTCTCTCTTTGCACTCCATCTCAACCTATTATTTACTCTTTATCCCCTATCTCCTGCAGTCCAAAGATATGCAGGTTCGGTAAATTGGCCAAGCTACATTTCCCGTTGTGTTCTGGGATGCATAGTTTAGGTGCATTAGTCAGGGGAAATGTAGAGTAATAGGGTTGGGGAATGGGTTTGGGTGGGATAATCATCGGAGGGTGGGTGTGAGCTTGTTGGGCCAATGGCCCTGTTTCTACACGGTAGCTGGGAAAATTTAGAATTCCTACAATCGGATGTATGGAAGGGTCACAGGTACTGGAATGACCCTTGGTGTGTGAAGGAGGTGGAAACGGGAAAGGGAGAGTGGCAGCGGAAACCGAATGAAATGTATCAGTTTAGACTGGGAGGGGTTTAATGACACTCTGTTCAGGTCGCTAGTCCTGAATTCGAAACTCCTGCTCCCACGTTTGCAGCAAATGGGAAAATGTCTGTGGCCCTCAGGCAATGATAGGCCCTGGGTTATGGACACCATCTTTATTGGGGGTAAGGTACAACGAGGCTCATGGACATGTCCTCTTCCTGGGTGGGGGCGGGGCGATTTGAAGAGGAGCATTTACACATCAGACACATACCAGGGAAATATTTGTCTTTAATATTCATCTTGCACTGACTGTGAGCTTTGTCTTGTGAATTTTTTATCAGATATTAATTGAGAATAATTGAGACCGGGATCTCAAAATCATGTTTCGACAGTCAGCGGAGTCATCAGGATCTGAATATCATTGGCATTTAACTGTGGAACGAGAAAGGTTTGTCTGTTCTGTCTGTCGAAAAGTAGCTCATATGTTTAGGTAAAAACAATGTCCTGTGGCCCAACATTTCAACTCCCCTCCCACTCAGCAAGGACATGGAGGTCCTTGGCCTCCTTCACCGCCGCTCCCTCACCACCCGACGCCTGGAGGAAGAACGCCTCATCTTCCGCCTTTGAACACTTCAACCCCAGGGCATCAATGTAGACTTCACCAGTTTCCTCATTTCCCCTTCTCCCACCTCACCCCAGTTCCAAACTTCCAGCTCATCACTGTCCCATGACTTGTCCTACCTGCCTATTTTCCTTTCCACCTATCCACTCCACCCTCCTCTCTGACCCATCACCTTCATCATCACCCTACTCACCTATTGTACTCTTTACTACGTTTTCCCCACCCCCACCCTCCTCTCATGTATCTCTCCACCCTGCAGGCACCCTGTCTCTATTCCTGATGAAGGGCTTTTGCCCGAAACGTCGATTTTACTGCTCTTCAGATGCTGTCTGAACTGCTGTGCTTTTCCAGAACCACCCTATTCCAGACTCTCATATTTTTGTCAAGCAAATAGCAGAAAGATGTCCAAATTCATGGTTGGATCACCCTTGGGGTATGTGCTCTGTTCTGGGCCGTGCAGCCCGGGAAGGAGATATTGGTCTGAGAGGCAACATAGATTTATCCAAACTACACCTCGACTCTTTGCAGGAACTGTCATATTTAGACCCAGTCAACCACTTCATGACTTTCACCTGTGAACTCCTTACTTTCAATTCCCTCTAAATTTCCCATTAAAATTTCTTATGGACTCAAATTCCAGTAACTTTTCAGGTGGAATTTTACAGATTCTGACAATTATCTGTTCATCCAGAAATTGCTGAAGGGGATGTTGACGCTGAGTGCTGCTTGGCTCAATGAGAATGTTTTGGAGTTGGGTGGAAACAGATGGAAATGAGACAGGGAGAAGATGACGCTGAAACTCAGTTTTAGTTCAGGCCATTCAGAATTTCGCATGGTCCCAATGAGAACAGCCAATTTGTAAGCGATACTGCGGAGTATTTGTTAACAGTTTTTAAAGTATAATATATCAGCTTAAGTAAAGATTGGGGCTATTGATTATAATGGACATGTTTGAAGTGAAGGAAGGTTGAAAGCTCTTTTAAATTCTCTAAATGGGAGTAACTAGCTGAATCTAGAGAGACAATGAGACAGGAACCCTCAGAACCGTGGCGGGCTCCTCTTGTACAATGTGGGAATTAAGGGATGCTTCTAGTGTCCCTGACGGCTATGTGTGTAGGAAGTGTGTCCATCTGCGCTACTGGGAAATTGCTTTTCAGACCTGGAGCTGTGAGTGGACTCACTGTGGACCATCTATGATACTGAGAATATTATGGACAGCACGTTTAGTGAGTTCGTTACACTGCAGGTGAGGGTTACACAGCCACAAAGGGAATGGGTGACCATCACATCAAGTTAAAGGCTCAGCAAGGGAGTGCAGGAGTCCCCAGTGATCATCCCCTTCTCAAACAGATATTGTATACTGGTGGAATTCTGTTGGGGGTGAATGGGTGGGGTGGCCTCTCGGGGAAATCAGCAACAGCCAGGGTCATGACACCACAGATAGCTCTGCTGCACCAAACAGGAGGAAAGACAGTTGCAGGGCTATAGTGACATGGGATCAATCGTCAGAGTAAGGGCAGGTACTTCTGTGGCCACAGATATGAATCAAGGATGGTATGTTACCTCCCTGGTGCTGGGATCTGTAATATCATGGAGTGGCTACAGTGAGTTCTGCAGCTGGAGGGTAAATAACCAATGGTTGTGGAACACACATTCACCAACGACATCGCGAAACAAAGGGATGAGGGCCTGAAATATGTATAAAGGAAAATCAGAGATATATTAAAATGAAAAGTAATAATGTCAGACTTACACCCAGTGCCATGTGCTAGTGAGAGCAGGAACAAGAGGATAGATCAGCTGGATGTGTGGCTGGAGAAATGGTGTACCAGAGAAGGGTTTAGATTTTCCAGGCACTAAGACCGTTTCTGGGCTAGGTGAGACTTGTACCAGCCTGATTGGTTACCTCTGGGCAGGGCTGGGAGAAATCTCTTGGTGTGGTGATTGCCAGTACCATTGGTGAGATTGTAACTATTCTGGCAGGGGGTTGGGAGCTAAAGATTGGCTTAGATGGGCCAGATTCAGGTCAGGGAATGGGAGAT
This sequence comes from Chiloscyllium punctatum, assembly GCF_047496795.1. Classification (NCBI taxonomy): domain Eukaryota; kingdom Metazoa; phylum Chordata; class Chondrichthyes; order Orectolobiformes; family Hemiscylliidae; genus Chiloscyllium; species Chiloscyllium punctatum. The sequence goes on along the minus strand of NC_092769.1, from coordinate 42,728,854 downwards.
AGAGTATTCGTGATGCAGGCATCAGCTCAGAAAGACAAAGGAAAGGAGAATTAAACGTGGATTGAGTCCTCTTCATCCATCAGTCCTGCCATCCCAGGGGTGAGAGTCAACAAAATATGAAGCCTTTTAAATGTCTATGACTCTAAGTGCCTCAGCAAAATAGTGGAAATCTGCAATAAAAACAAAAAAAAATTGCTGGAGATCCTCAGCAGGTCTGGCAGCATCTGAAATGGTGACAGTTGCAGGAAACATTGCAGTTTTGAAGACGTTGTATAATGCCATCCCACAACGTCCACTACTCCAGGCAAAATGTCCTCAGCCCCTCCTTATGGTTCACATGTTTCAATACTGGCAGCACCCTTATAAATCTTTTCTGAACTTTTTCAGGTTTCCCAACATCTTTCCTATAGCAGGGAGATGAGAATGTAAAGCAGTCTGGGCATTCCAAACGTGGCTGAGCCAATAAACTGTACAACCGAACCATGATCTCCCAACTCCTATACTCAATGCACTGCCCAATAACAGCTAGCATACCGCACACCACCTTCACCGACCTGTCTACCTTCAGCCCCACTTTCAAGGCACTATCAAACCACTCTGCACAGTGTATTTGTTCGTCAACACTTCCCAGGAACTTGTTATTATGGCGCTGAGTCCTATCTTCCTGAAATCAGGGAGACTAGAATTGAATGCAGTATTCTAAAACTGGCCTCACCAATGCCCTGTACAGCCACAACGTGACCTCCTAACTCTTATACTCAGTGACAGAATCCATACAGTGTGGAAGCAGCCCATTCAGCCCATGAGACGTTACCAACCATCGGAATAGCATCCCACCTAAACCATGCAACCCAGCATTACCCACAGTTCATCCACCTAACCTGCACCTCTTTGGATTTTTTGAGGAAACCAGAGCGCCCAGAGGATGCCCGTGCAAACACACAGAGGGAGAATGTGCAAACACGACACAGAGTGGAATCGAACCCAAGTCCCTTTATTGATGAGTGCACAGACCAATAAAGGTCAGCTTCGCAAATGCAGTCTTCAGCCAGTCTCCCTGAAACTCTACTTTCCAGGAACTATGCAGTTCTGAGCTCTTCAGAGGGATTGAAAGTGAGGAGGAGAAAACAGGAACAGGGTTGAGTTGTAGATCCATAAAATAACTCTCTGTTCCCCCCTCTCTGTTTCCCTCCCCCTCTGTTCCACTCCCCGTTCTCTGATTCTCCCCTGCCTCTGCCTGTCCTCCCCTGCCTCCATCTCTGTCCTCACCTGTGCCACCCCTCTGAATCCCCACATCCTCTCTTTCCCCCCACCCTCAGCCCACCCTCTCTGCCTACTCTCCCCTCCCTCTCACCTAGTTCTGTATACCCCAGCCACAGGGAAAGGACCTTGTCTATTTGCCCTACCCATGACCGGCTGATTTTATAAATCTCTATCAGGTTACCCCTCAGCCTCCGATGCTGCAGGGAAAACAGCCTATCCAACGCTGGCAACATCCTTGTAATTCTTTTCTGACCCCTTTCAAGTTTGAGAACATCCTTCCGATAAGAAGGAGACCAGAATTGCTGGAATATTTCAAAAGTTGCCTAATCAATGTCCTGTACAGCCACAATATGACATCCCAACACCGATACTACATTCTCTGACCAATAAAAGAAAGCATACAAACTGCCTTCTTCACTATCCTATCCACCTGTGACTCGACTTTCGAGGAACTATGAACCTGTATTCCAAGGTCTCTTTGTTTCGCAACACTCCCCAGGAACTTACTATTAACTGTAAATGTCCTGTTAAGGTTTGCTTTCCTAAAATGCAGCATCTCACATTTTTCTAAACTGAACGCCTCAGTCCATTCGCCCATCTGATCCAGATCCCGTTGTACTCTGAGGTAATCTTTTTCACTGCCCACTACTCTGCCAATTTTGGTGTCATCTGCAAACATGCTAACAGTACCTCTTATGTTCACATTGATATAAATGGCAAACAGTAGTGGATTCAGCACCGATCTTTGTGACATTCCATTGGTCACAGGCCTCCAGCCTGAAAAGCATCACTCCACCACCACTCTCTGTCTTCGACCTTTGAGCCAGTTCTATATTCAAATGGTTACTTCTCTCAGTATTCCATGAGATCTAACCTTGCGAACCAATCTCCCATGAGGAACCTTGTCGAACGCCTTACTGAAGTCCGTGAAGATCATGTTCACCTCTCTGCCCTCATCAATCCGCTTTGTTACTTCTTCAGTAAACTCAGTCCAGTTCATGAGACATGATTTCCCACGCAGAAGGCTGTTATTGATATCCAGGAGTTAACTCTGTACATTGGGGTCTGTGTCGCCCAGTTAAAGGAGGTAATATTCTGGATAACGTTCACGTACACCAGCTTTGTGTTGTTGACTGTGTACTGGGTCTTGTTAATAACACCAACACAGGTGAGTTCCTTTTGAAACGCAGCCCCTATATCCCTACCCCCTCCGACCTGCTCTGTCTCCTCCATCCCCACCGTAGACAGTAAGTACGAGGAGCTCATGGAGTTTCCATGTGAGTGAGGTTGAGCAAATCTTCCTTTCTTTCCACCACCCCACTATGAAATGGTGGTAGTGTCCTTTCCTCTGGACCAAGAGGATCGGGTTCAGAGTTTGGTAACAGCAGCTTTGAAGAGGATGATTAGAAAACATGCCCAAGCCACCAGGCCATACTGTCTCCCAGCTGTCCCTGCCTGAGCCTCCAAACAGAACCATCCTGTCGTTTCTCATCTGTCAGACTCTCCCATTACTCAGTTTGTCCAGGATCCCCTCCTGCTCCTGCACTGATCCTGTCCCTCACTGACCTGTCCATCCCCCAGTGTCCTCCACATTCATTCATTGTTTACAATCCCATTATTTCCCGTCCTCCAGCCCCTCCCCCTCCACTCTATTGGGCAGCAGCTGCTGTCAATCACCGAGGCTCCTGTGTGATCGAGAGCATGTTCCGTTGGAAGGGAGATCAGAGCACGGGTGCAGTGCTGGCTAGTTGTTGGCGCGTATGTGCAGGGCAGGTCAGTGCCAGGGAGGGAAGCTGTGGGATTAATCTGTCATTAGCAGCTCCCTTCCTTCTTTCTTCTGAGGACACGACCCAGGGGAATAGCCCTTTGCCTGGTGTCCTGACGAGTGGTCAAAGTATCAATGGGGGAGCATTTTGCAGCAAGTTGTCAGAACTCTTATGAATAGTCAGGATTGTTATGGAAAATGACAAGAATGGGCCTCTAATTGGAGTTCTAATTTGGTTAATTTTAGTTCAACCAGATATGATTTGGCCAGTGTGTGCAGAATGGTTCTCATCAGAGAATGGGGGTTCTGGGAGATGGGGGGAGGATTCACCAACACCCTGGAGGCTCCAAGTCAAACTCATTGATTTGGTTCTTAGTCTGCAGACAGCAGCTCGGAAACTGAATTCAAGGCGAGGAGAGAGATTGTGAGAACTGGGTGTGGAGGAAAGGAGGAATGAGATTGGTTTGGATTTCAGTTAACAAGAGAGAGAAATTGTTAGACTGAGATTTAAAGCTTTGGGGGAACAAGGAAACTACAATTTAATACTATCATTGTCTTATAGAGTTCCATCCTGTATTAACAATGGTGACTTGTTTTTTTTCTGTTGTAGGGTACGGAAAGGGTGGATTTGCAGATGAGAAATTCGAATTGAATTTCATGTTCAGATCTGATAGTTACTTGATCTATGCCGATCTGAATATCATTGGCCTTTTCATCTTGAAGGAAAGGTTTGCATTCTGTCCGTGGGCGAATATTTCAAATGTCAGTGTGACTGGAAAAAGTACTGAGACACAGCCAAGTCCATGTTCACGTGCTTTGTGGCTTTGAATGGAGGCTGGTTGTCAGGATTATCTCCATGGCAACGGCAGTTGAAAAAGTCTAGTTCAATTCAGCACTTTGTGTTTAAACAACACACCCCTCCCCAACACCTCCGTGGCTCAGTCAAGTACTTGACAAGTGTTTCAGTTTCGGTGGGGTTGTCTGTCAGGATTCTCATGTGGAGGAGCCGGTGTTGGAATGAGGCGAACAAAGTTAAAAATCACACGACACTAGGCTATAGTCCAACAGGTTTATTAGGAAGCACTTGCTTTCCAAGCACGATGTAATTTTTAACTTTATCAGGTTCATCTTTATGCTGACAGACTTCTTCAGATAAGTACTTCAACAATTAAATAGGCCATATGTTCACCATGCAATAGGTTTCCTCGAGCAGTGTAAACTGCTATTCTTGCCCTGGGGATAGCTACTCATTTGTAGACCCAGTCAAAATCCCATCAAGCTTTTTGTTGATCTTTAACGTTATTCTAATCTCCTAGTTTCTCCTTGGTCTTTGCCAATTTGTATGCCTTCTATTTCAATTTGATAGACTCCCTTAATTCCTTAGATACAAATGGCAGATTACTCCTTTTCCTACAGTCCTTCCTTTTCACTAATATATATAATTTTGCTGTACACTTTGAAAAATTACTGCCTCATCCTGTTGTAGTCTACTTTGTTTAATCACAGGATCTTGGGATTGGACTTAATCTTCCCGCTTGCCATCTGTGTTATAAATTCAACCAGACTTCTCACATATCCTCAAAGTGCCGCTTTGGATTAATCCTAATCTTCTCAGCCAAGATTCTTTCATGTCCACTTTTTCGCCCTCCTGATTTCCATCAAAGGTAAACTCCTATCTCCCCTATTGTGCGCCAGGGACTCCCTTGATCCCCGTTGCCTGTGCCTGAGCCACGCATCCCTCTTTTTTCCACTCAATGCCTGAATATCTCTTGTCATCCTGGGTTCCCCATTCCTGCCAAACTTTCCCTTCACCGTCACAGGAAATATAGTCCTTGAACTCTAGCTATCTCACGTTTAAAGGCTTCCCACGAGCCAGCGGGCCATTTACCTGCAAGCAAATTACTCCAGTCGACCCCTGCAAGCTTCTGTCTAATCCCATCAGCAATCCCCTTGTCCCAATTTAGAACTTGAACCTGTGAACCAGTTTTGTCCCTCTCCATAGCTATTTGAAAATTAATAGGACGATGGTCACTGGTCCCAAAGTGCTCCCCCACAGTCACCTCAGTCAACTGTCCTGCTCTGTTTCCCAAGAGTTGTTCGAGTTTTGCCCCTTCCCAAGTAGGACCCTCTACATACTGCTGGAGGAAACTTTCCTGAATTCACTTATCGGATTCCACTCCATCAAATCCCTTCACGCTCTGGCAGTCTCAGTCTGTTACAAAAATTAAAATCCACTCTTATGACAACCATATTGCTCCTGCATGTCTCCCTTCTCCCTGCATATTTGTTACTCAATTCACGTTGACTATTTGGAGACCTATAGTACAACCCCGGTGACATCATCATCCACTTCCTACTTCTTAGCTCCACCCACGAAGCCTCACTGGGTGATTGGTCAGTTATTTTATCTCTGATTACTGCTGTGATAATCCCTTAATCAGAAATTCAACTCCTCCTCCCCTCCTTCCAGCATCCCTGTCCCGCCTAAAGCACCTGTACCTGATGCATGAAGCTGCCAGTCCTGACCCTCGCTTAGCCATGTTTCTATAAAGGCTATATTATCCCAATCCCATGATCCTATCCACGCCATTAGTTTATTGGTCTTACCTGCCAACCCTCTTGCACAGAAATAAAAGTAGTTTAATCCAACAGGCATTCCTTACTCCTTATCATGTTCCAGCCTGACCTGTCTCTTCAATTTATTGTTTCTGATTACTGTATCTCCTACCAGCCTCATTCTTGCCTCCCTGATCATGAGGGTATCGCTCCTCGCCAATATAGTTTAAATCCTCCCTTGTCGCATGAACAAAATTCGCCAACAAGATACTGGTCCCCTTCCCAGTGCATGCACCACCTGTCCCTCCTGATCAGGTCAACTCTGTCACAGAAAAGACTCCAATGATGTAAAAATCTGAATCTCTCTGCCCCCCACTCCCGCACCAATTCTTTAGTTATCTATTTATCTGCCATATCCTCCTGTTCTTACTTTCATTAGCTCATTAAAATGGAAGTAATCAGGAGATTACCACCGTCAAGGTCCTGGTTTTTAACTTTACTCCCAGCTCTCACTAATCACTCTGTACGACCTCATTCCTACATCTACCCGTGTCATTTGTGCCAACGTGCATAATGATTTCTGGCTGCTCCCCCTCCCCCTTGAGAATATTCTACAGCAGCTCGGAGACATCCTGGACCCTGGAGCCTGGGCAGTAACCCAACATTCTGGATTCCCATTTGAGGCCACAGGATCTCCGATCTGTCCCTCTAACAATCGACTCTTCTGTCTCTAAGGTCCTGTTAACTGTTACCCTTTCCAACTGTGCCCCAGAGTCAATGGTAGTGCCACCAACCTGGCGACTGCTGCTTTCCCCTGGAATGTATTTCCCCTGAACAGTATCCAAAACGGTGTAATTGTTTTCATGGGGAATTGCCACAGGGGATTCCTGCATTCTCTGCCTACTCTGTTTGCCATTCCAGCTGGTTGCCAACTTCCTCTCTGTCTTGAACACAACAGGGAGCAAGGACTCCTGTTGGATTAAATTGCCCTTATTTAAATGCAACAGGACAGATAGGTAAGCCTGATGTACTCATAGCATGGATCTTACAGCGGGACTGGTATATTATATTCATTACAGAAACATGATTGGGGCGAGTCTTGGGTGTGACCACAACACGAAAGCTCTTATCTATGAAGTTCTCAATATCTCAGATGATCCTGAGGGCATCCAGCTCCAGCTCCCGAACGCGATCTCCCAGGAGTTGCAGCTGGGTGCATTTTCCACACGTGTAGTTACCAGGGACTGTGGGAATTTCCCTGAGCTCCCCACATCCCGTAGGAGGAACGTTCAACAGTCCTAACTGCCATCTCCATTGCTGCAAGACTAAAGTTGAAAGGTCTTTATTTGATCTTGCCTGTAGTTTTCGCTGAGCTGCTGCTGTCCAAAACATCTTGAGCCAAAAATTACTCCTGACTCTGCTACGAACCGCATGTCTCTCTACCCCTTCACATTTAGTTTTGGTTTGGGAAGGAGGGAGACACTGCAGTGATGTAGTATTTGGGCATTAAGCACTCCTTGACACCTGGCCACTAACTAACTGCTCTCCATCCAAGATCACTGATTGGCCTTGGAAGATGTCTTACTGAGATTTTCCTTCTGGTAGTGCTAACTGCGCTGCTGCTAATCTTCACCCCGACAGACAATCTGCGTTGTCACAGTCCCTTGGTCCTTTCTGTCTAAGAGTACTGCATTTATTAATTCCTTGAATCCATTGACTGCATTCCAAACTGTGTCTCACTCCACAGCGAGCGAGGTTGATGTTCCAGTGAATACAAGGCTATTGTAAAAATGATACAATTCGACATAGGGACAACAATATGTCTATCCGCTTACTGAGTCTGCTTTTCCACTCAATTCGGTGAGATCGATTTTGATAATTCCCCCCATTCCACTTGTCTATATTTTCCCCATAAACCTTGTATGAAAATCAGTCTGCCTCAATCCTAAAGATATTTAATGAGCCAGCCTCAACAGCCCGAAGAATTTTCGAAAATGATTTCCCTCTCACTGATGTGAGACTTGGTGGTCTTTAACCCCATGCGGTATTTCTAGCACTCTGTTTGAAAGTTGTGTCAATATTAGATGTTATCCTGTCCTATCACACCTTCTCTGTGGCCAAAGGCAAAACAAAAATGAAAAGTTAAGAGACTGTAATCTCCTCACGTCAGCCTAAGATACAGCTCATTCTGGTCTGTGCATTTGCCTACTCTCTATCCCGCAAAAACTTCCAATTCATTGCCAGCTTCTTTATCAATTCACTCAAGGATCACACGGTCACTCTCCTTGAATCCAGGAACTCCTTCTTCAAACTGAAGACCGAAAGAAAGTCAGTGTTTAACATATTCTCCGAGCACAGGCTGCCCCCTTGGTCCCTACCACTCCCCATTCTCTCCCGCGTTATCCTCTTCCCCTTAATAACACGAAAGAATGTCTTTGAATTCTTGCTCATCTCTACCCTCGAATGTTTTAACTCCCCGCCAACACTTCTGCTCTTCTACTGACTTTTTAAGTTTTGCCCTACACTTTCTATATTATTTTCGGACCTCCGTTGACCTGCTCACTTTGTAACTGCTTTAAGCTTCTTTTTCCTTTTTAATTCTGTTCGGAAATGTGTCGACACCCGAGATTCTCTGGGCTTGTGTTCCTAAAATTCATCTTCGGTGTAACATGCTGGGCCGACACTGTCATCAATTACATTTTGCTCAAGTGACCCCCTAACTCGTGCCCCACGCTGTTCTGCTACAGTTGCACCAAGAAGCATCTGCACTTTGGCCAGATCCTGTCATATGTTTTCATAAAATCGGTCTCCCAAATGCATAAAGCTTTTATTTTTCAAACATTTTTGGGTCTTTTCCTTCGCAAACTCAAGACATAGGAGTTTCGGTCATTGGTCCTTTCATGCTCAACCCAACCCTGCCTGCAACATCTGACTGGCTTTGTTCCCCACGGTGAGGCCCAGCACAGCCCCGCCCATTGTTGTATCTGCTACACGTTGACATAACAAGCTCCCAGGAATACATTTCAAGGAATCTGTCCCATCTTAAAAATGTTATCACTGCCTGAATGAATGTTTGGAATCGTAATGGCTGAATATAATGATCCTATTTTTGTATTAGCACACCTCAGTAAATTGGTTCTATGTCAGCTCCTGTACATTCTTTTGTTTGGGAGTCTATAATATATCCCCAGCGGTGTGTCTTCATGGTTTTGATCCTGAGCTCTAACCACCAAGCCTCATTTGATCATTCTTACTGCAGTAACTACCTCCACAATTAGTAATGCAGCCCCACTTCCTCTTTTACCACCTCTCCTGTCGTGTCTATAGATCTTGTATCACAGGATATTGAGTTGTCAGCTCTGACTTCCCTCAAACACATCTCTGTGATTGCAAAAATGTCACACTTCCCCATCTCACCTCATTCCGTTATCACATCTCTTTATCCGATATTCCCAGCATTAAGGTAAACGACATCCAGCCTGGAATATAACACCTGGAATTCTCCAGAACGCGAAGTTCTTTAGTCATTCATTGTTTGTTCTCACGCTGCCCAATTCATGAAACAAAACTGTAACTCTGGGAATGAATGAATATTTGTTGAATTGTAATTTCTCTTTTAATAAATGTATTCACCAAATGCAACTTTCCAGAACTAGACAGTCAGCTTCACAAGCAATGGGTTTCTGCTGATTAATTCCCTGTTCAGTGTGCAGAGCGGAGAGCTCTAAGTAATGGAGAAAGTGAGAACTGCAGGTACTGGGGATCAGAGTCGAAACGTGTGGCGCTGGCAAAGCACAGCCATTGGGGCAGCATCTGAGGAACAGGAGAGTCAAAGCTTTGGGCATCAGCAGTTCATCAGGATCTGCAGTTCTCACTTTCTCCATTACTTAGTTCTGGAAAGTTGCATTTGATGAAATCAAAGGAGGATGAGAGATGACTTGATAGAGGTGTATAAGATGACGAGAGGCAAATATAGAGTGGATAGCCAGATACTTTTTCCCATGGTGCAAATATCTATCATGAGGGAGAAAAACCGAAAGGTAAGTGGAGGAAGGTTGAATGGAGATGTCAGAGGTAGGTTCCTTTCACAGAGAATGGTGGATGTTTGGAATGTACTGCTGGCAACTGTAGTAGAGTCAGCTGCATTGGGGATATATTAAGAGACCTTGGGATAGGCAATTGAATGATAGCAGAATGAAGGGTATGTGGGTTAGTCTGATGTTAGAGTAGGATAAAGTGTCGGCAGGACGTCAAGGCCAAAGGGTCTGCACTGTACTGTTCTATGTTTCACTCAGCATGTGGATTCTTTTCAATTGTTGAATGTATGAGGGAGTGATGTGTGTGAGATCAGGACGCTCTCTAGGGGCGTTAGGCCAGGACGTTCACTTCTGGGGTGCATTCTTACAGTCACCTGAGTACCAGTACAATATGTGTGTGATGACCTACACCAGACAGAATCCGTCAATTTCTGTTATTAAGGTGATTCTGGACTTTTCATTTGCTGCTGTGTTCTTCAGATAGATCTTGTTGGTTGACCCATGTATTAATTTTTGTCCATCAACAGAGATGTACAATTTTATTTGTATACTGGTGAATGTGAAGGTGACATTTATTGGACATGGTTTTGGAGCTCCCTTTGAGAGACACAATGTGCTGCACAATACTGTCACCTTGTTAACATCTTTACCCAGTGTCTGGTCCAGATAGCAGATGCTTGGAGTCTGGGAGGCAGGCCAGATATCATCACCATAATTAACTTGTGCGATGTGATTCTGAGACTCCATGTCCATTCATCTGCCCCCAGTCAAGGCTCAGACCGAAGATGGAGTCGAAATACTTTGTTGTGAAATAATGTTTGAATGACTGCCGTGACCCAGGTGGAAGCTCTCTGGATTCATTTAAGAGCAGACAAATGTCTTACCCAGTATCACAGGCAGCTGTGACTGAATTCAAATCTTTTAAAACCTTTTTTCAATGTAGGTTATGTTCGTGAATTGTGATTCACAAAAGTGTGAAATATCATTATTCAACCAAACAATAATTGCATCACCTCTGAAAACAGTTAGGTTGATGTTATATTTATGGAACTAAAATGTACTTTCCTGCCAATATTTTATGATACAAAAATAAAGATTGTATGTTTTATTTAATACCGAACAAAGAACATATAATCTGACTATAGTGCTGTTCACAATTACATGCTTTTGCATACATGAACATCAAGTAACCACAAAAATACATCATCCTCTCTCTAGTATTCTCACATACGGATGACGAAGGACACCACTTCAACTGGGACAACACATCCATCCTAGGACAAACCAAATAGAGGCACGCACGAGAATTCCTCGAAGCATGGCATTTCAACCTGAACTCTATCAACAAAAACACCGAGTTAGACCTCAACTATCACCCCTTAGAAAAGGAGCAGGATGTGACTTCACCACAGGAAATGACATCACCAACCCAAAGAAACTCAAACATATAAATAGAAAGCAGGATTTTTCAGCGTTGGTTCCCCTGAGGCCCACTGAAGATGAAGATGGTAAAACATCTCGAAATGAACCTCCCAGCTCAGCGAAGAAGTCTACATCCAAAACTTCAACCTGAGCTATAAATCTCCTCAAAACTCGCTACAATTACATACTCATTGTCAGTATTCAAATGAATACATAGTTGCTCCAACATTTGGAAAGTCGTTGGCGTCTGAATGATTGTATTTTTCGAGTGAGAAAACGATTGAACAGTCATATAGAAATTGCGTTCTTACATATTTATACATAATCGATCAGTTTAATTTCTCATTAAATGTGCGAGCTTCAGTTCTTTTCCAACAATTGAAAAATGACAATAATTCAATATGAACAGAGAGTATTAGATTAAATAAATGATTTGTATTATTAAATTGAAGTGAACAACAATTTGAAACCTTGCAATTTTCAGAAAGAATGGTATTAATGTGAAATGTGAAAAAGAATGAAGATCATACATCCGTGTGAGTGAACAGTCAGACATTTTCGAAAGAGTTTTGTAGCAAAGCAAAGGAAATATTTGTTTCATTTGTTGGGATACAAAATTTAAAATATTCGTGTGCTGAGTAATAATTAGACTTCATTAACAAGCTGAACTTCAATACTTGCATTATAAATGGCTATGCTGCAGCAAAATGATCAGGTATTTGCCAACATTTACAGCTGGAAATAATCTGATACTGGCTTTGACTTGCATCTGTACATGATAGAGTACAGAACTTTAATGTACACAAGGAGGCTATTTGGCCACTGTGTATGCATCAGCTTGTGAAGTGTCTCCCTAATCCTCCCATTTGCCACCTCTATCACTGTTGCCCTTTAATTTTGGAAAGTTCAAATATATATCCCGTTCCCTCTTGAGTCTTCATTCACAAATCTCCCAGGTGGGGCATTCCAAATCCTAACAACTCTCTCAATAAAGTGCTTTTGACTTATCTCACTCCAAGGTCTTGTGCCGAAGATCTTGAAACTGGGATGCTGTAATGCCAGCTAAGAGAAACAAAGTATTCTTTTTTTACCCTTTTTTTCATAATTTTGATTACTGCAATAAGTTCACATCTTCGTCTGTTCTGATCAATCAGGAGTAATTTCATTTCTCTAATTTCTTGCATCCTACTTTTAACTAATTTCTTCATTCCACTTATCATTCTGATTATTTATAAGGTTCCAGGTATTCTTCTTCAAAGTAATGAAGGGTGTGTGTGTGTGTGTGAAAGAGAGAGAGAGAGAGAAAAAAACAATTCTCTCTAATGTCTGAATTACAGCCAGTGCCTCGTGTAAAAGGGGTAAGGATTAGGTAACGATTAACATATGGTAAAAGAGCTAGTTCAGGGGCGACGGTTTCAGATTTCTGGATCATTGGGCCCTCTTCCAGGACAGGTGGGGGCTTTCAGAAATGGAGAGATTGCATCTTAACTGGATGAGCACCAACATCCTGGTGGGGAGATTATCTGGTGCAAATTGGGTGGATTTAAACTAATAAACCAGGAGGCTGGGAAACAAAGCAGCAGGTCAGGAACGGAGCAGAATGTCGAGGTGAGTAGGACATCAGGCACGGCCAGTCTCATGACCATGCTGCGAGAATGAATCAAATCAGTCCAAAATGTGAGTTGGAGATTGGAATAAATAATAGAGATGTATGTCAGCGATTAACAAATGAAGATGGAATGTATGGGGTTCGTGAAGGAGTGAGGTGTGTGAGATCAGGAAGATCGTACTCAAGAAACAATTAACGGAGAAAAATAAATCGAAAAATACTTATTTAAAATCCTTAGGCCTAAAAGCACACAGTATTTGGAATAAAATTGATGAGCTGGCAATAGGTACTGAGATAAGTGGGTATGACCTGGTAAGGATGATTGTAACATTGTTACAGGAAGATCAGGATTGGACTGTGAACTGTCCATGGGTACTCCGTATTCCGAAAGGATAGAAATGAAGTAAAGGAGGTGGAATTGGTGTGTTGGTTAAGGATGATATCAAGGCTATATTAAGAAGTGATATTGGCACGAGGGAACAAATTAAAATCAGTCCAGGTGCAAATAAAAAGCAACTGAAGAAACCTCTTTGGAAGAGTAATTTTCAGGCACTGTCTCCCCAAAGTACTTCTGAGTTCGGAAATGATGAATGTTCGTGACAAGTTAACAACGGTGGGATAAACGTGCATATTGAATCAATTAATCAATTAAACAACTTGGTAAAGGGTAGGCTCCAAGTACAAATCATAGAGTATATGAAGGATTGTTTCTAAGAACACATGTCATGGAGCCAACCAGAGAGCAGGGTACTTTAGATTTGATATAAGCAAGGAATGAAAAACGATCTTGCAGAAAACGATCCTCTTGGAAAGAATGACCACAACATACTGGTGAGAACAGAGTCACATACGAGAGCCTTAGTGCTGGGTAATAATACTTACAGTGGCCTAAGGAAGATGTTGGTGGGGGGTGGGGGAACAGTCAAAGGCAGGACAGATGAAGAAATTTGGCAAATACCTAAATACGTCTCAAGTAAAGTATATTTGTGAGAGAAGAGAAATTGCATGACAGAGAAAATTTATCCATGTCTAGATAAGGAATTCAATGACAGCATGAGGGCAAAAGCTCGGGCAAATCATACTGCATAAGTTAGTGGTGCTCTGGGGATTGGGTAAGACGGTGGTCGAGTGCATTACAGCTGAACTGCTCATCCAGAGACCCAGATAATATTCTGGGGAGCTGGATTCGAATCTTGCTATGGCAGACGGTGGAATTTGAATTCAAATTTGGGATTAACAAACTGGTGGTGAACATGAATAGATTGTCAGGAGAAGCTCACCTGTTTCACTAATGTCCTATGTGGAAGGAAACTGCCATCCTTCGCTGGTCTGGCTGATATGTGACTCCAGACCCACATCAATGTAGATAATTCCTAACTGCCCTCTGGGAAATCAAGGATGGGCAATAAATACCGGCCTACGCAGCAATGCCCTCTTCCTGTGAATTAATGAAAACAAACAAAAAAAAATTAGCAAAGGGTTAACACACAACATTAAAAGAAGCTATGACAGGAAATGAACGGAAACATAAATACTGATACCATTAGCTTTCACTAGTACATAAAAAGAATCGCAAAGTAAAACTAAGTTATGGCTCTTTGAAGGATGAAACTGACAAGATAACGATGAAAAACTCAAAAATGGCAGAGGCACAAAAGCAATGTTTTCTGTTTTCACAGACTACACTAAAAACAATAGTTCCTATAGAGGAACTTTTTGGGATTACTGCTGTTTGTCATTTTAATAAATTACCTAGATGAGGGCATAAAATGATGTGTTAGTAAATTTAATGATGATACTAAGGTTGGTGAAGTGTGGATAGTGCTGAAGGATGTTGCAGGTTACAGAGGGACACAGATAAGCCACAGAGCTGGGCTGAGAGGTGGCAACTTCAGTTTAATGTGCAAGAGTGTGAGGTGATTCATTTTGGAAGGAGCAAAATGAATAATGAGTACTGGGCCAATGGTAAGATTCTTGGCAGTGTCCATGAGCAGAGAGATCTCGGTGTCAATGTACGTAGATCACTCAGTGTTGCCAATCTGTTTAATAGACTTGTTAAGAAGGCGTACAGTATGTTAGCTTTTATTGGAAGAGGGATAGAATTTTGAAGCCACATGATCATACTGCAGGTGCACAAAACTCCGATGTGGCCGCACTTGGAGTACTGTATATTTCTGCTTCCTGCATTACAGGAAGGACGTGGAACGTTTGGAATGGGATCAAAAGAGATTTACAAGAATGTTGCCTGATTTTGAGAGAAGGTCTTATAAGGAAAGTCTGAGGTCGTTGTCGCTGTTTTCAATTGAGAGAAGAAGGATGAGAGCTGTCTAAATTGATCTATATAAGATAATCAGAGGGTTAGATAGGGTGGACAGTGTTATGAATTTTTAAGTGTACTATACCTTCAAGAGAGTTGAAAGGCTGGCCAGATTACTGGAAAAAATAAAAATGTAATATTTAGTCAAACTGCTAGCAGGATCTGGGTTGCTATGAGACAAATTCAAATTCAAATTCAGCCAATCAGTTTAAATAATGTCCCAGGATGCCAAATGCTAATCAAGTTTGTATTTAGTGTTTTGACAATATTAAAACCTATGAAACAAACCAATCTTTTGGGGTATAAATATCAAACATTTTGAACAGTTGGCCAGAGCGGCAAAGAGCAGCAAACCGCCAACCAGTCCAGCCTGGCAGCAGAAAGATCTGCTCTCTGACGGGGACCTTCATCAACCAAAGACCTGGGAAGCAGAATCCCCAAGAATAAGAAAAGAAGACAGGAATATGGAGAAGAATCGACAGCTGTCTGGTTTTGAAATAAGAGTTTTAAAAAAATCTTCATCAGGATTTTTTGATCGGACTATTATTATAGGGGTGGAGGTATCCGTGTGCATATCAATCTATTGGTGCGTAAAAACGGCGAACTTGCAAAATTTTGGGCAATACCATGATGACCTTTGACAAGGTAAGGGGCTTTTCGGTGATTAAACAGAAGAACAAATGTCTGTGGGTAAGCAGTTTACAGGTGCCCAAATTGACAGAATGGATCAAACCCGTTCAGTTATCAGGCCCAAGCAGCAGTTTTATCCAGGCAACAGTTGAAATGCTGCCAATTAACTTAAAACGGCACTTGGAGATTAAGGATCCATTTTTGCGTTAACAATATGAAACCAATCATATACTAAGAATTTCTTGTGTCAAGGAGATATATATATATATATAAAAGAGAGGCAATTGGGCAGAGGGGGAGAGTCCACTGCTAGCTGAAAAAACGATGACAGGGAAGTGTCATCTGTGAAAGAAATATTGGGGTCTCACAAAAAATCTCCATGCTCTGCCTAAAAAGCTCTATCCATCAATAAAGGTACAAAACACGCTGAGCAAATATTCTTGAAACCAGAAAACAACTGAGAAGGCATTTCAGACAAAGAAAGACGAAGGAATAAGATACAGAAATTTCAAGAGATTCCATTCTGGATGAACTTTGAGTGACTAAATTTTAATTTTACTCTTAATAATAATGAATTTATGAGTGGAATCCGCATTAGTGAAACCGCATATCAGGAAAATCTTTTTTTTTCGGAAAACGTAATTAGTTACAGAGAGATTGTTCAGTTTGTAAGTGATTTGTTCAGTGTTAAAGTTAGAATCATAGAATACGTCAAGTAGGGAAACGGGTCCTTCGGACGAACAAGGATCACACTGACCCTCCAAAGAGTAAACCACTCAGATGCATTCCTCTACACTATTGACTATATTTACCCCTGACTAATGCACCGAACTTACACATCCGTGAACACTATGGGCAATTTGGCATGCCCAATTTAAGTAACCTGCACATCATTGGATTGTGAGAGGAAACAGGAGCACGTGTTTGAGCCCACGCAGACACGAGTAGAATGTGATAACTCCACATAGACAGTTGCCCGAGGTTGGAATCAAGCCTGGGTCTTTGGCACTATGAGGCAGCAGTGCTAGCCCCTGAGGCATGGTGTCACCCTGAGACAAGCAAATAGTACTTGTTAATTACAGAATGCGTGAAAGGATTCCATTTCATTGAACCATTCCTTTATAACAAACTGGGTTGTCAAAAAGGAGGTGGGTTACATCACTTGTCACATTCTCTTCGCTGGGTGCATTGCTTTTAATTATCCGATGGATATTGACTTCCACTTCATTATATTATAGAGAGTTCGAAGTGGGTCAAGTGAATGATATATTGGTATATGGGGCATAGCAGGAAACATGTGTCTGTGTGTGAATGGATTGGTGGTTTGAAGGAAAAACAGTGCATTAATCCACCAATGGAGAGATTGCAAAGCTGAGGCACAGAGGAATCAGACACCTGGATCACACAAAAAAAACACGTTGCGTGCACATCATAGGGAGGCAATATAAATTTTCAAACCTTTTGAAAGAAAATGTATTCAGGAGTAGGGAAGATATCCTACAGTTTTCGAGGGTACGGTGAGACCACATTAGGAGAGCTGAGGGCCCAATGACATGAAAAGCAGTCCAGAGAAGATTCACTCAACTGATTCCTGTGAGGAGCATTTATCTCTGGAAGAACATTGTCAGATTGGCCTTGGATCAGTTGGGGTTTAGGCAAATGATGCATAATCCCTTTTAAACCCATAATATTCTGAGTAGTCTATTCAAGTTGAATGCTGAAACAATGTTTCAATTTGTGCGAGAGATTTCCAGAAATGGATGGACTCCTGGAAACTGGAGAATATCCCAGTGAAGGAGTTGGTGATTGTTTTAACCATCTCAAAGGGTTCTGCGTCTGTGGGAACTTCCCTCCCAGAGAGTGATGAAAGGTAAGACAATGAATATTCTAAGACACAGTCAGACAGTTTATCGGCTATGAA
Organism: Chiloscyllium punctatum; assembly: GCF_047496795.1. Taxonomy (NCBI): domain Eukaryota; kingdom Metazoa; phylum Chordata; class Chondrichthyes; order Orectolobiformes; family Hemiscylliidae; genus Chiloscyllium; species Chiloscyllium punctatum. The sequence continues at coordinate 42,711,334 of NC_092769.1, read as the reverse complement.
TTATGAATTAAAGTTATAGGGTATAGGCACAATCAGATCATCCATGATCTTATCACATTGCAGACTTGGTTCAAGTTGTCCAATCACTTCCTCCTGATCTTAGTTTCTTTGTTGCTATTGCCTTTAGGTACTGACAAACAATGAAAGCATTCCCAAGCGCCCAAATGCTCTCCCTTTCAGAATGATGAGCACAACTTTCAAATGTGATTTTTAATCAGCACTGCGAAAGTACTCGTGGAAGTTTCATGGAGTTACAGAAAGATCAGATGCTTAGGTCAAAGTAAAAGCCTCATTAAAACTGCGTTAGAAATCAGATAGTTTAGAATGGATGCCTTTAATAGAGCAGATTCCTGTCAGTTGTTCTTGTAAGGTGAATTCCGTTAGCAAGACCAGCATTTATTGCCTATGTCTAATTTCCATTCAGAATATGGTGATGAACCCCAGTGATCCTCGTGGTGCAGAGATTTTATTCCTCCCCACATGATGCTACAGCGATGGAAATAGTGGGACAATCTCTTGCTGTTCTTCTTTTGGGGAATGTACAGAGTGATGTAGTTAAGGTCATTTCTGAGGGAGCCTGAAGTAGCATTTTGAACACAGAGCTGAACTCTCCTTTTATGTACGCTCTGCCAGCTCTGCATGTTTTATTTATAAACCTTCTGAATAATTTAGGATGAAAATGTGTTGCTGAAAAAGCGCAGCAGGTCAAGCAGCATCCAAGGAGCAGGAGAATCGACGTTTCGGGCATAAGCCCTTCTTCAGGAATGAGGAAAGTGTGCCAAGCAGGCTAAGGTAAAAGGTAGGGAGGAGGGACTTGCGGGAGGGGAGTTGGAAATGCGATAGGTGGAAGGAGGTTAAGGTGAGGGTGATAGACCAGAGTGCGGGTGGGGGCGGAGAGGTCAGGAAGAAGATTGCAGGTTAGGGAGGTGGTGCTGAGTTCGAGGGTTGGGACTGAAACAAGGTGGGGTGAGGGGAAATGAGGAAACTGCAGAAATCTGAGTTCATCCCTTGTGGTTGGAGGGTTCCTATGCAGAAGGTGAGGTGCTCTTCCTCCAGCCGTCGTGTTGCTATGGTCTGGCGATGGAAGAGTCCAAGGACCTGCATGTCCTTGGCGGAGTGGGAGGGGTAGTGGAAGTGTTGAGCCACGGGGTGGTTGGGTTGGTTGGTCCGGGTGTCCCAGAGGTGTTCACTGAAACATTCGTCAAGTAGGCGGCCTGTCTCCTCAATATAGAGGAGGCCACATCGGGTGCAGCGGATGCAGTAAATGATATGTGTGAAGGTGCAGGTGAATTTGTGGCGGATATGGAAGGATCCCTTGGGGTCTAGCAGTTAGAATTTCTCATTGCTAGGACTAAATCTAAAGTTGCCCAATCTCTAATGGATTGTGCTATGTGAAACTTCACCTGAGAAATTGTGGGTGGTATTAATTGCACATTTGTCATTGAACATTCCCACTTTTGAACTTATGATGGAGGGAAGGACATTGATGAAGCAGCTGGAGATGGCTTGGCCTGGGATATTTCGTTGCAGAACTGGGCCTTTGTAATGCAGTACTTGGAGGTGCGTAGTAAAATAGGGCTGAGTCAGCATGACGTCGTCAAGGAGAGGTCTCGCCGACAAGTCTGGCAGAATTCGTTCAGATGATAATGTGCAAGTTGACAAGGAAGGATGTGATTTGATTGGCTAATTAGGACTCTGTGAAATATCAAACTGTCTTAAATTGAATTTTGTTCATCTATTGGTTACAAGTTGCATAAGTAGAGATATAAAAACATTTAAAAATAAAAAAAAACAAATTCAGCACTAGCTAAACACAATAACGATGGTGGGTCTGGGGGTGTGTTATTTCTGCATCATGTGGTAGCTGGAGACATTCACTGTCTCGCTCAGCAATCCGAACTTTCGGTGTGACCAGTTCACTAACTGTGCTATCCACTCCCTCCTCAGCATCGCGGATGCTCCACAGTGAATCCATCCGCAGCTCCAGAGCCGTCATGCGGTCAAACAACAGCTGCAGCTGGACACATTTCCTGCAAGTGTAAGAGCCAGGAACGTCAGACACGTTTCTAAGCTCCCACACCAAGCAATAGTCACATGGCACGCGTCTGAGGTCCCCTGCCTTGTAAGCTTAAATATGAACTAACTAAAACCAAACAATGCATTGAAATAAATGAAAAAGATGAATAAGACAGAAAAGCCTTACCTTACAGGATCGTTTTCTTCTGGTTAGTGGAGGTGGGCGTTAGGGAGATATACGTGTAGTATCTCGGTATAACAACAGCCCAGATATATATTAAGCCCTAACCTTCCCGGCAGCCCTCGCTTCCTTCTCCTCCTCTCCCAGCCGCTCTGGAAAAATGGAGGTCGTTGTCAAGCAGTTTTGGTGGAGGTGATAGATATCAGATCCTGTCATCACTGGACTGATTCAGAGGACTCCTCTTTCCCAGTTAATGAACTCACTCTTAAGTATTTATTGTCAAATCTGTCAATTTTAAAGAAAACGTAATTGCCGGAGTTGTGCTGAAATGACATTTAAATTTTGGTGTGACAAGACTATTCCATGTGCCAATGAGTTTAGGAATAGAATGGTAGTAGAGTTAAATAAATGGGCAAAGAACTGGTAGAGGAGGCAGCACTTCCGATATGTGTATCATTGGGATTCCCGAGTTCCTCTCTCAAACAAATATCTATAATATTAACATAGCAGTGATATATACTCACCCAAGCTCCAAGTTCATCCGTCTTGCCTGTCATACTCCTCACATTATAATCAGTGTACTTCAGACTGTCAGGCTTATTGTGTTCAGTAACCTCTGTCTGTTTGTTGTTGGCCTTAGCTGTACTGGGATTAGTCACCAACCCCGCCTCAATTGTGTACTTGTGGACCTATTGCTCTGGTTCCCACTGTTCCCCCCTCCCCCCAGTAACCACACTAGTTTAAATCCTCCTGTTTGACAACAGCAAACCTGCCTGCCAGGAGATTGCTGCCAGTTCAGGTCCATCCCATTCTTCTTGCGAACATCCTAACGACCTGCAAATCCCAATGATCCACATATCGGAGATTGCTGCCAATTAAGGACCATCCCGTCCTTCTTGTGTAAATCCTATCGACTCAGGATCTGATGGCATTGGGCTGAAGTGTGTTTATGTCAACGCAATGATTATTATGGGTAAGGCAGATGAGCTTACAGCCTGATTCAATACGTGGGACCATGATGTTGCAGCCATTGCGGGCACTTCGTTTGGAGAGGGACAGGACTGGGCGTTCAAAGTTCCAGGGTATTGTTGTGATAGATGAGATAGGAAGAAAGGTAAAAGAGGTGGAGGAGCTGTATTACTAATCAGGGATCATGTTGCATTTGCACTCAGAGATGTCATACTGGAAGGCTCATCCACTGAGGCAATATGAGTACAGCACAAAAATAAGATTGATGCAATTACTGTGTTCGGATTATACTATAGTCTGTTCAACAGCCACCGAGACTTTGAGAACAAATGTATGAGCCAGTTATGGAAAGATGTAATAAAGACAGAGTTGTCATAGTGAGTGACTTCAACATCCCCAATATTGACTGGGACTCTCTGAGAGCAATGGCTTAGATGGGGCAGAATTTGTTTGGTGCATCCAGGCGGGTTACTTGAATCGGTATGTGGATAGTCTACGACAGGAAGGGCCATACTGGACCTCGTATTGGCTAATGAGCCTGGACAGTTGACTGACATTTCAGGGGGACAGCATTGTGGAATCATTTTGGAAACTTCTTCAGTTTTAAGATAGCTAAGAACATGCATAAGTCAGGATCTTTTGAGAAGCTATGGAATTGGAGTAAGTCAAGTTATGTCAGTATCAGGCAGGAGCTAGGGAGTGTTAATTGGGAGGAGTACCTCAGACAAATCCACATTTTGTATGTGGCAACTGGTTATTAAATCCTGATTGCAATATCACCTGGCGAACATCCTCTCGACTGTTCGAATTTCAATCTATTTTATTTGAACAGATATTTCGAAGTCGCTGTATACCAGAGAACAGAAAGAGATCATGGATGATTGTGACCTGTGTCCTTCACTGAATCAGCTTGTCTCTACAGCACCTAACATTATTATTGTGGGTCAGAATTAATAGAGTACAGATGGAAGCCATTCAGTCCTTCGTACACCCACGAGCTCTCCAACTCTCTCTGAAAGCAGACAGAGTTATTGAAGATAGACAGAGAGAGAGAAAGACAGAGAATGAAATAGAGACAAAGAATGTGAAGGGAGATAAACAGAGAGGAGAGAAAACGGAGTGACAGAGTGAGTGAGAAATGAACAGGTGTGAATCGGGGATGAAATTAGATAGATCAGGAGGCAGCATGAGGAATAATAGACAGAAGATGGAAGTTTTATTTAAACATTTCCCTGAACTGCAAGCTCTTTGTTTGGGAGCCATACCCTGTGAGCATCATGCTGATACTGGTTGTGATCCCAGATCATTTATCTCCTATAATATCATAGAGTTCAGTGGCAGACAGCTAAACAGAATCCAATAGACCAATTGACTGGCTCCAGAGAGAAGGTGGATTAATTTAAATAGACTGTGCCAATGGGAGCAGGAACTGATAACCCCCTGAGACACTGTGCGAGTGACTGAGCCCGAGAATCTCAGTGAGGGGGATCATTGTCAGAGGGGAAATCAGCATCTCAACTGTGGGTCAAGTAATGACTGTAAAGGTTTGCACCCCACTTCCATGGTTTAGTAATCCACATTTCACTTCATATAGCTCGGTATCATGAGGGTATTTTAACAATCTTATCTCTTTGTACATTTCATATTTTGGTTTGTCGAGAAAATCATTTTGTCGCTGTATTTTGTGTTGAATAAACGCATATCATTTCTGGGGAAGAAAGGACCTGTTCTGATGGGACAGCCTTTATCAGATCCATGTTGGGACCAGAGTCCGAATGAATCGCTTAACTAGGGCGATAGACAGAGATGTGAATGGAATAGGAGTGGGGGAACGGGAGTCAGTTATAGGGGTAATTAGAAACCTGAATTAAAAGAGGAGGTAAGAGTGCAGAATTCAGGATGGATTATTAAAATCTCCATATAAGACATAAATAGAATAGAGTATCTAGAAATGATTAACAAACAAACTTCAACCACACTGGAATACGAATGACAAAGAGAGGAGAGATGGTTAATGCAGGACTGACAGTGTTTTATCTGAATGCATGCAGTATGAGGAATAGGGTAAATGAATTCGTGACCCAGATCGAAATTGGCTGTTATGACGTGATGGGAATCACGGAGATATGGCTGCAAGGGGATCAGGATTGGGAGTTAAATATTCCAGGATATGCACCCTATCCAAAAGATACGCTGGTGGGCTGACGAGGTGGGGTTGCCTTATCAGTAAGAAATGAAATTAAATCAATAGCAATAAATAACATAGGGTCAGATGGTGTAGCATCTGCATATGTAAAATTGAGGAAGCACAATGTTAAAGCAACGACAGTTGGTGTCTGAAACAGGCCTCCAAACAGTAGTGAGGAGCTGGGCCATCAGATATATCAGGAGATAGAAAAGATGTGTAGGAAAAGCAAGGTTACAGTGATCATGGGCGATGTCAATATTCAGGGGGGAATGGGAAAATCAGATTGGTAGTGGATTATAAGAAAATAAATTCATGAAATGTCTACAAGATTTTCTTTGAGTAGCTTGTGGTGCAATCCACGAGGGAACAGGCAATACTGGATTTAGTGTTGTGCGAAGAGGCAAACCAGATAAGGGATCTTAAATTGAAGCAAGCTGTCGGAAGCAGCGATCATAGCATGGTTGAATTTATACTACAATTTGAGAGGCAGAAGATAGAATCCGAGGCAACAGTACTTCAGCTGAATAAAGGCAACTGCAGAGGCATAAGGGAGAAGTTGGGTAGAATTGACTGGGTAGAATAGCCTAGCAGAAAAGACAGTAGAACAGCAATGGCAGGAGGCTCTAAGAGTAATTTAGGAGACACAGCAGAGATACATTGCAAGGACAAAGAGGCATGGTACAGGGAGGATGAGGCAACCATGGCTGACGAGGGAAGTTAGGGATAGCATCAAAGCAAAGGAGAGAAGTATATAATGTGGTGAAGGGCAGTGTGAAAACAAAATATTGGGAAGCTTATGAAGACCAACAGAGGGCAACAAAAATGTTTCAGGAGGGAGAAAATTAAATAAGGAGGTAAGCTAGCCACTTAGATATATAAAGTGCAAAAGAGAGGCAAAAGTAGATATTGGAAATGATGCCAGAGAGGTCGTGGTGGGGAACAAAGGACTGGCTGAGGAACTTTTCTTCAGTCTTCACAGTGGAAGACAGGATTACTTTCCCAAAAAAATCAACAGAGTGAGGGGAAGAACGGAGTATGGTGGTCATCACCAAAGAGAACGGGTTAGAAAACTGAATAGCCAGAATGCAGATAAATAATCTGAAACAGATGGACTACACTCAAGCCTTGTAAGGGAGACAGCTGAAGGTGTAGTGCAAGCGTTAGTTGTGATCTTTCAGGAATGACTAGAATCAGGAAAGGGCAAAGTGGACTGCAAAATCGCTAACTTGACACCTCGTTTAACAAGGGAGTAAGGCAGAAGACAGAAAATTACAGACTGATTAACCTAACCTCAGTTGTGGGTAAGATTCTGAAATCCATCATGAAGGATGCTATTTCTGAATACTTGGATGTAGATGGTAAAATAGGGTAGAGTTAGCATGGTTTCATCAAGGGGCGGTCATGCCTGACAAACATACTAGAATGTTTTGAGGAAGTACTGAGCAGATTAGGAGAGCCAATGGATATTATTACCTACTCCTCAAGACGTCCTTTGACAAATTGCTACACTGGAGGTTATAGAGAAAGGGGACCCATGGTGTCAGAGGCAACTTGCTAGCATCGATTGAAGCTAGCAGAGAGTAAGGGTAAAATGTGCCATCTCACGTTGGCACTCAGTGACAAGCATTGCCACAAGGCTCAGTGTTGGGAGCACCAAATTTCACCTTATACAGCTAACGATCTAGGAACAGAGGGCACTTTGGCTAATTTTTAATATTAGAATCACTAGAGTGTGGAAACAGGCCTTTGGCAAAATAAGTCCTACACCAACCCTCCAAAGAGTAATCCAAGCAGACCCATTTTCTGCTGACTAATAACGTAATATCTGGGCATTTTAGCATATCCATTTCACCTAATCTGCAGCAGGAAACCAGAACACCCGCAGGGAACGCACGCAGATATGGGTAGAATACACAAACTCCAAACTAGCATTGACCCGAAGTTTAAAGCGAACCTGTATCCCTGGCACTGTACTAACCACTAAGCCACAGTGACACCGACAACCTGATGTTCAGACAGTACAAAGATATGAAGAGGGTCAGATAGCATTGAAGAGGTGGTGAGCTTGCAGAAAGTTGCTCCAACGATTCTCCTCAGCTTCCCAAACCTCTGTACTTGAACCCCAACCTTCCTACCACAACAAGGATAGACCGCCATGGTCCTTAACTTCCACCCCACCAACCTCCAGATAGAATCATCATCCTCCACTATTTCTGCCACCTCCAGTCAGACCCTACCACCAGAGATATATTTCCCTCCCCACCCCTATCAGCATTCTGTGGAGACCATTCCCTCCACAACTCCCTCATTAGGTCCACGCCCCAACCCCCCAACCAAGCCATCATCCACTCCCAGCACCTTCCCTTGCCATGCCAAGTTGTGTAAAGCGCACACCGACACCTTCCCCCTCACCTCCATCAAAGGCCCCAAAGGATCCTTCCACACCCCGTAGACATTGTACTTTGTCCATTGTTCCCTGTCTCCTGTACATTGAGGAGACAGGAATTCAACTTTTGGAACGTTTCAGGGAGCATCACTGGGACACACACACACGCACGCACACAAAAAATGACCCTACCACCCTATTGCCGAAAACTTCAACTCTCCCTCCCAATCCGCCAAGGACACGTCAGTCTTGGGGCTGCTCCACTGCCAAACCCAAGTCACCGAACACCTGGAGGAACAACATCTCATCTTCCACCCTGGGACCGTGCAACCACACGGTATCAATGCCAATTTCACCAGTTTCCTCATCTCACCTTCTCCACCTTATCTCACATCGAAAACTCCAACTTCGCACTGTCCTTTTGAACTGTCCAATCTCTCCATCTTCCCTGTCCTTCACGATCACCATCCACCTTCGTCGAACTACCGCCTTCCACGCTACCATCCCGCCAGCATCAACCTCTCCTATTTATCTTTCAGCACCCTTTCGCCCACCCTCCTCAATCCTGACAAAGAGCTTATGCCTGAAATGTCGCGCCTCCTGCTCCTCGGATGTTGACTGACCGGCTGTACTTTTCTAGCACCACACTTTTTGTGATCTCTTGCATCTGCAGTCCTCACCTTCACCTGCAGAAGGATGTGGGCAGTTTGGGAGATTGTGTAAAGAACTGGTCGATAGAGTAGAGTGTGCAAAAGTGTGTGGTCGTGCTCTTTGCCAGAAAGACAAGAGGCATGGACTATTTTCAATATTAAGAGTAAAATCAGAAGTCTGAAGTGCAGAGACTTGGGAGTTCTAGTCCAGGAGTCTCTCAAGGTAGACATGCAGGTTGTCAGTAGTAAGGAAAGAAAATACAATGATGCTATTCATTTCAAAAGTGTTTGAATATAAAAGCAGGGATATACTTCTGAGGCTGTATAAGGCTCTGGCCAGACTACATTTGGAGCATTGTGTGCAGTTTTGGGCCCCGTATCTCAGGCAGGATGCACTGACACTGGAGGATGTTCAGAGAAGATTCATAGGAATGGTTTTCGAATGAAAAGCTTAACATATTTGTCACATTTGAGGACTCTGGGTCAGTATCTGATGGAGTTTCGAATTATCTGGGGCATCTAATTGAAACTTACCAAATACTGAATGACGTGGAAAGAGAGGATATTGGAAAGATGTTTCTATTGATAGGAGAGACTAGGACTCGAGAGCCCAACTTAAAGGGAAGACGTTTTAGAACAAGATAAGGAGAAACTTCTTCAGCCAGAGAGTCGGGGATCTATGGAATTCACGGCCACAGAAGCTGGAGAGACCAGGTCATTATGTATATTTAAGACTGAGTTCGATAGGTTCTTGATTGTCAGGGAGACCAAGGGTTATGGGGAGAAAGCGGGAGAGTGATGTTGAGAAGCTTAACAGATATGATCAAATGGCGGAGCAGACTCAATGGGCAGAAAGGCCACATTTCTGCTCCTATGTGTTCTGGTCTTATGGTTAATGTTAGCTGTCCTCATCCCTTACTATAGCTGCATCATGATTCTGACCTAATGATTTATAAAGAGGCACTTTCCAATACTGATGACTGGCAATATCATTATCTCTCCCCCCAGTCGCAGCAGCCATTTCCTCCAATTCTCTCTGATTTCTGTCTCCTCCCCAATGTCATAACCACACAGTAATTGAAGTCTAATAAATGATACTTCATCAGAGTTCATTGACATCAATAACATCAACAGCATGACCCTTACTTGCCCCTTCTCATCCTCAAATACCAATCTGAATTGTATTTGTCATGTACAATTCTCTGTTAACATATCCATGCAGTTTGCTTGTTCTCATCCATGTTTTCTTAAGCACATTTTCCCATCAGATTTTGGACTATAAAAGTTATTTCATCAATATAATCACTGATCAATAATTTCAGGCTATAATTTTCATTTATAAATGGAGAAACCCGTTTATGTTCCAATAATTCTCTGTCATTGCTCTCATATCCAGGGCAGATTCAATGATTACACACAAACAATCTGCATCTCCAACATCCCTTCCCTCAGTCACTCCAACATATCCCATGCGGACTGTGAAAATTTTAAACGTTATTTTGAATTTTAATAAAATTACTATTGAACTGAAAGGGTTTACCTGGAGCTAATTGTTCACCGACTGTGATTATTGTCAATCTCTGTGTATTCTAATTATCCCAGTGGAGGGTTTCCATCGTTAAACGATAAATGGGCTCTGTCAATGTATTATCCCATAGTGTGACAGGGAGTATCACCGACAGCACTAACAGGGATCAGCAGCTCCAAAGGGAAGGGAGGAGAGATTAGAATCTGAGAACATTACACTCGAATGTCCCAACAATGGATCAGAATCTGTGCACATTAGACTGGAATTTTCCAACAATGGACAGAGTTTATCCTTGGGTCTTTACTATCATTAGCATGGCGGATCCAGGATATCCTTTGGATTATTCAAGGTGGTTACTATCCCATCCTCACTATAGTTGGTGTTCCTAGTAAATCATTCTCTTTGACTGTTAAACTGGGTTGAATTGAATTTCTGCTCATGATATGTAAATAATAGGAAATGGCAATCAATGTCTTCAGTTCCAATCAAAAATTCCTTCCCCTATAAAATATATAAAGCAAATTACTATTTATAAATTACTCACTGATATGCGAGAAGGAACTCAAACTCCATAATCCTTTCTGTCCTGCACAAATTTCCATTTCCATATCCTCCCTACCCACCAATCCTGTCCAATACCACCATTATGATATCCCAGTCGCCTCATCAGCCTTAGTGCAATTCCTGAATGAACCACCGTTTGTGTTTTTGTTAAATCCGATACAGCTGTTTCTTCAAGTCTCTTGAAACCACGTGTCCACTACAAAATAATTGCATTTGAGATGTTTAACTTGTTCTCTGCACAGAATCTGTCAGATGTAAGACAGTGTATAGTGTTCAAGTCCATGACGCTTAACCTACTGCCATCGAATAATAATCCAATGACATCTCATGAAAGAAATTGATATAATTAAAATGAAACCATTATCATTTGTGAGAAAAAGCCCGTCTGCTTGCCTCATGTCCTTATGAGAAGACAATGGGTCGTCCTTGCCTGGTCAGGTCTCCGTGTGACTGCAATCCCACAGCAATGTAGTTTACTCTTTACTGTCCTGTGGAACAGCTGAACCAGCCACCCAGTTTCAGATCGGTACAACATGCTGGTCTGACCAGGGCTGCACACATCCCGTGAGGGAAGAACAAAGGAAAGATCGCTCCTCCCTCTGCCTGTTTACCATATTCCCACAGCCCATTTCCATTGGGGTAGGTGACCATTCCTTGTTTTAGGTGTATTCTATATCTTTGAAGTTCTCCACAAGAGTGATGTTCATCTCCATCTCTGGTGTTGGCTTTATTGATGTTGATGTACAGACGTAAGGAACGTGTAAATTTCACGTCAGTCTCAGGGCATAGAGAAGGAACGGCTTTTTCACACCACAGGGAAGAAACAGAGACGGCAAAGTGAGGGAAGGGAATTATTATGATCATCCCTGAGAGTGTTGTTGAGGCAAGTATTTACGGTATTGTGGGCAGATTTTCTCTCCTTTATAGGGAATGATCTCCTTGTCACAGAGAGAGTGTGAAAGAGTGTAAACAGACTAATCGCTGCGATCATGGTACCATGAGGAGTGAGTGAAGATTAATCTGTAGCTCTGTGACAGAATAAGAGGTAATTGCATTGAAACTTGAGGGGAATGGACAATCACTCATTATGTTCTAAACAGACACTAAGAACGTGATATATTCCATTGTTTGTTTTTTTTACGCGGGTTATAATTCTCGATAGTTTAAGTGCCTCTGAGAACGTTTCTCCTACTTCAGCCCCACTCTACATGTCAATTGACAGAGACAGGTTCAGGGTTTGCATACAGTCTCCGACATTAATATAGTGCATTCGGTATGTGTGATTCTGCATAGAACGTCATGTTATCCACAATCCCGACAGCAGCCAAAATACCTTCACTCTTAAACAGTTAACTATTCCCACCAGCTTCTGTCTTGGATGGAGAACATGGGTCTGTCTTCTCGGAGGGGGAAGATGTCTCCTTGAGACTTTGCACAAAATATTTGGCTTCTCTCCTCACTGCCAGGAAACTATGTTAAAATGGCACACGTTCCACATGCAATGGGGCTACGAGGAACATCATGGAGCCATCGCTGAGTGCAGTCTCTGCTCCTTTTGTTTGTCACGTTGGAGCATCAATGACATCCTCCTTTTTCTGCATAAACCCTTGAGGGGATGAATGTTCTCGTCCAGGTCGCATGGTAAACGCTCAAGGGTCTGATTGGACTTTTCACGTTCCTGTTTAGCAGTTAGATGCACTGACGAGACTGCTTCTTTTCTTGTGGAACAGGCAGAAGGGTTGAATGGTTTGACCCTCTTCTTGTTCATTCGTTTCGATGGCATGAATTACTTCCTCATATCCGGGTGCAACCACATTGAGATGCTGAATGAGCTCCTATTTTAACTGTGGAAATGTGCAGTATCTGGCCGTGCTGTATCATGAATGTTACCGACACTTTAACAGCACAAGCCTGAATGTTGTCTGGGTCTTGCTGCATACGGATGCAGACTGGTTCAGGAGCTGACAGTGTACAAAATGTACTGAATATTGTCTGATCTTCAGTGACCATCACAACTTCTAATCTTATGGTGGTGGAAAGGATTGATGCAGCAGCTGGAGCTGTTTGTGTTAAGGAAGCTCCCCTGAGGATCTCTTGAAGTGATGCCCTGGGACTGAAAGGATTGATGTCCACAAATCGCGCATATCTTCCATTGTGCTATGGATGACCCCAACCAGAAGAGATATTGTGGCTGATGCCCACTAAATTTAATTTAGTCAGCGTTCCTTGATGCCATACTGAGTCAACTCCGGCCTTCATATCAGGTCTGCCACTCTTAGCTGGGCTCCTGTGTTCACCTCTTTTGAACTCATCAATAGGTTATTGTGCCTGTCTGGGGAGAGTTTTCTTCTCACAGAGGGTAGTGCATGTCAGGAACTATCTGGATGAGAGAGTTCGGGGATCTAGATCACTGAAAGTAGTTACAGTGGAGGTAGATTGGTTTTTGCCCACTATCATTTTGTTGAAGGGTGTGAAGAATTGGGAATTGAATGGAATTGCTCCTAACAGTGGATCAGCCATCATGGTATACAATGGCATAGCAGGATTGACTGGCCGAATTTCCTCATCCTGTTCCTTATGTTCTGATATCTTGTATCTGGAAAGATAATGGTTGTAATTTTCCTGAATGTTGCAGTCGGAGAGTGCAAATTATTTTGTGTATCGTCTCTGAGTGATGTCTGTGGGCTGTATTCAATCTGGGCTGTAATCTGGGTCCACTACATGACCAACAAATGAACCGCAGGTTGCAGGGCGGAAACACTCTGTAAAGAGACCAGAGGCGTCTTTCGAACCCAGCTTGTATTACCCAATAGCATTTTCCAACCCACACTATACTGTGTGTGTGTCAGTCTGGAGGAACTGAATGATATCCCATGTTACTGTGAACCAGGTATTTTGTGCAAGTGGCCTTCATCTGTTCCTGTGCGCGGCTGAATAGAACATTGGAACATTTGAGTGAGGAGCAGGAGTGGGTCATTAACCACTTTGCCACTGCTGTACCAGGTACTAAGTTCGTAGCTGATCTGGTTGTCGTCTTCAAAGCACTTTTCTGGATGCACCATTTCCATTCATTCATTTCTCTGTTCAGTACAAACACCTAGACATTACATACTTCTGTGAAAGGGAATTCCCACTTTTACAGCTCTTTCAGAATTTCTCATTCGTGTTCCAACCAATGTTACAGGGTCACTGATTCCATTTGCAGTCACACTCCTCCACTGGTTACAAGAAATTTCAAAGTTTAGTGATAAGGCCAATGATATAAGTGTCAGCCTGGCTCACCTTCTAGAGAAATGTGACAAACACACAAACGTGCCGCTGCATGCACACATGAACACACACATTTTAAGACAAATCAAAAAAAGAAAGCTTTCCAGAGTTCTTTAATAGCTGAACTCTTAACAAATGGAAAGATGACAGAATGTCCCAAATGTTATTCGGTCCTCTGAAGTTCTTCCGCTCACACAAGCTGCTTGTAATGGGCTATTTCCCCGGAACAGTTGGATTTGGTTCAATTCACTTTACGTCAGATAGTGGAAAGATGCCAAAGAATCTTTCATCAGGAAACCTACACGATTGGTAAAGATGACGCAGGATTTTTTTTTCTCTTGTCAGGTGGAAGAAAATGAGAGAGGGGGGCACGAGGCTGCTGCTTCTGTGGCAGGTAACATTTTTATCCCTCCCTGTGTTAAACTATGCAATAATGCCAACTGAACACCAAAAAGGACCACGTGTGATTTCCTTGAAAATTCTCTGCAATGGATGATAAGATCCTATATACAAATGCATCATTACTGCTGTTGTACACAGTGCCTTTTCTGAGCAAAAACAAAACAAAATCCCAGCTGCATAATTTCATGGTATGTTTACGTGTGTCTGCATAATTTTAAGGAATCGGTTCATGTCTTCATTATATCTGCGTTAAAATCAATGTTACGACAGAGTGTGAAGCCCTTCTGCTAATTTAAACCAGACACACAGAAAAAAACCACCTCGCCTCATAGTCTGTAAAAGTGAGTGACAAAGAACGACCAAATCCCACTATCTATCGAAAGCAATAATAGTTTATTCTTTAACTCCAAGAAAAAAAGAGAACATTAAACAAGAACTTTCTACACTGTACTCATCCTTGTCTGATCAGTGTAAATACTTCCCACTCTACAGCAATATACTGATCCAATAAAACCACCCAATTAAGATTTACCAAAAAGAAAATTGAACTTCAAAACACCCAGCGAGTTATGTCGATTTTCCCGTGAATCTTCATCTGTAGGTTTACCCGGGTCTTTTCTTCGGTCTTCTACTGCACAGATTTCCTAGAAACAGGTACCTTTCAAAGAGCGATTCTGCAGGCAGTCTGCATTTATTAGTGCTTTTTGCCGCCCTGGCTAACTGTTCAAAATGCCCGATTTTATACCACAAAACACCAGAATGTCTCATTGGTTTTATAGCATTAAAATTCAAATTCGTTTGGATTTTGGTTTTTAGCGGCGTAAGTTAAATTGATCGGCCTAAATCGAATTTGTTGTATATTATAGCACTCAGCTCAACTGTTTCTTTCAATCAAATGTAACTTTTTAAAAAAAATTCAGCACGCTCTGTGTTTGTTAAGTCCTTGCCAACTTTTACTCTCTTTAAAAGGTGCAGTACATGCCAAAGCATTTTTATCAATCAACACATTTTAATCTTAACACTTATTCTGTAGTTTCAAACACCCTAACAAGATAAAATATGTATCCAGCTAATTTTTTCACAAAATCGTGTATGGTTCAAAAAGATTTCGCATCCAATACCTAAACTGGTAATGCTTCTAATCAAAATGCCTCTCAGGAACGTGTGGACAGGGAGAAGGAGAGGGATGTTTCGGGCACATTCCTGATGAAGGGCTTATGCCCGAAACATTGACTTTCCTGCTCCTCGGATGCTGCCTGACCTGCTGTGCTTTTCCAGGGCAACATTTATCGACTCTGACCTCCAGCATCTGCAGTCTCGCTGTCCAGATGCAGTAAAACATTGCTACAATTAAACCCGATACCCTTTCCCAGAAACACCATCATTTCATCCCACTTGCTACATCTGCAGACTAACTTCATGGATAGGAGCAGAAGTTGGCCATTCGGCTGCACCATTCAGAATGCTCAGGGCTGATCCGAATGTTCTGACCATCTTCTGGTCTGTTCCCAATAAACATTGACCCTCCTGTCCAGGAAAGATCATTCGAGGTCACCCTTGAATAGCTTAAAAAACCGCGTCTTTACTGCTCTCTGAGGAAAAGGGCACCACAGATAGCATAACACGAAAGGGAAAGGAACGTCCTTATTTCATTGTAGGACCCATTATTTTAAAACTGTTTTAAACTAACATCAAATTGCCACCTTTTTTGAAACATAAAGACAGAATAATTAGGAATAGACATAGACTATACAGCCCTCTAAACCTGTCCAACATGACCACTGACTCTTTCCAATCAAACATGTAGTAAACTCATTCTCCGCTCCTGTCCCAGGAAGAGAATACCAGATAGCAGAACACCACACGAGCATTTAAAAAAGGAGCAGAATTAGGCAATTCGGCCCATCGAAGCTGAATGTCATTTAATATTGGCTTAGAGGTTTCTGAACATCATTCTTGTGACTTATCTCGGTAACCCTTGGTACCCTTATTCATCAAAAACCTATCTATCTCTGGCTTATCGACACAAGTGCCTGAGTTTCTGTGTATCTGCATGCGTGCGTGTGTGTTTGTTCATGTGTTTGTGTGTCTGTGTATTTGTGTGTACACATTTGTTCTTCCGCGTATTAGCCTCTGCATTTTATCTGTTTAAGTCTGTGTGTGTGTGACTGTGTATGTCTCTGTATGCCTCTACATGTGTGCGGGTCCATTTCGTTGCATGTGCTGTGAGTGTTAGTATGTTGTGGTGTTTACATATGTCTCACAGTATTTCTGTGTCTGCAACTTTCTGCAATGAGATATTTGTTGTTTTGGGAGGGAAAGAAGTAGCAGAAAAGACAGAGCGGTTAAAGTGAGAATTGCCCTCCATAAAACATTGCTTCTTACTCAGTTGGTAGGAGGTGGATATTACAGAGTCTCCATACGATTCACTCGGTGCTCTCCAGCTCGTGCAAGGGTCCTACCAACATGGCGGGGAGAGGGGAGGGGGGAAAGCGAACGGATATCAGACACTCCACCACCCGGCTTGGCCCTTTCTGTCTTGTTCCAGGCTGTTTATCCTGGAATGGGAGAAAGGGAAGTGGGGAATGAGCCGTTCGTACTGTTGTAGGTGGTGGTGGTGGGGGTGGGGGGTGGGGGGGGAGGGTTGCTGAATGGTGAGGTGTCTGGAGGGAGTCAGTCCACAGTGCAGAATCCATAAGGTGTTATTGGTGTGGGTGTATTGCATGGGCGACAGACAAAATGATGGAAGGAAGGTGCTGAATTCAACAGTGAGATTGGAAGTACATGAACTTTTTTTGGAGATAGAGCGTGAACCTTGTTTGTGGGTAGGTGCGATAACAGATATATAGTGAGTGTGAGGGAACAGAGAAAATATGGTTATACTTATCCGGGTAGAACGAGGATACAGAATGTCCTGGACATTTTTTCAGATCATCTCAGCGTCGAGGTGAGCCTCAATGAACGTCTTCTCTAAGTCTGTCACTAATAATGGCACCGACCCTGTCCCTCAGATCCCACAGAATCGGTTTGGGAGGATCTTAGCAATGAGAAACAAGCATTGGTGTGTTCTGCCGTGCAAATTTTGTATATCTTATGCTGTGGAAAATTTGTATTGTTGGTGCTGCAGTAATATTGAATTATCTCACGTTACATCTAAACTGCATAAACTAAGTGACTGCTAATGCTGTGAAAAATAAATTACAGAAGTGTGTATCAGGCAGCTGGAAGAGTGTGTTGTAATCCAAACTAGAGACAAGGTTAGTTTGGATTTGGTGATGTGTGCTCAGAAGGACTAATTAATAATCTTGTTCTCAGGAAATGTGACATTAATATGTTACATTTTACACGGCATCTGCATATAATATCGAATGTTGAACATGATTGTCAAACATCAGGGAAGCCTGCAGGGTGGAGGGTCAAGTTCGCTCCAGTGAATTGGGAAAGTACAATATTACATTCAGTGGAGACAAGCAATGGTTGTGAGAGTCATAGAGTCCTAAAGCACAAAGGCAGACCCTTTGGTCCAAACTGGCCCATTCCGACCAAAATGTGCATTCAGACTAACCCCATCTCCCTGCCATTGCCCCGTAACCTTCTAATCCTTTCTGATACATTACACTCTATGGAATAGCTCCACAGTAAGCTGGAATTCAAACCAAAACTTTTGGTTGAGACTTTGACACACGAAGAAGCACAGTAAAAACCAGGCACTTTGTTCACTTGTGAACTTGCTGTGGATTCAGTAGGTTGGATTTCACATAAAATCTCCTCCCACACCAGTTCAGGTGAACAGCCTCTCCCCACAGTGAGATGGCGCGTGCACAGACAGTTCAATTAATCACTTTAATCCAGGCCCAGTTTGGGAGCAAATGAAGTTTCTCATCAGTGTCAACATATTGATGAGTCAACAGATTCTCAGAGATTTTAAGCCGCTTCCCACGTTCAGGGCATTTAAAAGACATTTCCGCTATGCGGACTTGCTGTTGTTATAACAACGTAGTGGATCAAGTGAATTCTGTCCCACACTCGAAACAGATGAATGGTCTTTCCCTCGTCTGACTGTATTTATGTTCTGACTCGGCCGATGATCTGTTGAAGCCCTGCCCACACGTACAACACGTGTACAGTTTCTCCAGACTGTGAATGATGCTTTTCCCTTTCATGTTCAAAAGCGAATCATATTCAGGCAACAATCAATTGGACAACACCATCAGACACTGAAGTGATATATACATTTTGGCCTTCGCACTGTAAATCTTCTTCTTCTAATGCCCGGTAAATTCATTGATAAAGGAAAAACAGAAGCAATTGAAAGTCCAGAAAGGAAAGATAATAAGATGCAAGAGCAGAAGTCGTCAATTAAACCTGTGCAGTCTGCTCTCACCATTCAGTGTGATTGCAGCTGATCTGATAATCCTTAGATTCAAGTTCCTGCAATAGCACCTAGCCTTTGAATACCTTGCTGATTAAAATCTGTTTCTCACAGTCTTAGAACATAGAACATAGAACATAGAACAATACAGCACACAACAGGCCCTTCGGCCCACAATATTGTGCCGAACATTTGTCCTGGCTTAGGTACCTATCCATGTATATTTCCAATTGCCGCTTAAAGGTCACCAATGATTCTGATTCTGCCACTCCCACACGCAACGCATTCCATGCCCCCACCACTCTCTGGGTAAAGAACCTACCCCTGACATTCCCCCCATACCTTCCACCTTTAACCTTAAATTTTGGCCCCTTGTAACACTCTGTTGTACCCGGGGGAAAGTCTCTGACTGTCTATTCTATCTATTCCCCTGATCATCTTATAAACCTCTATCAAGTCACCCATCATCCATCGCCTTTCCAATGAGAAAAGGTCTAGCACTCTCAACCTATCCTCGTATGACCTATTCTCCATTCCAGGCAACATCCTGGTAAATATCCTCTGCAACCTCTCCAAAGATTCCACGTCTTTCCTAAAGTAAGGCGACCAGCACTGCACACAATACTCCAAATGTGGCCTTACCAAGGTCCTGTACAGCTGCAACATCACCTCACGACTCTTGAAGTCAATCCCTCTGCTAATTAACGCGAATAGACCATAGGCCTTCTTACAAGCTCTATCCACCTGAGTGGCAACATTCAAAGAGCTATGAACATAGACCCCAAGATCCCTCTGCTCCTCCACCTTACTAAGATTCCCACCGTTAACCCTGTATTCCACATTCTTATTTGTCCTTCCAAACTGGACAACCTCACACTTGACAGGGTTGAACTCCATCTGCCACTCCTCAGCCCAGCTCTGCATTATATCTAAGTCCCTTTGCAGCCGACAACAGCCCTCCTCACTATCCACAACTCCACCAATCTTCGTACGTCTGCAAATTTACTGACCCACCATTCGACTCCCTCTTCCACATCATTAATAAAAATTACAAACAGCAGAGGACCCAGAACTGATCCCTGCAGAACTCCACTTGTAATTGGGATCCAGGCGGAATATTTACTATCTACCACCACTCTTTGGCTTTGAGTGGTTAGCCAGTTCTCTATCCAACTGGCCAAATTTCCCTCTATCCCATGCCTCCTGACTTTCCGTGTAAGCCTACAATGGGGAACCTTATCAAATGCCTTGCTAAAATCCATGTTCACTCCATCCACTGCTCTGCACTCATCCACCTGCTTGGTCACCTCCTCAAAGAATTCAATAAGACTTCTAAGGCAAGACCTACCCCTCACAAATCCGTGCTGGCTGTCCCTAATCGAGCAGTGTCTTTCCAGATACTCATAAATCCTATCCCTCAGTACCGTTTCCATTACTTTGCCTACAACCGAAGTAAGACTAACTGGCCTGTAATTCCCGGGGTTATCCCTATTCCATTTTTTGAACAGGGCCACAACATTCGCCACTCTCCAGTCCCCTGGTACCACCCCCATTGACAGTGAAGACGAAAAGATAATTGCCAACGGCTCTGCAATTTCCTCTCTTGCTTCCCACAAAATCCTAGAATATATCCCGTTAGGCCCGGGGGACTTGTCTGTCCTCAAGTTTTTCAAAATGCACAACACATCTTCCTTCCTAACAAGTATCTCCTCTAGCTTGCCAGTCCGTTTCACACTCTCCTCTTCAACAATACGGACCCTCTCATTTGTAAATACTGAAGAAAAGTACTCATTCAAGACCTCTCCGATCTCTTCCGACTCAATACACATCTCCCATTACTGGCCTTGATCGGACCGACCCTCGTTCTCATCATTCTCAGGTTTCTGACATGTACATAAAAGGCCTTGGGGTTATCCTTGATCCTACCCGCCATAGACTTTTCATGCCCTCTTTTAGCTCTCCTAATCCCTTTTTTCAGCTCCCTCCCGGCTATCCTGTATCCTTCCAATGCTCGGTCTGAACCTTGTTTCCTCAGACTTATGTAATCCTCCTTCTTCCTCTTTACTAGATATTCAACCTCCCTCGTCAACCAAGGTTCCTTCACACGACCTTCTCTTTCCTGCCTGACAGGTACATACATATCAAGGACACGTCGGATCTGTTCCTTTTAAAAGTTCCACATTTCAATGACATCCTTCCCTGATATCCTATGCTCCCAACTTATGCTCCTCAGATCCTATCTTGCAGCATCGTATTTACCCTTCCCCCAATTGAAAAACTAACCCTGTTGCATGCACTTATCTCTCTCCATAACCAATGTGAAAGTCACAGAATTGTGGTCACCATCACCAAAATGCTCACCCACTAACAAGCCCATCACTTGTCCCGGTTCGTTACCGAGTACCAAATCCAATATGGCGTCCCCTCTGGTCGGACAATGTACATACTGAGTTAGAAAAGCTTCCTGGAAGCACTGCACAAACACTGCCACGTCCAATCTGCTTGATCTAAAGAGCTTCCAATCAATATTTGGGAAGTTGAAATCGCCCATGACGACTACCCTTTGGTTTCTGTACTTTTCCAAAATCAGTTTCCCAATCTGTTTCTCCTCATTTCTGCTGCTATTGGGGGGCCTATAGTAAACACCCAACAAGGTGACTGTTCCTTTCCTATTTCTGACTTCAGCCCATACTAACTCCAAGGGCAGATCCCCCTCCAACTGCCTTTCTGCAGCCAATATACCATTTCAAATTAGCAACGCCACACCCCCTCCTTTTTTACCACCCTCCCTAATCTCAGTGTAATCTTGGATACACTGAGCTGCCAATTTCTAGAGCGGCCTGCAGTAAATACTTTCACATATTCAATCGGCTCGAAGAGAAAGAAATTCCTCCACATCTTTCTTAAATAGGTTACTACTTACTCTGAGATTATGTTCTCTGCTCTTTGATTCTCAGACAAGGCGAATCATTCTCTTCTAAATTGTCCTATCATGGCCCTCATAAGCTAATGCATCTCAGTAAAGTCTTGATACATTATTCCACACTCCATTGAGTACAGGGGCAATATTCTCAGTTTCATCTCCCGAGAATATCCTCCCATATCCAGGATGATTTGTGTTAAATTTCCCTGAACTGCTATTCCTAAAATAGGGGGACTAAATTTGTTCACATTAATCCAGCTCTGATCTGACTAATGCCAGGTGTATTTTGAAAAAAAAACATATATATCCCCATTCCGTTTAAATAAAGTGAAACAAAATTATTTAACTTCCCGATTACCTGCTGAAACTGGATGCTAACTTTTCATATTTCGTGTACAAGGAAGTGAAGTGCTCTGTATGCTGATGCTTTGTGCTGTGTATTTCTCCACTTAATATTTATATCTGCCAAAACGCATAAACCTCTTCTTTTTTGCATGTTATATGCTGCTACGTTTTTGTCCACTTGTTTATCCTAATTCTCTCCGTCCACAATGTTGCTGTGCCGCCCTCATTACTTGCATCCATATCTATTTTGTGTCATCTCCAAACGAAGCAACAGTACGTTAACTTATGCTGTACAGGTGATTAGTACATATTGTCAACAGCTGTGGCACCAATATTGTTGGGCTCCGGGTATCTGCAAGTTACAATTTACTATCATGAAAATGCCCTCATTACCTCGCTTCTCCATTCATTCCCCAATCCTCGACTAATACATACCCCCAACTGTGTTGGTTCATACTTGTGAAGTGCTATCGTATAAAACACCGTTCTGAATAATTTTAGAAATTCAGATATGTCCATTTACTGCATTGCCCTTTATGTATTGTGCTTGTTACGATCTGAAAAGACTTATTAACGTGTTCGGTCTGATTTCGTCTGCACAAAGCCATGCGGAATACATTTTATTCTGTAATGCATTTCTAATGCTCTGTTATTCCAACTTTAATCACAGACTAACATTTTCCCAGTGGCAGATATGCTGTCAACCTGAGCTGAATTTGTCAGGCTGGACACTCACAAGACGTGACCATTGTTCAAAAAAGGTGTTGAGAACAAATCAAAACGAAAAAGTATTCTATATCAGATAGACAACAGGGTTCAAGGTCAGAGACAGAGTGAATCCCTTTCCACACACTTAGCAGGTGAATCTCTTTTTCCTGGAATCTTTGCCTCCATGGGAATTCAGCTCAGACAAGGAAATGAATACGCACATTTCCATAGACTTTCCTTAGTATGACTGCATTTGTGGTTTGTGAGCTCTGATGATGGGTAGAACCATTGTCCACACACACAATAAGAGAACGATTTCTCTCTCACTGCAACCAGAGGGTTTTTTTTCCTTTCATGTTATCTCCCTGATCATGTTCTACTTGTGATAAAATTTGGACTTTATCAGATCATGGCGGAGAGATTGGTTTGTAAATCTTCCCCTTCTAATATCCTGCAAAATTAAAGTTATCCAAAAATGAGAGTGGGAAAGCAACTTTCACAAGACTCTGGGTACTTTCTAAGATATGGTCTGAGGGTGAGGGATTTTCGACACTTAGAACGTGACCAGAATTTCGTCAGAATCTTTCATGCACACAGCATCCACCACAGAGAACAAATAGATCTGCAGGTGGATATAAAGACGATCACCTCCCTGTTCCTTCCAGGTCAAACGCTGTCCTGCCTTGTCTGACATGCAGCTCTATTGGAGCAGACATTTCTTAGAATTGCATCATGGCGAATGCTGAGGCCTCTGTCTTCAGTCCCGAAATCAAAATCCACTGACTCGCTCCTGAGTCGAAAGTGTGCTGCTGGAAAAGCACAGCAGGGCAGGCAGCATTCAAGGAGTAGGAGAATCGACGTTTCGCGCAAGAGCCATCATCAGGAAATAAGCTTGTAAACCGAGGGGGTAGAGATACAAATTGGAGTGTATGGGGCTGGGACAAGGTCGCTGAGAGTATGATCGGTGGATGGAGGTGGGTGTCGTGGTGATTGGTTGCAGAGCAGTGCGGAGCGGATAGGTGGGAAGGAAGATTGATACATAGGACAGTTCGTGAGAGAGATGGAAGCCCAGGACCTGCATGAACTTGGCTGATTGGGAGGGAGAGTTGAAGTGTTCACGGGTCAGTGATGTTGTTTGTTACGGGTTTCCGGGGGAGTTTTCTGAAGCGAACTGTAATTAGGTATCCTGTTTCCACAATATAGGTAGACTGCATCAGGAACAATGGATACATTCAATGACATGTCTGGAAATGCAGGTAAAACTCTAATGGATGTGGAAGGCTCCTTTGGGGCCTGCGACAGAGTGGAGGTGTGGGTGGAGGTTTTGCAAATCCCGTGTTGGAATGAGAATGGGGCGGGAGGGGAGGGTGGTTTGGTGAGGGACGTGCACTTGACAAGGGAGTCGTAGAGGAAATAATCTTTATAGAAAGCGGATAGGGGTGGGGAGGGAAACACATCTTAGCTGGTGGGGTTCATTTTCAGGTGGTGGAAATGTCGGAGAATGACATGATGTCTGCGGAGGTTGCTGGAATTTAAATTGATGAATAAGGGAGCTCTGTCCTTGTTGGAGGGATGGGTTTTGAGAGTGGAGTTGCGGCAAATGGATGAGATGAGCTGGAAAGCATCATTGACCATGTGCGAGGAGAAAATGCCTCGCCACTGACTCTATCTTCTCCCTCGCAACTGTCTGAGTCTGAATGAGTCACGTCATAACCATAGTGTCATCCTTCACCGTGTTTTGTGCTTTCAACCACATATCGCCATCGTCACCATGTCAGCCTACTTACACCTCATTAACATCATTAACTCTTCCACGTCTCCGCTCTTCTGCAGCTCAAACTCTCATCCATTCGTTTGGATTAAACGGTGGTGACACACTTCCATCCGTCCTCTCAAATTCCCCCTCTGCTCTGGCCTAACTCCCTCTGCCTCTATTCAAGAGTGTAATTGCGTTCTGTTCAGTGTTTCATTGTTCCTTACCTGAATGATATTTTTACCACTGCACATTTTTCCAAACTTGCTCTGCTGCATTCTCAGCTTTATCTTTCCACAGGGTCTCCCACATGCTGGAAGGGCAGTGATTGCGGGTTATTCATCCAAAGATGTAGTCCTGAGATCTTTCAACAACTCGGCTGCGCGTGGGAGTATTAACAAGAAGGGCTGTTCACCCATTACCGGGCAGCTAAATACCAACGTTTTTATCATTTCTGCAAATCTCTTGACTGTCTTCGCTCTGTCTATCACTGTCATGTCCTCCAGCCCACTCAAGAGCAATTAGTGTTGTTCAATAAATGCCAACCCAGCCAGTGAACACGACACCCAAGATTTTGTTTTAAAACGCACTCTCAGATACCTGCATAGCCCGGAATTCCAATCTCCGGAGTATGTTCGATTTGAACTGTTCCACCTTTGGTGCCTCAACTTCATCAACCAAGGTCATAAATTGTGAAATCTCTTCACTACCTAAATCGCACAATGCTATAGGAAACAAATTAGTCAACAACGGAAGAAGAAAAGCTGTAATCTTTGTTGAAATGAAGGGCAATTAATTGTTATCAATACGACATCGTGCCTTTCACATAATGGAAACTTCAAAGCTGTTCCTCTGGAGGGAGTTTAAACAAATTTTGATCCGAGTCACATTATGAGATATTGGGAAGCTGACAAAGTGTTATATCAAACAAGTGATCAAAGAAATGGGTTTCAAGTTGTATTTTAAAACAGAAAACGAAGCTTGCATCACGAACCTCGAACGACGGAATTTGCTGTGCTAGAGTTCAACATTTTCTGTTAGTCAAAAAAACGCTTTCCATGCCGGTGGCTCCATAGCTCAGAGGTCTGATCAACCATTGGTCGTGTATTCGAATCTCGCTTGGGCCTTGCTGAATTTGTTTACAACTGTTGCAACAAACATTCACAGAAGCATTTTCCGTGCTCTTGGAATTATTTATGAGGGAACATCGTGAAGTGATTTTCCCCACGGACCAGGGCTCATCTGCTTGACTTTCGAAATCCCCCTCTGTGTTTCTACTTCGAGGAACACAAGGTCGACAAGCGTCTGATGCCAAGAATGCTCTCGTTTAGCCGGAAGAACAACGTGATACAGTCGAAACAGCAAAGTAACGGTGAAATAGTGGAGGGAGGAAAACATAGAACATAGAACATAGAACATTACAGCGCAGTACAGGCCCTTCGGCCCTCGATGTTGCGCCGATCAAAGCACCCCTAACCTACACTAAGCCACTATCCTACATATACCTATCCAATGCCCGCTTAAATACCCATAAAGAGGGAGAGTCCACTACTGCTACTGGCAGGGCATTCCGTGAACTTACGACTCGCTGAGTGAAGAACCTACCCCTAACATCAGTCCTATATCTACCACCCCTTAATTTAAAGCTATGCCCCCTTGTAATAGCTGACTCCATACGTGGAAAAAGGTTCTCACTGTCAACCCGATCTAACCCCCTAATCATCTTGTACACCTCTATCAAATCACCCCTAAACCTTCTTTTCTCCAATGAAACCAACCCCAAGTGCCTCAGCCTTTCCTCATAGGATTTTCCTACCATACCAGGCAACATCCTGGTAAACTTCCTCTGCACCCGTTCCAGTGCCTCCACATCCTTCCTATAGTATGGCGACCAAAACTGCACACAATATTCCAGATGCGGCCGCACCAGAGTCTTATACAACTGCAGCATGACCTCAGGACTCCGGAACTCAATTCCTCTACCAATAAAAGCCAGTACGCCATATGCCTTCTTCACTGCACTATTTACCTGGGTGGCAACTTTCAGAGATCTGTGTACATGGACACCAAGATCCCTCTGCTCTTCCACACTACCAAGTAGTCTACCATTAGCCCAGTAATCCATCTTTTTATTACTCTTACCAAATTGAATCACTTCACACTTAGCTACATTGAACTCCATTTGCCACCTTTCTGCCCAGCTCTGCAGCTTCTCTATATCCCGCTGTAACCTGCCATATCCTTCCTCACTGTCTACAACTCCTCCGACTTTCGTATCATCCGCAAACTTGCTCACCCAACCTTCTAACCCTTCCTCCAGGTCATTTATAAAAATGACAAACAGCAATGGTCCCAAAACAGATCCTTGCGGAACACCGCTAGTGACGGCACTCCAAGATGAACCTTTGCCATCAACTACTACCCTCTGTCTTCTTCCAGAGAGCCAATTCCTAATCCAAACCTCCAACTCACCTTCAATGCCATATCTCTGTATTTTCTGCAGTAGCCTACCATGGGGGACCTTATCAAACGCCTTACTAAAATCCATATATACCACATCTACCGCTTTCCCCTCATCTACCTCCTTAGTCACCTTCTCAAAGAATTCAATAAGGTTTGTGAGGCACGACCTGCCCTTCACAAAACCATGCTGACTATCCTTGATCACATCACTCTTATCCAGATGTGCATAAATCCTATCCCTTACAATTCTCTCTAAGACTTTGCCCACAACAGAAGTGAGACTCACTGGCCTATAGTTACTAGGATTATCCCTACTCCCCTTCTTGAACAAGGGAACCACGTTTGCTAGCCTCCAGTCCTCTGGCACTACTCCTGTCGACAAAGAGGACACAAAAATCAAGGCCAATGGCTCTGCAATCTCCTCCCTTGCTTCCCAGAGAATCCTAGGATAAATACCATCAGGCCCAGGGGACTTATCTATTTTCACCCTTGCCAGTATTTCCAACACCTCTTCTCTACATATCTCAAAGCCATCCATTCTACTTATTCGTGCCTCAGTATTTATATCGACAACAATGTCCTGTTCCTGAGTGAATACTGACGAAAAGTATTCATTCAGCGCCTCCCCAATCTCTTCAGCCTCCACACGCAACTTCCCATTACTATCCTTGATTGGACCTATTCCTTCCCTAGTCATTCTTTTATTCCTAACATACCTATAGAAAGCCTTAGGGTTTTCCCTAATCCTACCAACTAAGGACCTTTCATGTCCCCTCCTCGCTGCTCTTAGCTCTCTCTTCAGGTCCTTCCGGGCTACCTTATAACTCTCAATTGCCCCTATTGAACCTTCACGCCTCATCTTTACAAAGGCCGCCCTCTTCCATTTAACAAGGGATTCCAACTCCTTATTAAACCACGGCTCCCTCACACGACCCTTTCCTCCCTGCCTGAATGGTACGTACTTATCAAGGACACTCAATAGATGCTCCTTGAACAAGTTGCACATATCAATTACGCTCTTGCCTTGGAATCTACTTTTCCAATCCACACATCCTAAGTCATGCCTCAACGCATCATAATTTCCCTGCCCCCAGCTATCACTCTTGCCCTGTAGTACACACTTATCCCTCTCCATCACTAGAGTAAAAATCACCGAATTGTGGTCACTGTCCCCAAAGTGCTCACCTACCTCTAGTTCTAATACCTGGCCTGGTTCTAATACATACAGCGAAGCGGCTGAATGCTTCCATTCCTTATGTAGAGGCAGGAATCTGCTGGAATCCAAATGAAACAGGTAGTGGTTGGAAGAGCACGGCTAGCCAGGCTACCTCAA
The DNA here is from genome assembly GCF_047496795.1 of Chiloscyllium punctatum. Lineage (NCBI taxonomy): Eukaryota > Metazoa > Chordata > Chondrichthyes > Orectolobiformes > Hemiscylliidae > Chiloscyllium > Chiloscyllium punctatum. Next base: position 42,683,283 of record NC_092769.1, on the reverse strand, counting down.
CAGGTGGAGAATTCAACGATTAGCATGCCCCAATTATTCACGATTGTGCCAGTCCTCGAAGGACAGTCGCCTGCCTGTTTACCCCTTTGCTTATGCAAACAGAATCGGGTTTTAAAGCCCGAAGTGAAGAAAGAAGAGGCAGACAGTTCAATTCCTCATTTTCTGAATGTTGGCCTCTCCTAAGGCCTTTGTCATTCTCACAAGATGTGTCTGTATATTTCCCTTTTTGGTTGAAAATGCGGTTCAGTTCTCCCGCAGCTCATGATCAAATTTAAGGGTTTCTGACTTCAGTCTCTTTCGCTTCTTCATTTGAGATTAAACCTTTGCAGGGAACGTCTCTTTAAGATGAACACTTCAAAAATCAGGCTGCGGGCTACTGGAAGCTGGAAATGAGAATGGATGGATGTTTGATGGACTGGCATTGACATAATGCATTATTCTGTGCTGTAAAAGCTCGGTGTCACGAATAGTATTTTGGAAGAAACGTCTCATCGCAGGAAAAAAAAACTATGCTGTTAAGAGAAGATGCAATTGCCCCTGCCGTCCGAAATGTCAGCTAGTGGTAACAGTTCAGCTCGATCACCGCTGTGGTTTGGTTTCATTGCCTGGTCAGGGAATCAGGATGATTGTTCCTGATAAGGACAACAACAAAAGTGGAGCATCTTTGACAGGAAACGCATTTTACACGCTTCCGCATGTGCCTTGAAATATTGCTGCAGGGCCGCAAGATGGCTCACTGGTTAGCTCTGGTGCCTCACAGAGCCTGAGACATGGCATGAATCCAAATGGGTCGACTGTCAGTAAGGTGCCTTATTCAGGAAGCAATGAAGAGTAATAGGGTAAGGAATTGTTCTGTGGGGGTTAATACCTGGAGGATCGGTGTGAATTTGTTGCATTAAATGGTCAGTTTCTTAACTGTCGGCATTCTGTGATACCTTACTGTGTTGTTTTAGCACATGTTCATAGAGGGGAGAAAAGTGAAGAAAAACAGCCATTTCCCAGTCAGTGGTTGATCCATTGTGTGACAACCAACCGGTTCACCTGTGACTGAACTAGATCCCATCTTCCCTATACTGGTAATGACAGGATACACCATTCGAGCGGGTTTTCATGTGTTGCATCGGAACAGCATTCTTTCTCAAGATGGACTTCACTGGGATATAAAAGAGATGATAAAAGACATGGATGCCGATGACTGGAATCAAAAGACGTTAAAAAAATGGACAGCGCCTACTGAGGAACAAAAAAGAATGGAAAGGAAGTCAACGAAGTACTGGGGCATAACGCCATTAGAAAAGACAAGGCGAGGTTTCATGGGATGGTGGAACAGATGAATAGATCATTTGGCGTGAAACCAGGTAAAACTGAGTTGCGTCCATATGGAAGTTAACCTGATGATGTGAATTTGCTGAGAGTAAACAGGAGGGAAAATCCTTCATTCAGATCGATCTATAACTAGACTTTCGGACTTCAAAACCAGCGATAAATGATAAGGAAAAGTATGGAGCACTTTTTTTTCATTCTACTGTAATTGAAATCGAAAATGATTATTTTTCAAGAAAAATGTGTCAAAATCTGATTCTGAAGTATTTGTAAAAGTGCGTGCAAAAAAAAATGTGTGAATTTCACCAAGACATGGAGTCTGGTCGGCCGGGTCCGGTAAGCGTTAGGTGCACAATTTCTAATCGGTTAAAATTAATTGGAAATATACCACATATCACCTCCAACTGAGTATGACTAAGTGTAGAAATGCTAGTTGTGAAGAAAGGTTTAGCAGCTTGTTCTACGTGAACTTCCATAAATTGCAAAAGAACTGAGCTGTTTCTGTTAGCTCAGCATTAAAGGGAAGTCGGTAAGATCAGTCCGCTGCATAATTGATTTATGATATGAAGTGATGCCAACAGTGTGGGATTAATTATCGCAATGTCTCAGCTTACCATCAGAATCCCGATCTCCCCACTCACCAAACCTTTATATGATGACGACAATCAAAGCAAAATTATCCTATAGTGAGTGGGAACTGACGTGTCGATGGAATGCACCATATTTTTTCATCTATTGCCTTGGACATTTGGCTGCAATCACAGAGAAGGGAATGACACCATTTGCTGCTCACCCATCTTCCCCAAACTTTCCAGTGACAAGACTCGAAAAATGTTCCTGTTTGAATCCTATAATCTTTAAAGCAGTACTTCAAACATCTTTATCATTTCGGTTCTAGTTTTGCCGACAACATTGTCCAAGGAGATAAATCTAACAATTTTTGGATTGTTTTAATGGCCTGTGTGAGGTTGCAACAAAATAAGTAACATGAACCAAACAAACGTCCTTTCCAGAATTTAACACAGTACAGGATCAGCGATATTAGAAACATTAACATCTTCAAACGTCACCTCTGTATCTCTATTGAGAGATGGATGTTCACTCAGGGAGTATTTCTGCTGGTTGTAATTAATTGAGGTATTTCCTAAGGACAGAACACTCCACAAAATCATTTTTTTTAAAACAAATGCCGTTTCAATCAACTTCCTTTTGCAACTTTTAAATATATATGTGCACACGCATACATGCAAGTGCACACAAATTTTTATATACATGTATATATGTTCGCATGTATAGAAATATATATGTGTGTGTGTGTGTGTGTGTGAGTGTGTGTGAGTGTGTGTATGTGGACAATATTAGGAATGGATTGCCTGACATTTGAAATTTCTTTCTGTAGAATGTGAGAGGTAAGGGTCTTCAATAATGTCCCAGATATCCACATCTGCGGGAAGTGCACCTAACTCCTTCTCCTCGGCAACTGCGTTCGGGAACTGTAGCTTGATGTCAGATCATTTGGAGCCTGAGTGGAATTGAGCGAAGTTATAGGGAGGCAGAAACACTTCACGTACAAGAAATAGATAGATGGGATACAGTCGGGAACCGAAACGCTAACAGGCAGACAGTGCAGACATCTGCTGTGGTCGTGCCCCTCAGTAACATGTATACCATATTTGTTATTTTTGGGTGGGATGACTTCCGAGGGGAAAGCCATTGGTTATAGGTATTTGGCACAGAGTTTGCCCTTTTTCTCAGAAGGGTGGGGGAGAGAGGAGGAGAGCATTTGTTAATGGGACTCCATATTGATGGGAACAGATTGAGATTCTGTGGATATCGGACAGACTCATGATTGGTGTGTTGTCTCCCAGCTCCCAGGGTTTGTGATATCTCACATCGTGTTTTCAGGATCCTTACAGTAGAGGGTGGGCAACCCCAAGTCATTGTCCACATATGCACCAACATCGGTAATAAAAGTGATGTGTATGTGTGGCAGAATTTCAGGGATCGAGGGTGACATCTTAAATCTAGAACAAACAGAGTTGTTCTCTCTGATTTGTTGCCCATTCTGCGTCGGAGTGAGGTGAAGTGTAGGGAGAGAGCATTTGAAAATGTTGTTGGAAGGATGGTGCGGGAGGGAGAGATTCCGATACCTGGATAATTGGGGCTCATACTGGAGTCGATGAACATTTACAAACAGGATGGTCTTCCCCTGAACTAGAAGAGTACCAATACCCTGAGGGGATAATTTGGCAAAGCTCTTCATGAGAGTTTGAACGAATTCAGCCGCAGAGTGGGAACTGAATTGTAGCTCCAGTTTGCAGGTGGTTGTGAGTGGTTTTGTCAGAAATAGCGTTTCAGGTTTACAAGAGTGTACTGGCAAGGATGAAGGTGGCTTGAAGTGTGTTTGCTTCAACGCCAGAAGCATCTGGGATAAGGTAGGTGTCATGGGTTGTTACCTGGGACTTCGATGTTTTGGCCATTTCATAGACATGAACGGAGGACTGAAGAGAATGGTTGTTCCTGGTACCTCAGTTTCGATTTTTTAGTCAGAACAGGAGGGTCGTTTCAGAGGGGGAGAGGTGGCTTATTTGTCAAGGACAGTATTATGGTAGCAAAATGGATATTGGTGAGGACGCGACTGAATCTGCTGAAGTAGAATGGACTGAGATTTGAATCAGGAATGGAGAGATCACCACAAAAATGTTCTAGATTTATGGAGGAAAAGATTGCAAAGATGATTCTGGATAGGAACAAAAGTGACAGGGTAGTTGTTATGGGGAGCTTTAACTTTCCAAATATTGATTGGAAATGTTATCGGTTCAGCACCTCGGATCGGTCAGTTTTTGTCCAATGTGCGCAGGAGGGTTTCCTGACGCAGCATGTAGACAGGCCAACAAGATGCAAAGCTACATTGGATTTGCCAGCTATCCTCTTTGAAGGTAAGTGAGCACTTTATTGATAGTGACCACAATTCGGTTCTGTTTATTTAGTGATGGATAGGCATAGGTATTCATTGCAGAGCATGAGGTATCGCGGGGAGAAAGGCCATGATGATGCGATTAGGCAAGCGTTAAGCTGCACTGCATGTGGAAGGTAACTTCAAGGGTTGTGCACACCTGAAATATGGAGCTTGTTCAGGGAAAAAGCTACTACATGTCGTTGGTAAGTATGTATGCGTCATGCAGGAAATATGAGGTCGACACAGGGAGCTGGGTTTACTGAAGAAGTTGAATCTCTTGAGAAGAAGGAGAAGGAGGCGTATGTAAACATGAGATTTTAGGGCTGAGGTAGGACGCTTGGGAATTAAAAGCTAACCAGGAAGTGCCTAAAGAGAGAGCTACTTCGAGCGAACAGGAGGCATGAGAAGTCTTTGTCTGGCAGGAACAATCCTGAAGCTTTCAATTGATAGTTCAAGAATAAAAGAATGTCTAGCATATGATTATGGCCTGTCAAGAACAGAAGTACGAAGTTGTCAGCGGAGTTCAAGTGTAGCAGAGACGCTGAATTTTTTTTTATCATATCAAAAATGACAAAGACAATGTTGTCGAAGAGAGTATTGCGATGCAACCTATTAGAATGAACGAAATTGACATTCATAAAGAGGAGTTGTTAGCAATTCATGAAAGTCTAAAAATAGGTTTGTCCCCTGGACTTGATGGGATGTCTCCGAGGATTCTCTGCGAATCGTGGCAGGAGATTGCAGAACATTTGACTATAAGCTTTATTTCGTCAGTGTTTATGTCATTAGTGCTAGAAGACCCGACTTTATCAAATATTGTCCACTCATTCACGAAGTGGAGTAGAGACAATGCTGGTAATTATAGAACAGTGATCCTTAGCTTTCTTGCAGCTAACCTTTTGGAACAGATTATGAGAGATAGGATTTATGATCATCGAAAAGGAAGAAGTTGATTCGGGATAGTGAGTACGATTTTATGAAAAGCAGGTTATGCCTCACAAACCTTATTGAGGTCTTTGAGAAGGTGAACAAACAGGTGGATGAGAGTAAAGTGGTTGATGTGGTGGATATGGTTTTCAGTAAGGCACTGTCGGCTGTTGCATGAAATATAGAGTCATGGGATTGAGGATGGTTTAGCAGTTTGGATCAGAAATTGGCTCGCTGAAAAAAGACAGAGTCTGGCAGTTCATAGGAAATGATAATCCTGGAGTTCAGTAACTGATGGTGTACTACAAGGTTCCTTTTTGTGTCTGCTGTTGTTTGTCATTTTTATAAATGACCTGGATAAGGGAATGGAATGATGGATTCATAAGTTTGCAGAAGACATTAAGATCGACGATATTGTCAATAGTGCCAATATCTGCTGACGGTTACAGAGGGGCATGGATAATCTGCCGAACTGACCTCAGAAGTGGCAAATGGATTTTAATGTGGAAAAGTGTGAGATAATTTACTTCGGAAGGAGCAACAAGAATAAAGAGTTCTTGGCTAATTGTTATATTCTTGGAAGTGTAGATGTGCAGAGCGATCTCGGTCCCCATCTATATAAAATTCAGAAAGTAACCACCCATGTTGACAGGTTTGTTTGAAAGGAATAAGGTGTGTTAGTTTTTCTTGGGAGAGTGATTCAGTTTCAGAGTGAAATTGTCACTTTGCAGCTCCAGAAATTAACTGGTGTGGCCGCACTCGTAGAGTTGCTTGCATTTCTGGTCGCCACATTATACGATGGATGTGAAAGCATTGGAAAGGCTGCAGAGGACACTTTCTAGTATGTTGCCTTCTATGGAGAGATGGTCTTACGAGGAAAGGCTGAGGAACTTAAGGCGGTTTTTGATAGCGACAAGAAGTTTGAGGGGTGAATCTAGAGAGACATAGAAGATGATCAGAGGTTGCCATAAGGTGGACAGCGAAGGCATTTTTCTTCAAATGGTAATTTTGGCACAAGGGCACATCGATGTAAATTGAGGGTGATAGATACCGAGGTAGGTTCCTTTATCAGTGAGTAGAAAGGGTGCTGAACGCCTTGCCTTCAACACTTGTAGACTCAACAACTTTCAGGGCAATGAAATGGTCATTGTATAAACTTGCGGACTATGATGGTAAAATACTAGTCAGATTGGTATCACAGGTCGATGCAACGTTAGGGCCAAAATGACCTTTATTGCGGTGTAATATTCGGTGTTTGAACTGTTCTACAGCTTGAAGTTGCAATCATCTCTGGTCACTATCAATAAAACCAACACCTGGCGAGAACCGAATGTGCATCTTTGGCACCTTACGCACTTCCAGTCTGTCATGCAATTACATCAACTGACGAATTGCACCACTGGAGCTGCCGTGTACTGATGACCAAAGGCTACTGATCTTACCACTGGGCCCCTCAAACCAATTACTCCTTTTTTGCTGAAGATCTCAAATGAAACACAGCGCAGAGTAGGTTATACTGATAATGGATAATCGATTATGGAGCATCAGGTTCAGGAAAATGAATAATAAAATGTGGTGAAAATAGGCATAATTGAATTCTGTGTTCGTTTACCGTGGCTTCCTGCGTTGAGCACAGGCAATGTTATGTCGCTACTGTACTGGCATTTTCCATCTATCGGTATCAATTCGTCAGAGAATTCGATTCACTGGTAATTCACCAGCATCCTTTGGAATGTTCATACGGCACAATGACCCACACTGTACACAACGTCAACAATCTTCTGCATTACTATATCCAAGGGCACGTGGCATTTTTTTTATATAATTGGTGAAAGATTAATCATGTTATGCAAGGGCAAATTGAATTGTAGTTTAATTAGTAAAGTCGCAAGAATCCAGAGTAAATTTCAAAATGTCAGAAATTCAAGTTCATTACCTTGGCCAGAATTCTAGCCCAGCAAGAGGGAAATCTGTTCTTCAATCCCCAGCATCCATGTAATCGCTTGCTCCATGTGTCCACTTGGAAACCTATATGAAGGGATGTTCAGCCTGACAGAGAACAAGTGAGAATCCTCCACTGTCGGACCTAAAGCTGAAACAGGAGGTATCTATTCCAGCTTGGAGGGTAGCGAAGTGGAGGTGAGACAGAAAATATTAATTGGTGTAGATTCACATTGTTCTCATTGTGATTGTTTAAAAACCTGGGCCAGAAAAGACTCAAGCAGAAAGGAGCAGAAGTAGGCCATTCTTAAAACCGCTCCTGCCCCGCCACGCCATTCTGTACCATCATAGCTCACACAGAACTTTTATGTCTTTTTCCAGCGTATCCATATCATCGTGTTGCCAAGTGGCTAACACATATTTATCGATCTCTACCATAAATAGACATCGAAGTTATTCATCGCTGTGAGGAAAATGTTGCATTTCGAGACAGTTGGGTTTCCGCATGAATGTTATAGGTTTTGCAGATGAGCAGCCGAGTCTGGTCTGAACACCTTTCAAACCATAAACTAAGACTCGACTCTGATGAGATTTGCATCCACAACTTTTGAATGGCAGTCTTAAGAAAGGCGTAGAAATACAACGCGCTTTCCATTGCACCACAGAGTCGTGGCCTCACCCAGTTTTCAGCACAAAAGTTTGCCTTAGAACGATTTCGTTCGGGACACCCATCTCACGTCTCTCTGACCTCGTCACACTTTCCAGTATCTGGTCCTTATCCACGTGTGCTCTGGATCTTTAATTGTTCGGCTACATACCGCTGAAATGTCCTCATAACACTTAGCATTACCACACGTTCAAATAAGAAATTCCAGATGAACAACACTCTATGGGTGAAAGCGTTCTTCCTAAATCTCCTCTAAACCGCTTTTTTCCTGCTTTTCCTCTCTGTCACTGGTTATTATTCCTTTCCGAAAAGCCTTATTCCTGTCATACATATCTATCCTCTTCATAATATGTGCATGTTAATCAGTTTCTCACTCAGCCTTCTCTGTGCTTAGTTACACAGACCCAGCTTAGCTCATCTACCTTCACAATGGGAATGGTCCAGCCTTTGGCATTATTTTCATCTCCTGTGAACTTCTCCTCCTGCAATCAGACGGTTCCTGCATTCTTGCAATTACAACGAAAAATGAAATGCTCTTTGAAGAAATGCCAAAATGTCTGAACAAAATCAGCAGCTCTTGTCCATCTATGATGAGAAAGCACAGTGAACGCTTCAAGTCCAATGATTCGTGTTCGGAACTGATGGGATGTACAGGTGGGTGAAAAATGTGGAAGAGGGCAGACAGGATCCAAAATGATTGAACTCAATGTTGGGTCCTGAAATCTGCATGGTCTTTCAGTAGAAAATGGGTTGCCCGATCTTCCAGCTTGCGCTGTGCCTTGAAGATGAACTGCAGCAGACCAGAGACTGGTATGATGTCTTGGGTACACAATGCAATCTTAAAGTGGCAGGACACTGGAAGATTGGGGTAATTTTTGTTGATTCTGGACAGAACTTAAGTGATCTCAGCTTTGTCACCCACTCGGTTTTCCTCTCTCCATTGTAGAGAGATCACATTCTCAGCAGGAACTACAGTTTTCTGGATTGAATGAAGTGCAGACAAATCACTGGAGGATGTGTCTGGAAGTTTCCACAGTGAGGAGAGACATCGGAAACCAGCAGGAAATGTATCTTACAACATAGAACGTTACAGTGCAGTACGGGCACTTCGGCCCTCGATGTTGCACCGACCTGTGAAAATAATGTTATGTCCATTGCAGTGGAAAATTAACATTTCTTTTGAAACTAATAAAAGCACAGGGAAACAAAAAAAAGTAAGGGCCTGATTTTGCAGAGGGCAAGTGTTGCAGACAGAAAGAAAATCTATGTATATTTAAACTGAACTAATAGCAGACTTACAAGGCCAGCAAACTACCATATCAACAGCCAAGGAATTAGAAAAAAACAACTCCATATCTGGAAAGGAACTCGAATGTTTCAGGCCACTGATCTTGAAGTGTTGATAAGAAGAAGCGAATTGAACTTTAAAGGGAATATGTAAAAGCTATCAGGCGCCCATTAGATGAGGCGTCTTGCCAATGTATTACCTGGGACACGGGAAACCTGAATTTATTGGAACTCCACGCGCTACATGCTGAAAACTTTCTGGCCCAAGAGAAGGAAAAACGGAAATTAAAGATGTAAAAGCAAACACTTAAAGCTCAGCTCACTATGATGCAAATGGTCGCCCAGCCGTTGGAAGGAGGTGCTGCATGAAAGGAAGGGCTGGCAGAGGAAAATCTGGCGGGTGCTTTGTTTGCAGAGCAATGGAACACTGAGTGAGGCAGTGCACGCCCAGACAGCCTCAATCGGCCCTGGAGGCTGCGCAGCAGGGTGACTAATGGAGGAAGGCTGAGGTGGAGGTGGGCAGCCCCAAAGTTACAGGTAAGCCTCTTTGATTTATGCTTGGCAACGAATACTCACTTATGCTCATCTCTACTACTAACCTTATGGGCACTGAAACATGTCCCACCTCTATACTGAGCACTGAGTTTGCGAAGCGTGAAGTATATTTTCAGTACAACGATGATGCATATAAGTCAATGCTTACATCTATGTTATATGTGGAAAGTGCACCTCTTACTTTTTTGGAAGATACAAGGGCAACATATTCAGTTCATAAATCAAGGCAGTTCAGAGAGTCGACGCAAATAAAGATGAACGGAAGCTTCCTGAACTTAATGGGCGCATCAGGAGCCGTGACACGAGAGAGATTTATTGTACCCCTATTAAGCGAAAGCAGTAATGGGGAAACCTTCCAATTCTCATTTCTGTTATCGGAATTCTGTACTTTAAATCTGATGTCTCGGGATCTCATAGTGAGACTGGGGTCCGATTTGCGCAGTACCCCGACGGGCTTGCAGGTAATACAAAAAGAAGATTTAACAGTGCAGGCTGGAAAATATAAATCACGACCCCTGATGTGTGTCAGAGAGCGATAGGTTCCATGAGCGATTCACTCACCCAGGAAGCAAGTAGACATGTTAATCCCATTAACATTGATATTCTTGCTGGAGATATGCTGCACTGCACAGCACACATACACCGCGATGGTCCTGACAAATCATAAGAGAAGGATTTGTTCAGGAGATTGGTTAAACCAGATCAGTTGTTATTGTGCGAATTTTATTGGAATGATCACAGATGCGCTGTCACTTTAAACTTTTTTAAGCGTCTGTGACGGTAAATAGACCCTGTTTTTTTATGTGGAAGGCTCTTTTCCTCACGGATCATTGGAGAAGGCATCCAACGACAGGTGTCAGAATTTGGGACCATGGATACGACAGGCACAAAAAACGAAAGATTGTATCTTCAGGGTCGGTGTGGGTATCTGCTTCAATGCAGTTATAAGGACGTATAGGAAGAAACTAAATTGGCTAACTCAGGCAGACAGGGCAGTCCAGGTAATCCATGGCAGGAGTGTCGTCTGGCGTTTACCTATGGTAGATGTCTCAGACCCAAGATTAAGAAGGGTCCCAACTGATTTCAGGGCAAAAGGAAAACGCGATGTGGGGCTCAAACGAATCCTTAAGAATAACCCCGAAGTCTGAGTATCGTCCTTGCAAAGCAAAAGAGCCGTTAAAACCCGAGGCTGTGCAAGGAATTACTCCACTTTGAATCTCTCTTATAGGCTGGAGTGATAATCCCCCGTGAATAATCACTGGTGAGAACACCCATTTTTTCGTTCAAAAAGGCAAATATTCCAGGTGAATCGGGGGAATGGAGGTTTGTTCATGACCTGCAGGTTATCAAGAACGCTGTTGTTCTGCACACCCCAAATGTTCCCAACCCCTATATTATATTGGCTCAAATTCCACCGGATGTAAATGGCTCTCTATTGTGGATTTAGCAAATGCCTTGTTTTGTATACCGTTACACGCCGACAGTCAATTCTGGTTCAATTTTTCCATTCAAAGTCAAATGGTATACTTTCACGTGACATTTCCAAGATTACTGTGAGTCCCCACCATAATTAACGAGGTTCTCCACAGGAGTCTGGAGACTCTTGTTTTAACCGGTGGGGGACTGGGGTCAGCGCTTCTGCAGTATGTAAACGAATGCTAAATTGCAGCATCAACAGAGAAACAATGTGATAAAGGTAGGCTTGCGATGCTCTGCCATCTAGTCTCGCAAAACTACAACCTGTGGAACAACAGTTGAAGTTCTTAGGTCACTTAATATCTGAACAAGGACAGGCCATTGGTCAAGACAGAGTTCAAGCAAACCAGCAAAATTCAAAGCCTCACATGAAGAAACAATTGTTATCGTTTTTGGTCACGTGATCCTACTTAGACTGTTTAACCTGCATTATGCAAACCTTTAGGCGCCTAAAAGTGACATAGTTCATGGTTCAGGTTTGCAGAGCTCGAGTCCGTTGCAGTGACCCCTGAGGCCTAGAGTGCCTTTGTTGAATTGAAACGACACTCCAAACTCCACCGACACTGGGATTCCAAATACAAACAAGCCTTTTGTACAAACAGTGGATGAGAAGCGTGCCTGCATGACATTTGTGCTGATGCAGAATTATGTGTGGAAAATTGAGGCCAGTAGCTTATTTTACACCTCAACTTAGATCCCGTAACGGCAGGATTGCATAAATGCCTCCGTGTCGTGCCTGCATTTGAAAAGGCTGTTGTAGCTTCCAGGGACATAGTCGGATTTGTTGAATTAAACCGACTGGTCCCCCATGCAGTATCCTTCCTGCTTTCTGAGCAAATCACAGCACACATGTCGGCAGCACGTTGGCTCACACACAATGCTATGCTATTGGAGAAGCCTAACATGACAATAAAGCGATGTAACGTCCTTAATGCTGCTTGTCTTCTCCCCACAGAAGGAGACAGAACCCACATGACCGTGTCGCTGTAATTAATGACATTTGAAGCCCGAGACCAGACGTGTAGGATTCACCAATTTAGAATCCGGAAACGGCGTTTTATTGTGGATAGGTCAGCATTCAGTATCAAAGAGATAGGCCAGTGTCTGGTATGTTGTAGCAACTACCCACGAGGTAGTCAAAGCGGGATCACTACCTTCTCATCTGTCAGCGCAAGCAGCAGAGCTGATTGTCTTGATTGAGGCATGTGAATTGGCCGAAGAAAGAACAATGAATATTTACATCGACAACAGATATGCGTTCGTGGTTTTACATAATTTTGGATCCCTGTGGAAAAACAAGGTCTTCTTGACATCCACTGGAAAGCCAATCACATAATATGGCCTGATCTCTGACCTCCTGAAAGCAGTCCGATTGCCTAAATCAATCACTGTATGTACATGCGAAGCCCACAGGAAAAATTATGATTCAATTTCTCAAGGCAATAAAAATGTAGACTGAGCGGCAAGGACGGCAGCCAATCAGCCGCCAAGTGATGGGTTTGACATGTGTATGTCAAATATTTGTAATCCAAAGCAGACTTATGAGAGTTACAGTCTCAGGCCACATCGAAGGAGAAGCGTGAATGGACAAGGGCAGGGTGCAGAATAAGGGAATGGGTGTGGTGTGGCCCCAGTGGGAAACCCTGTCTACCACGATCTTTATTCCCTTTCTATGCCAAAGTAACACACGGTAAGGACCATGTGTCAAAAGTGGGGATGTACGACAATATTTTAGCACGCTGGTACAGAAAGGGATTTACTCATTACTCATAAAAATAATGTGAATAATGTGTTATTTGTACCACTAATAATGTGGGGAGGGGAATACAAATGAATCAGTCAGAACATCCCAAATCCCAAAGACCCTTTGAACATTTACAGATGGATTTTATTGAACTAACACCCAGCGGAGGGAAAAGGCATTGTCTGGAAATAGTTGATGTTTTCCGAAGGGGTGGAAGTGCTCCCACGTCTAAACAGGATGCCAGTGCAGTAGCCAAGGCTTTGCTAACTGAAATAATTCCGAGACGGGGCATCCCTGAAAGGCTAAGCAGCGACAAGGGAAAGCCATTTATAAATATTGCCCGACAGCAGATCAGTAATTACTTGGGAATAAAGGTGAGGCAACATTGTGCCTATCACCCAGCGAGCAGTGGGGCAGTGGAAAGAGAGAAAACTATCCTTAAAAATAAATTGGCAAAATGTTGTGAGGAACTATAGGTGACATGGACAAAGGCATTTCCAATTGTGCTAATGTATATGAAGGAGAGGAAGAGTAAGTATTAGGACGTTTGAGATTGTGTTTGGAAGGTGGCCCAATACAGGAATTGGTCAAGACCGATTGTAAAACAGATAACAGACCGCTGTCAGGACGAGATATTATGTTACGGTATAAATCTCTCCACACTTCTGTCTCAAATACAGACTCAAAAGAAGGGCAGTACGACCCCAATCAGCAGAAGGGAAGATGCACAATCTAGAACCTGAAGACTGGATAGTGGTGAAAGACTTCAAGAGCAAAAGCATGAAGGCGAAGAGCTGGCTGGGACCGTTCCAAGGGCTCCCTACAACACAGACAGCTGTTAAGATCGCCGAAAGAGCCACGTTGATACATGCCAGCCGTTGCAAACGTGTAGCTGAACTTGAGGAGACATCGGACAACACCGGATCCAAATAAGTGTAAGTAATGATTAGAAGACTCATAGAAATATGGGGCTGCATGGCAGGACGAGTCGTGAAGGCAGGGGTGTCTGGGATACAACGGCAGACGTTAATCTTAACCAAGGATGTTAAGTTGACCTTTACATGCCACCCATGCCCGTTTGGTAACCAGGACGACTATAAATAAAGCAATAACTATTTACACAGAGATCCTTGTGTACCCAGTTACTGGCACTGAGTAGTATACATGACAGGTACACCTGACACGGGATATCGGTTTCCTGTTATCAAAGAAGGAGGTGCCATGCCAAGGGTAATAATAACCAAGATTCAGAAGAGCGATGAGGAAGCCTGGTGGTGTGGAATAGATAGACCCTTCTCCGATATCTATAGACAGGTGAATATAGTGGTACAGCCTCGCACCCACCTCACCCGAGATGCAGTGCAGAAGGTCCTCCAAGAAATAGTAGCTCCTGGACTCGAAAAGATGAATGTCCAATGACCCACACTGCAGATGGGCGGAAAGGCCTTTTCCAAGCTGATAGAAATGGAAGAAAGAAATCAACTGAATGTGCAGCTAAAATGGTCACAAATGAAAAAAAGTAAAAGTGGATTCATTGAGAAAACTTACAGCGCTATATTTCACTTTCTGTGGAAGTCTACTGTTAAGGACTCAGTGGTCTCACTGCTGTAGCAATGGGGGATTTCCTCTGACCGTTTATGTTGTTGACAACCTTCCCAAAGCAGGGAATTTGTATGGAACTGGCAATTAATCCAGTATTGTCACAAACAGGATTCAGACTAGCATAAAACAAAGAAGTGTGAATCCTGGAAATCTGAATCAACAACAGGAATTGACAGAGAAACTCTACAGGCCTGGCAGCATCTGTGGAGACAAAGAGATTTAATGTTTCATATCACAGATCCAGTCTACTTATGCTTTTTATTGTTTTATTGCCTGGGTAATTGTCAATTTCATTTCGCGAAACAGCAGACTTACCAGAATCTCTCATTAGCTGTCAGACGTCATCTGTAAAAATGCAAAATTCCTTTATCAGCTGTAATGCTGTTGCTGTTGCCCTGAGTTGGTGAAAGGCTGGCCTTATTTACGTTTTTCTTCTCCTTTATGTCGATGAGCAGCCAGGGTGAATGGAGAATTTCTGTTTGTGTCCCTTTGTCTCTCTGTACCATCTCACTCTCTTCTACATTCTCCCACTCTCTGTCTGTCAATATCCCTCATTTTTCATTTCTATTCTTGGAAAAGTGTTAAAATCGGAGGCTGTTCCGTGGCTTTCTCCGCCCCCCCCCCTCCCCCGGCCAGAGTGTGTAGAACTGGGCTCACAGTCTCCAAGTAATGTCTGTGTTACTTAGGTCTGAGATCAGGTGACATTTGTTCACTCAAAACATTATGAGATTTTACAATTCTAAATAGTATTCATAATAGACCAGAAAAAAAAGCAGTTTCACTCCAATTATAGGATTTCTATGATGCCATTGCCTTTTGCCGAAAATCAATGAATGGTGACAGCAGACAATGAGAGCCATTATCTCATTGGATGCGCTATTACGACAACATTGTCCTGCAAGTCTGCATTGTCTTCTGCGTCTCTTCATTATTCCCAAAAAACTTGAAAAGACGGACGGAGAAAAATCGTAGAAGAGATAGACAAATCCTTGTCGAACAGAGTAAAAAGAACTCTGCGTTGAATTTGCAGGATAGAACATAGACTAATGGGTTCACATCAGGAGGTAGGGCTTGGTAGCACGAAATAATAACGGTCTGAGCTCAAATACAAGAAGCATGCTGAGCCGCTACTTTCGCGATGTTGGATATATAATACGGCTTTAACAAGAAGTTTAAATAATGAACTTTCAATGTACAGAACATTTGACAGCATTTGACACTATTAACGTCTGGTTATTACCATATGATTTAACTGACGAAACCACAGATACGGTTCTTCAAATCAATAAGGGCAGTTAATGAAATATTTGATCACAGTAAATCGGACTACCTTTCTGTAATAAAGCTGCTCGATGAGAATTTATATCAACGTCCGCTTGTGCAGGAAAGAAGTTCACAGCTGGTGACTGTCCACTGAAAATGTATAGGAAGAGGCAATCTCTTCTTGCTTTGATTTCAAACTGATGCCTTCACCTCTTTAACCTGACCGGATAATCAGTATGCGTTCATCCTGTCGGGGCCAGTTTACCGCCTGAATATGCACAGACGGAAACTAATACCAAGAGACCAGGGTAATTTTGGTGAATTTACCAGGAGTGGTGTGTGAGTTGGTGTTAACAGTGGGCAGTAAGGGCTAAACCATTAGCACTGACATTGATCCTTGCACCAACAGCTCCTCACTCACTTTCTGCCTCATGCATCTCAGTCATCATTGACTTTCAGTTTATCCTACTTTCTCTTCGAAACTTTACTTTTGTTCCGGACCACTTTCGGATGTCCACTTGGAAACTGCAGTTTTTTCAACCGAAATTCTGGAGAATGCACGTCACTCTTTGGGGTAGGCTTCACTGCCCAACCATAATTACTCGAGAGATTGAGATGGTAAGTTTCTTTACTTCGTCCTCGAAGTGCTTAACACAGTGATACAGCCATGATGTCGATAGGGAGGGAGTTCCAAGAATTAGACATAGCGACATTGAATGAGTGGCGAGATAGTTTCAGCTCAGAAAGGCGAGATCCTTAGAGGGGATTTGCAGTGACAATTTATTCGTGTATGTGCTGCCAAGGCTGCCATAGGATGTGGTGGAGGCTCGTACAATTGCAACATTTAAGAGGCATTTGAAATTGTATATGAGTAGGAAGGGTTTGGATGGATATGAGCCGTATGCTGGCAAGAGGGACCAAATTGGGTTGGGATTTCCGGTCAGCATGGACAGGTTTGAACGAAGGGTCTGTTTCCCTGCAGTACATCTCTATGACTCTATGATTCCAGTGGGTTGCAATCAATCACTGGATTCCTTCTGGCAGAACCGGGTCTGTGCTCTCTGTGGAAGCAGAAAATGGTTTTCATTCAGATTAGCCACAAGAAGAGAAATAAATCTTCATTTCCTGACTTGGAATTTTATCCAGGCCTCGGCGATTCAAACCCAGACTCTGAAGCAGGGACTCCACTGAAGTTGACAATAACCCTTTCGACCTAACCTGTACAAACTCTTGTGCCTATCGTTCTTTGTCCCCACATTTTGAAGCACTGGTCCTTGCTGTGGGTGGTGAAGCAACGAACTACTGCCTCGCAGAAAATCCGTGGGGTCAGAGACCCGATCGATCTGTCATGCAGCGGGGATTGCATTTCTCAGAACAGACGTGTTTGCTGTGTGGGACTGAAATTGAGCTCGATCACACACAGATACGGTGTAACAGCTGACAGCAGATGTGGAGACGGTTGGGAGAGTTTCATTCACACTCTGGGAAAAAGACTGGATCCTAAATTCAGGGGAGATAAGTGTCAAAGATAGAAGGCTGAAAATTGGTTTGGGAACGATATGAGTCATGACCGAATGGCGGGCAGACCAGATGGGCTGAAAGCTCTAACTGTCCTCCGATGCCTTCTGGTCTCTGACCATCCAGTATCTAAGGAAATAGAAACAGAGTTAATCGTGCATTTCGAAGTCCTCCTCTCATAACTCGGCGAGGTGAGAGATGGAACAGTTCTGCTATTAAATTTTGAGACTGGGAGAATGTTTGAAGACGGAATAAAAAAGGGGAACTGAGTATAAAGTTGAGAGTCAGGAGATATTCAATAAAAAGGTAGACGGAGATGGACATGGAGTAATAAGTGTCACTGGTCTTGAAGACTTAACTCGGTTTTCCATTCCAAGATTCTAGCAGACCTGCTGAGATTTTCCCGCAATTTCTTTTGTTCGTACTGAAACAGAAGGGAAAAGTCTGATCCTGGACCAATCAGCTATGTCTGCTCTGTGGACGTTTGAATTCCCTGTTCGAACAAATCACTTCTGACCCACACGGAAACCTCACTGTCCTGCATCACCCCCACCCCTGTTACTGACAATAAGCTGTTCATGACGTAAACACATATGGGGACACAACAACATCATTTACCGAGTGAATTGGGAAAATTTCAGGGAGAGTTCCATTCGGTTTCCATCAAAGCATTCTCATTCAGTTAATTCTATTGCAGCATCATTTGACATGCAGCTGTCACTGTCATGTGGCCATTCGCATTCGACGTCTCAGGACATTTTGGTTGGGGCACATTTGGAATGGAACCTCACGCTTTGGAAGGGACATCGTTTATAGCATATTCAGCTGAACTGATAACATTGTCTCTTGCACCTGCAGTACAGTGGAGACAGTTTTCACTCAGAAACCAAGAGATGATCAAAAATGGAGGAAAAAATTGTGTCAACAAAACCTGCCTCAGCGAGTGAATTCGCTTTTGCAACATTAATGGAGAGCAGCAAACCTATTAACAAACAACAGCGCCCTGCGTGGGTCTCGACCCCACACCATTGAGATTAAAGGTCTCAAGCTCTACTGACTGAGCGTACCAGGGCAGGATTGCTGTTGCTTAATTTATCATTTCATACTGACTTTAATTCAGCTGATGCGGCAATTTTCAAAAATCTCGTTCATTCCTCCCCATTGCAAATAACATTTTCCAAGTCGTTCAATTCTCATATTTATTCCTTCAGACCATGACAATCCATTTAGGCCTTGCCCCGGGATTTTCGATTCTCTGTTAATATTTTCATATTTTGATCCTGATCCTTAGGTCACCGAAGTGATTCCCAAACACTCTGTCAGACTGCAAATCAATCGGGAAAATACCTCAGGAAACCAAATCATTTCTGATTAGAGTGTAGGGAATCCCATCTGCTGAAGAGACACAGTCCTCACAATCAACACTTTATTTGTTCTACCTGCCTACAAAGTTTACCACTTCTAATATTCGAGAAAGGAATCCTGATTGTAAAATGTTTTGAAAACAGGAACAATCTTCTGAAGCCATTTCCAATTTGAATTAGAATTTTTTACCCTTTCACACGGTAACAGCCGTTCCTGAGGAAGGTGTTTCCAAGAGCTGTGTCCCAGGGCTGGGAAGGAAGCCACTGATTGAAACTGCAGTGGCCCCTTTCTGTTGGCAGCAGGAGCTTGTAGAGAGTGGGGTCACATTTTGCTACACGTGACCGTCTCACTCATTGCGGACTCAGGGTCAATCATGGATGAGTTCTCGTGGTTGTATTGTCAGTACATGGTCGATCTCAATACTTGATGTGAAATATTTGAGGCTCTGTGCTCTTTTTGGGCTAGGACAACCAACATTTGTGCCACCATGTGGGCGGCACGGTGGCACAGTGGTTAGCATTGCTGCCTCACAGCGCCAGAGACCCGGATTCAATTCCCGCCTCAGGCGACCGACTGTGTGGAGTTTGCACATTCTCCCCGTGTCTGCGTGGGTTTCCTCCGGGTGCTCCGGTTTCCTCCCACACTCCAAAGTTGTGCAGGTCAGGTGAATTGGCCATGCTAAATTGCCCCCTAATGTTAGGTAAGGGGTAGATGTAGGGGTATGGGTGGGTTGCGCTTCGGCGGGGCGGTGTGGACTTGTTGGGCCGAAGGGCCTGTTTCCACACTGTAAGTAATCTAATCTAAAAAATTTCAGCCAAATGCTCTGACCATTTGAGACACAGCAACTGGCAGCAAAATTGTGCTTGTACACATCCAAATGCACAGTGATCGAGAGGATGTGGACAGCAGTAGTTCTCATTATTTTAAGCATCAGTTGCTCATGTTCCCGTGTTTATCGCAGAGAGGGTGAGAGACCCGAGGAGTAACAAACACAACCACAAAGCAATATCAGGACCTGTGTAGTTCTGTCATAAAAAGCTGCCTGCAGTTGTTCTATTGCAAAGTTGTGTTTTAAACCCACGACGCAATAGAGACTGGATCCTAAACCCAGCACATTAAACCTCTCTGGATTAGTGGTGCTGGAAGAGCACAGCAGGTCAGGCAGCATCCGAGGAGCAGTAAAATCGACATTTCAGGCAAAAGCCCTTCATCAGGAATACAGGGTTTCGCCTGAAACGTCGATTTTACTGCTCCTCGGATGCTGCCTGTACGGCTGCGCTCTTCAGCACCACTAATCCTGAATCTGGTCTCCAGCATCTGCATTCATTGTTTTTACAAACATTAAACCACTCGGCGACGCTCCCTGACGATAACTAAGCACGAAACCTGTCAAGACTAATGTTTCAGCATCGCTGCACTTCAGGCAATTTCCCCAGGCACTTTCTATGACTACCTTAGCATAATTTAAAAAATATATATTTACAACGGTTTGAAAGGTTTGCACGGTGTGGACATTATTGAGAAGCTGAATATTCTTCGACAGTTTTCCCCGGAGCTTCAAGCCTGAGGGAAGTCCTTGGAAATGTTTACAAAATGATGAGGTAGACGAGCAGAGAACATAGTCAATCTACACTTTTTCAGAAGTGACATGAGTTTGCAGTGAGATAGCAGAGGTTTAATGTGAGAGCAGTACAATTTGAAAGGGACGTGAGCGACACTTGTTTTTAATACAGACATTTTTGTGCTTGTGGAATAAATTGCCACATTTAGTGGCAGAGTTTGGTGCACTCACAACACTTCAAATGGGTATGCAGACAGGAAATTTTCTGAGAGATAAGGGACAAATAATGGCAAATATGTTTAGATTAGTTACGGTCATCTGTTCAATAGGTGCAAGTTGAATAGGAAGGTTTGCTTCCTTGCTCGGCAATTCTGTGACACTCCAGTACCTGACAACAGTTTGAATAGACCATTTTCAAAAACGCATGCTGTTTGTTCCGAAGTCAGCAAGTTTGAATTTTGTTTTTTTCTTGAGGCGTAATGTTTTCAAATGACACAGAGAGGAATATTTTCCAGACATTTACAGACAATGACCATTCTCCTTGATACATTCCCAAGTTCTCCATCAAATAATTTCGTTGACTAAGATAAACCTCACAAATCGTGTTATCCCCTTAACTCTCCAGTGAATCCAAAACCTGACAGCTCTTTTCGTGGACCAGGTGCAAAACTCAAAAGGCAGAGTCATTATCAGACACGCAAAATCATTACTTCTGTCTGTGGGGCAGTGCGAGACGTGTATGTCAATAACTGCTCACACAGATAACACCGAAGCAATTCCAAACGGAGCTTCCCGACATTCTGGAGATTTAGTGCATTGCCAAGTAACAGAAAGTGCTCAAGTAACATTAAACAAAACAGAAAAATGTACCATGCAAAGTGAATATAACCAATTATATTCTCGATTAAATTAGGACAACAATGGGCTGGTGCCTCCATCTGATCGAGCGAGCCAATCTCCAGCCTCCCTCACCAGGACAGTAATGAAGGAAATGAGAGAAATATAACAAAGTTTCACGTTGCGATTGCCCACCTTTTAGCCACAACAACAAAAAACGAGGGAGCAGATTCACAACAGCGGTGAAATAACGACGTCCACTCACTTTCAGGGAAAACTGTGAACAACTCACATTGTCCAGAATATGAATACACAGCGCAGGCTGTTTAGTTCCCATATTCTACTGCTACCCCGACACTCATACGATAATGTACCTTTCAAAGAGAGCGTTTGTAGCTGTGGAATGACAGTGCCAGCTGCTTCCACTCGCTCTTAATGCCGCCCTTGGTCGTGTCGGGGCTGCAATTCTCATCTTACACGCGGTAGTTGAGTGTGAAATTCTCTGTTGTGGAGCAGAAAGATGTGAAGTTCGGATGCTTCTGGAGTTCTTGTTGAAAGGTTCAGTGACGCTAGGAAGATGGTTTGCAGACATTTCCTGCCTTTCTGGGTGACATTCTCAGCGCTGCAGGGGTTCCTGTGAAGCGATGCTCTCATATTTTGGTACGAATTCATTTCGTTTCATTCCCGCTACTTCCGTTTGTTGGGATTGCAGATTGGGTCCAACGGATGGAATCCATGGATGAGTGCCCTGCTTCCAGGAATTGTCTGGCTGTCTTCTGCTTGCCCTGTCCTATTATTGTTGTGCTATTCTAGTCCAATGTGTGGCCCTTGCCGTTTGTACGTATTGCTACTAGGGACTGCTGGACTGACGCTAACACAAATTCTTTGCCAAGAACCAATATCCACCCACCTTCATTCGCAAATGCATGGCACACAAAGTTCGCAACGAGGATTTGCTATGAGGTAATTTTTAAATCATGCTTCCCTGTGTTGAAAAGAAATTCTGGAAAACGATATCCAGACTCCTCCGAACACTCGGACTTATGACAGCACAGAAACAGAGAGTCTCACTCAGACAACAACTCACGAGGAAACAAGGCCCAATACCCATCATGTGCATGTCAAACGGGTTGACGAGATTCCACGCAGGGACTCCACGAAACACGACATAGGAGAAAGAGGCTGACAAATAGAGAGCTGCATTCATAATTTCATCTGGACTGTAAACGCCTCGGACAGCTGTTCCTTGCAGTTATGCACGGAATATTGAATGTCACTGATCCCAGGGCTTGGAATTCGGATGATATGTCCGTCTGCAGCACTGGTTACTTCCTTATGTGAGGTAACTCCTGATGGAACACATGTCACACTCTATTGCTCATTAAGAAATACATCCAAAATGGGAGCTTAGAGCAGCATTTCTGTTGTCTTTCTGGTGCTGTCCCTGACATGCCCTGTGGCACTGCACTTATTCTGTGTTTCCTGAGGGTTCGGCACGTGATTTCACGATCGTATTATGGGCAATAATCTGCATTTTCGCTTCAATAACGAGTGTGTGAAGCGGAGGTCCACCATTCTCTATTCTATTTTTCTCTTCTTATGCACAACTGAAATACAGTAAAGGATAAATTAATATTGTAAGATGATATACAGAGGCGTGTGAAATACTGAAGTTTTAATGACATTTATGCAATGGTTAGAGATTACCTTGATTCAGGAAATAAGGATGTAAAGTCTGTTTGGCTGGAGTTGAGGAACAGTGAGGAATGGACTCACAAGCATGTGTAGTTTACAAGCCCACTCGCAGTAACCACAAAGCGAAATAAATCGTACAGGAGGAAAAAATGCGTGTTAGTGACACAAATGGCAATAGTCATGCGTGATCTTAACTTCCCATCTAAAACTCTCGGTTCCATTGTAAAAACGTTTGGAGAACCAAAATAAGAAAAATCCCACATGTCCCATAAAACATCACGAGGGATATCTTGGTAATTGATTACTCTACTGGTGACTTAACTTTCCTATTTTCTTGGAAACCTTCTCTTTAATTGTGAGCATCAGAAAAGCCTTTTCTTTTTGCCAGCAAGAAATAAATATGTGATTAACCTTTGTTCGTTTCATGGATAAGAACACTGAGACTCCTCTGCACCGCACTTCTTTTGCATTTCTATCGATTTTAACACTAGTGTGTCTTTTGATTCTTCCCAACAAAGTATATGACCTCGCATTCCCTACATGAAACTGCATCTGCCAAGAATACTCCAATTGTTGGAAGGAATCCTGCGGAACAGAATGTACATGTATTTGGAAAGGCAAGGACTGATTCGGGATTATTAACATGGCTTTGCGCGTGGGAAATCATGTCTCACAAACTTGATTGAGTTTTTTGAAGAATTAACAAAGAAGATTGATGAGGGCAGAGCAGTAAATGTGATCTATATGGACTTCAGTAAGGCGTTCAATAATATTCCCCATGGGAGACTGATTGGCAAAGTTAGATCTCATGTAACAATAGTGGACGTAACACCGACCCTTGTGGTATGCCGCCAAGACCTGGACACCAAGAAGAACATGTTCCAACAACTACAACACCGTTTTGTATTGGTAAGCCAATTACTGATCAAAGCTGTAATCTCTCCCACAGTTCCAGTCCTCCACATTTTGTATAATAGCCTATTGTGGGGAACCTTATCGAACAACTTGCTGAAACCCATATACACCACATCAACTGGGTTACTGTCATCTACCTGTTTGGTCACTTTGTCAAAAAAGACAACAATATTCGTTAGGCAAGGCCTACCCTTCAAAAACCGTGCTGAATGTCCCTGATCAGATTATTCATTTCGAGATGGTCATAAATCCTATCTTTAATAACCTTTTCCAACACGTTACCAACAACTGCAGTGAGACTCACTGGTCTGCAATTACCAGGGTGGTCTCGATGAAATTTTTTGAACAAGTGAACAACATATGCTATGCTCCATTTCACAGGCACTATTCCTGTAGACAACGATGATTTGACGATCAATTCCAAATGCTCATCAATCTCTTCCCTTGCTTCCCAGAGGATCCTAGGACAGATCCCATCCGGCCCAGGGGACTTGTCTGTTTTCACACTCTTCAGTATATCTATCACCTAATCCTTATGAACCTCAATATCTTCTACACTAGACGCAAGTATCTATATATCTTCGTCGCCAATATTTACATTTTCTATCGCGAACAATGTCGAAAAATATTTATTTAGTGCTTCCTCTATCTCTTCTTACTCCAACCAAAACTTTCCACTATTATCATTCATTGTCCCAAATTTAACTCGCGTCATTCTTTTATTGCTGACATACCTATGGAAAGCCTTAGCGTTTACCCTGATCCTATCTGCCAACAACTTCTCATGTCTCCTCCTGGCTCTTCTCAGCTCTCTTTTTCGGTCTTTCCTGATATCGGTGGAACGCTCGACCTCTCTAACTGAGTTTTCACGTTTTGTACTAATATAAGACTTCTTGTTCTTCTTGACCAGGGATTCCACTTCCTTAGTAAAACACGGCTCATGCGTTCAATATCTTCCTCCCTGCCTGACAGGTACACACTTATCTAGGACACACAGGAGTTTTTCCTTGAATAAGCTCCACATTTTTAATGTGCTCACCCCCTACAGTTTCCTACCCGATTCAACGCTTCCTAAATCTTACCTCATTGCATCATAATTTCCCTTCCACCAGCTGAAACTCTTGCTCCGTGGAGTACACCTATCGCTTTCCATCACGAAAATAAACCTGAGAGAATTGTGATCGCTGTCTCCACAGTGCTCACCTCCTTCCAAATCTAAAACCTGGCCAGGCTCGTTACCAAGTACTAAATCGAAAGCGGCTTCTTCCCTTGAAGGCATGTCTACATACTGTGTCAGGAAGCCCTCCTGCACTTATCGAACAAAAACTGACCCATCTATATTACTCGTACTGTAGTGATCCCAGTCAATATTTGGATATTGTCTTCAATGTTCCAGAGTTTTTCATTGTCCCAGAGTCCAGATGAAGTTTGCATTCCTCACGTACGGGAGCGAGAATATTTTCAATGTCTCAGATCAGTTCCTGTCCTGAGAACATCAGAGTCAATGTCCCTTCCTCTACTCGGACCGACAGTTCACACTTCTTCATTCTCCTCTGATTCCATTTCCCAAAGAGCTTCTCAAGATTTCCAAAGCTGAAGCCTAAGATATATAGTTTGCTTCCGAAACATTTTTCCAACTGCCAACTGACAATATTTTCACAGTATCTCTTCACAATCCTCTGGCTTGCATCATGTCCAGGGATGAGAAGTCCCATTTGGTGGAGAGAGTTCCTTGGCTGGTGAGTTTCACTTTGGAATAAAGATGGTTAAGTGGCAATTTCCTGCGGTCGTTTGTAATGATGGGAGAGGGAGCGGTGGGGAATGAGCACTCTGACGAGCAGGAGGAAGTGTTACCAATGACCAGAGTCAGAGAACAGAGGACAAGGGATGAAAGGAATCTAATGAAAAGCAGCACTTCTGCTCAGGGCGTTCAAAAACAACTGCAGACACCCGATGTGTCGAGCAGTTTATCTGGAAAGAGAAACAGAGATAATGTTTTAAATGTGGAGCATTTCTGATGAAGAACTCGAGTTTCTCAAGTCTAATCAAATTAACAGGCCTGGTTTGCAAAACAGGCTTTCTGAACTTTGAAATGTTCCAGCAGGTAAGCATTCATAACGTAGTCAGCAGGATTCGAACGTACGTGAGGAAACCCCAATGGATGTCAAATCCATCGCCTTAACCACTCGGCCATGACTACAGACAGCGCTGCTAATTGAGCACTGACCAAATCAGCTGTGATCTCATTGGCAGCTGCCGCTGACTTGAGTTAAATGTTTCTATCTCCATTCATACCTTTGCTGTCATTTGTAAGGTGCGAGACACCAATGTAAAAGAAGAAAAGATCAAAGTTAGGAAAAGATTTTGCAGCCAAATTGAGTCAAAATTATTTATTGAAAGGAAAATCACACTTGGCAATTTGCTAGATCTCTTTGCGAACATGACCAGCAGAGGTAATCAAGGGAGCTATTGATCTGAGTATTCTTGGACATGAAATAAACAAAGGTTAGTGACATATTCATTTCTTCACTGGCGGACAAAATGGTCTTTCCTGATGGTTACAATGAAAGAGATGGTTCCCAATAAAAGACAGAGATTAAGTCGCATGTAGATATACTTCAATGTGATACGTCTCATTTTCAGCCCCTAATTATCCCAGAGATGGAGGGGGTGGGTTACTTTTTTTCACTCTTCAACTGCACAGCATGGAGGTACAGACATGAAACCGCTAGAGATGGAGTTCTTGAATTGGGAACCAGCGACACTGAAGGAACTACGCAAAAGTGAGGACTGCAGATGCTGGAAGCCTGATTTTAGATCAGAAAATGCTGGAGGAGCAGGAAAGTCGACGATTCTGTTGGCAGTCTTTCTGCGTTCCGCAAACAATTTTCGTTTTTGACTCAGATTTCCAGCAACTGCAGCTATTTGTATTATGTTAACATTCATAATATTTTGGACAAAACCAATGACCTGCTAGCATCGGAAAATCGGCAGAAGTACTGGGACACCGACATGTTAGCTGAACAATACGACCATTCCATGAGCGGGAATACGATCCGGGCCACGGTGCTGAGAGTACCGAATCCTCACAAGTAAATAACAAGACAAGGCGATAGATACTATCGTATTTGGTGTAAATAAAACTCCCATTCTGAACATTTTCATTGAAGATTATTTTCAACTTGTCTTCGTAGATTTACAAAGTGGGAAAAGGCCATTCCGCCTGTGTGCATTGCGGTTAATCAGAAAGCCATCGATTCTAGTCGCAGTTTCCAACTTTGGCCCAAAGTCTCGTGTGTTCTAATGTTCCCAGGGCAAACGCCAATGACTTTATCCTGTTTTCTTAAATGGCACAACAATGGGGCAGATGTTTGACGCTTCCACAACGACTTGCAACTGTTTTGAGGAACTCA
Source organism: Chiloscyllium punctatum (assembly GCF_047496795.1). Lineage (NCBI taxonomy): Eukaryota > Metazoa > Chordata > Chondrichthyes > Orectolobiformes > Hemiscylliidae > Chiloscyllium > Chiloscyllium punctatum. Next base: position 42,656,235 of record NC_092769.1, on the reverse strand, counting down.
TGCTCATTTTCCCCCACAAAGGGAGACACACAGAAAGATACCCCCAAACCGACAGAGGTCTCCGTTGTGGTGAGCTGGAATTTGAAATGGACAATATGACAAATGCAAGTTTTTAACGTCGAAGCGATGTCCCGCCAGGACTTCGCAAGGGAGCGTTAACATGTGGCACGATTAAAGTGAGACATTCCCCTCGAGGGAGCTTCGACTCGAACCGACAATCTTCTGATCTGAAGTCAGACGCGTCATCCATTACGCCACTGGCCCAAAAGACACGCTCTGTGCTGGCAGAATGACGATATGTAATGCCATGGACTTTCACGGAATCAGAATTAAAAAGGTGAACAAGCAACGAAGATAATCACCAATACTGCTTCACTTCGAAGTTGCCAACTTGTGAAGCAGTGCCTTTCACTGGCAAAGGAGAAACATTTGTCCACAGCTGCCTGCTTCAGGGTCGCCTCCTTCTCTGCTGGAAGTGTCCATCGTTTTATTCACAGTCACCACGCGATTTCATGATCTACTCCAGTGAAAACGTGTCATCGTGTCGTCTAAGCAAGACCCTGCTGAAACTCAGCGAGAGACATCTGGTCATTTCGAGCTCAGGATGTGGAATTAGACGAGCTGCGTGACACCTTTCATTGGCGCCGCCAATTCACTGCAAATTAGCGGCTCAAAACGAGCCGTTGTTAGCATCAGCTTGATTTGTACCTTCCTGCAGTGCATTTGCGAAACAACATCAGATAGATCCCATCCGGCCCAGCTGACTTATCTATTTTCACACTCTGCAGTATTTCTAATATCTCTTCCTTGTGAACCTCAATCTCTTCTCGTCTAGACGCAAGTATCTCTGTATCTTCCTCGCCAACATTTTAATTATTTATAGTGAACTCTGTCGAAAAATATTCATTTAGTGCTTCCTCTATCTCCACTGACTCCACACACGACTTCCCACTATTATCCTTGATTGTCCCAAATTTAACTCTCGTCATTCTTTTATTCCTGACATATCTATGGATGGCCTTAGCGTTAACCCTGATCCTATCTGCGAACAATTTCTCATGTCTCCTCCTGACTCTTCTCAGCTCTCTTTTTAGGTCTTTCCTGATATCGTTGGAACCCTCGAGCGCTCTAACTGAGTTTTCACGTTTTGTACTAACATAAGACTTCTTATTCTTCTTGACCAGGGATTCCACTTCCTGAGTAAACAGCGGCTCACGCGTTCAATATCTTCCTCCCTGCCTGACAGGTACATACTTATCTAGGACACACAGGAGCTTTTCCTTGAATAAGTTCCACATTTTTAATGTGCTCACCGCCTACAGTTTCCTACCCCACTCTGCACTTCCTAAATCTTACCTCATTGCATCGTGATTTCCCTTCAACCAGCTGAAACACTTGCTCCGTGGAGTACACCTATCCCTTTCCATCACGAAAATAAACCTGAGAGAATTGTGATCGCTGTCTCCACAGTGCTCACCTACTTCCAAATCTAAAACCTGGCCAGGCTCGTTACCAAGTACTAAATCGAAAGCGGCTTCTTCCCTTGAAGGCATGTCTACATACTGTGTCAGGAAGCCCTCCTGCACTTATCGAACAAAAACTGACCCATCTATATTACTCGTACTGTAGTGATCCCAGTCAATATTTGGATATTGTCTTCAATGTTCCAGAGTTTTTCATTGTCTCAGAGTCCAGATGAAGTTTGCATTCCTCACGTACGGGAGCAAGAATATTTTCAATGTCTCAGATCAGTTCCTGTCCCGAGAACATCAGAGTCAATGTCCCTTCCTCTACTCGGACTGACAATTTACACTTCTTCAATCTCCTATGATTCCATTTCCCAAATTGTTTCTCAAGATTTCCAAAGTTGGAGCCTAAATTATATGGTTTGCTTCCGAAACATTTTTCCAACTGTCAACTGACAATATTTTCACAGTATCTCTTCACAATCCTCTGGCTTGCACCATGTCCAGGGATGAGAAGTCCCATTTGGTGGAGAGAGTTCCTAGGCTGTTGAGTTTCACTTTGGAACAAAGATGGTTAAGTGGCAATTTCCTGCGGTTGTTTGTAATGATGGGAGAGGGAGCGGTGGGGAATGAGCACTCTGACGAGCAGGAGGAAGTGTTGCAAATGACCAGAGTCAGAGAACAGAGGACAAGGGATGAAAGGAATCTAATGAAAAGCAGCACTTCTGCTCAGGGCGTTCAATAACCACTGCAGAAACCCGATGTGTCGAGCAGTGTATCTGGAAAGAGAAACAGAGATAATGTTTTAAATGTGGAGCATTTCTAATGCAGAACTCGAGTCTCTCAAGTCTAATCAAATTACAGGCCTGGTTTGCAAAACCGGCTTTCTGAACTTTGAATTGTTCCAGCAGGAAAGCATTCATAGCGTAGTCAGCAGGATTTGAACCTACGTGAGGAAACCCCAATGGATGTCAAATCCATCGCTTTAACCACTCGGCCATGACTACAGACAGCGCTGCTCGCTGAGCACTGACCAAATCAGCTGTGATCTCATTGGAAGCTGCCGCTGACTTGAGTTAAATGTTTCTATCTCCATTCATACCTTTGCTGTCATTTGTAAGGTGCGAGACACAATGTAAAAGAAGAAAAGCACAAAGTTAGGAAAAGACATTTGCACCCAAATTGAGTCAAAATTATTCATTGAAAGGAAAATCACACTTGGCAATTTGCTAGATCTCTTTGCGAACATGACCAGCAGAGGTAATCAAGGGAGCTATTGATTTGAGTATTCTCGGACATGAAACAAACAAAGTTTAATGACATATTCATTTCTTTTTCTGGCGAAGCAACCGATCTTTCCAGATGCTCACAATGACAGAGATTTTTCACAATTAAAGACAGAGATTAAGTCGCTTGTAGATATACTTCAATGTGATACGATTCACTTTCAGCCCCTAATTACCCCAGAGATGGAGGGGGTGAGTTACTTTTCTTCACTCTTCAACTCCACAGCATGGAGGAACAGACATGAAACCGCTAGAGATGGAATTCTTGAATTGGGATCCAGCGACACTGAAGGAACTCGGCAAAAGTGAGGACTGCAGATGCTGGAAACCTGATTTTACACCAGAAAATGCTCGAAAAGCACAGCAGCATTCGAGGAGCAGGAAAGTCGATGTTTCTGTTGCCAGTCTTTCTGCGTTCTGCAAACAATTTTCGTTTCTGGCTCAGATTTCCAGCAACTGCAGCTATTTGTATTATGTTAACATTCATAATGTTTTGGACAAAACCAATGACCTGCTAGCATCGGAAAATCGGCAGAAGTACTGGGACACCGACATGTTAGCTGAACAATACAACCATTCCATGAGCGGGAATACGATCCAGGCCACGGTGCTGAGAGTACCGAATCTTCACAAGTAAATAACAAGACAAGGCGATAGATACTATCGTATTTAGTGTAAATAAAAACCCCTTTATGAACATTTTCGTTGCAGATTATTTTCAACTTGTCTTCGTAGATTTACAAAGTGGGAAAAGGCCATTCCGCCTGTTTGCATTGCGGCTAATCAGAGAGCCATCTATTCCAGTCGCAGTTTCCAACTTTGGCCCAAAGTCTCGTGTGTTCTAATGTTCCCAGGGCAAATGTCAATGACTTTATCCTGTTTTCTTAAATGGCACAACAATGGGGCAGATGTTTGACGCTTCCACAACGACTTGCAACTGTTTTGAGGAACTCATGCTCATTTTCCCCCACAAAGGGAGACACACAGAAAGATACCCCCAAAGCGACAGAGGTCTCCGTTGTGGTGAGCTGGAATTTGAAATGGACAACAGGACAAATGCAAGTTTTAAATGCAGAAGCACAGAAGCGATGTCGCGGCAGGACTCCGCACGGGAGCGTCAATGTGGGGCACGGTTAAAGTGAGACGTTCCCCTCGTGCCAGGTAGGACCCTAACCTACGATCTTCTGGTCAGAAGTCAGACGCGTTATCCATTACACCACTGGCCCAATAGAGACGCGCACCAACGGCAGAATGTCGATATGCAATGCCATGGACATTCACGGAATCAGAATTAAAAAGGTGAACAAGCAGCGAAGATGATTACCAATACTGCTTCACTTCGAAGTTTCCAACTTGTGAAGCAGTGCCTTTCACTGGCAAAGGAGAAACATTTGTCCACAGCTGCCTGCTTCAGGGTCGCCTCCTTCTCTGCTGGAAGTGTCCATCGTTTTATTCACAGTCACCACGCGATTTCAAGATCTACTCGAGTGAAAACGTGTCATGGTGTCGTCTAAGCAAGACCCTGTTGAAACTCAGCGAGAGACCTCTGGTCATTTCGAGCTCAGGATGTGGAATTAGACGAGCTGCGTGACATCTTTTACTGGCGCCGCCAATTCACTGCAAATTAGCGGCTCAAAACGAGCCGTTGTTAGCATCAGCTTGATTTGTACCTTCCTGCAGTGCATTTGCGAAACAACATCAGATAAATCCCATCCGGCCCAGCTGACTTGTCTATTTTCACACACTGCAGTATTTCTAATATCTCTTCCTTGTGAAGCTCAATCTCTTCTAGTCTAGACGCAAGTATCTCTGTATCTTCCTCGTCAACATTTTCATTATCTATAGCGAACTCTGTCGAAAAATATTTATTTAGTACTTCCTCTATCTCCACTGACTCCACACACGACTTCCCACTATTATCCTTGATTGTGTCAAATTTAACTCTCGTCATTCTTTTATTGCTGACATACCTATGGAAAGCCTTAGCGTTAACCCTGATCCTATCTGCGAACAATTTCTCATGTCTCCTCCTGGCTCTTCTCAGCTCTCTTTTTAGGTCTTTCCTGATATCGTTGGAACCCTGGAGCGCTCTAACTGAGTTTTCACGTTTTGTACTAACATAAGACTTCTTGTTCTTCTTGACCAGGGATTCCACTTCCTGAGTAAACAGCGGCTCACGCGTTCAATATCTTCCTCCCTGCCTGACAGGTACATACTTATCTAGGACACACAGGAGCTTTTCCTTGAATAAGTTCCACATTTTTAATGTGCTCACCGCCTACAGTTTCCTACCCCACTCTGCACTTCCTAAATCTTACCTCATTGCATCGTGATTTCCCTTCAACCAGCTGAAACACTTGCTCCGTGGAGTACACCTATCCCTTTCCATCACGAAAGTAAACCTGAGAGAATTGTGATCGCTGTCTCCACAGTGCTCACCTACTTCCAAATCTAAAACCTGGCCAGGCTCGTTACGCAGTACTAAATCGAAAGTGGCTTCATCCCTTGAAGGCATGTCTACATACTGTGTGAGGAACCCCTCCCTCCACACACTGGACAAAAACTGACCCATCTATATTACTCGTACTGTAGTGATCCCAGTCAATATTTGGATCTTGTCTTGAGTGTTCCAGAGTTTTTCATTGTCCCAGAGTCCAGATGAAGTTTGTATTCCTCACGTACGGGAGCGAGAATTCTTTCAATGTCTCAGATCAGTTCCTGTCCCGAGAACATCAGAGTCAATGTCCCTTCCTCTACTCGGACTGACAATTTACACTTCTTCAATCTCCTATGATTCCATTTCCCAAATTGTTTCTCAAGATTTCCAAAGCTGGAGCCTAAATTATATGGTTTGCTTCCGAAACATTTTTCCAACTGTCAACTGACAATATTTTCACAGTATCTCTTCACAATCCTCTGGCTTGCACCATGTCCAGGGATGAGAAGTCCCATTTGGTGGAGACATTCCCGAGGCTGGTGAGTTTCACTTTGGAACAAAGATGGTTAAGTGGCAATTTCCTGCGGTTGTTTGTAATGATGGGAGAGGGAGCGGTGGGGAATGAGCACTCTGACGAGCAAGAGGAAGTGTTGCCAATGACCAGAGTCAGAGAACAGAGGACAAGGATTACAGGAATCTAATGAAAAGCAGCACTTCTGCTCAGGGCGTTCAATAACAACGGCAGAAACCCGATGTGTCGGGCAGTGTATCTGGAAAGAGAAACAGAGATAATGTTTTAAATGTGGAGCATTTCTGATGAAGAACTCGAGTTTCTCAAGTCTAATCATATTACAGGCCTGGTTTGCAAAACCAGCCTTCTGAACTTGAATGGTTCCAGCAAGAAAGCACTCATAACGGAGTGCAGCAGGATTCGCGCCTACGTGGGGAAACCCCAATGGATTTTTAATTCATCCCCTTAACCACTCGGCCATGACTACAGACGGCACGACGTTGTTGAGCATTGACCAAATCAGCCATGATCTCATTGAAGTCTGCCGCTGACTTGATGAGTGAAATGCTTCCATCTCCATTCATACCTTTGCTGTCATTTGTAAGGTGCGAGACACCAATGTAAAAGAAGAAAAGCACAAAGTTAGGAAAAGACATTTGCAGCCAAATTGAGTCAAAATTATTCATTGAAAGGTAAATCACACTTGGCAATTTGCTAGATCTCTTTGCGAACATGACCAGCAGAGGTAATCAAGGGAGCTATTGATCTGAGTATTCTTGGACATGAAACAAACAAAGTTTAATGACTTATTCATTTTTTTTTAGTGGCGAAGGAACCGATCTTTCCAGATGCTCACAATGACAGAGATTTTTCCCAATTAAAGAAAGCAAACAAGCCCCATCTCACGCTGACACCATCGTGAGCGCTGCTGTTTCACAATGTCACAGTGTCAGGGTCCAATCCCGCCTCAAGCAACTGAATGTGTGGAGTATGCACATTCTCCCCGTGGTTGCGCGCGCTTGCTCTGCTTTTCTCCCACAGTCCAAAAATGTACCGGTTAGTTGAAATGGCCGTGCTAAATTGACGGGGTTAAAGGAGAGGAATGCATTTGGGCTCGGGTCGGTCGGTGTGGAGTTGCTGGGCCGAAGGGCCTGTTTGCACATTGTAAGTATTCTAATCTACAGTAATCAATGACCAAGGTACGGCGCACGTTGTTCGATGGGGCCCCTATAACTTTTCGATTGTTTTTCTTCAAAGTTTCTTTCCAATTCAAACGGGAGAGGAAGAAGGGAAATGAATGTCTCCCATAATTCTTGCCTTCTTTTATCATTCACAGGTGGTATTTTTTCCTGTACTTTTTTTTACACTGTGGTTACTGTTAGTGTTCTTGTAAGCCACAGCGGCTGGTTTCCTCTTTCCTCAATGGTCCTCATCTCTACCCAAACACACTTTCCATCCTTATCTCCTGAATCAAAGTAATCTCTAACCATTGCATAATTGCCACGGAAACTGGGCTTTTCACACGCCTGTGTATGTCATTTCCCAATATTAATTGATCGTTTATTGTGTTGCAATTGCGCACGAGAAGAGGAAAATAAAATACAGGCCGGTGGTCCTAGGTTTCAAACACACGTAATTGCAGCTAACACGCAGATTACTGCACACAATGCGATCAGGGAAGCATGCACCAACCCGTCAGGAAGCACACAATAAGTACAATGATGGATGTCATGTCAGGAACAGGACTAGAAACACAACAGAAATACATCTCGTGGGTACTATTTTGGACATATTTCTCAATGAGCTATCGTGTTTTACATATGTTCCATCGGGAGTTACCTCACACAAGGAAGTAAGCAGTGCCGCAGACGGTGATGTAATCCGAGTTCAAAGTCCCGGAGTCAGAGATACTCAGTGCCCTGTGTGTACCTACAAGGAACAGCTGTGCATGGGGTTTACAGGGTAACTGAATTGCATGAATGCAGCTCGATGGTCGTCTGTCTGCTTCTCCGGTGTAGTTTTCTGTCCAGTCCCTGCGTGTAATCTTGTCAACTACGTATGTCCGGCACAAGATGGGCATTGGTCACTTGTATCTGAGAGAGGCTGTTGGTTTATGTATTGGCATAATTCCGAGTGTAAGGAGGAATCTGGCTGTCCGTTCCCAGAAACTTACTTGAATAAATGGAAGCGTGCTTTTTAACTTGCCGCGTGGCATGTACTCGTTGCAAAGTTCGTGCACTGCGAATCACGTTGCGGGACTATCCAATTTTGGCAAAGAATTTGTGTGGCAGTCACGAGTTGCCACGACCAGCTATCCCTAGTAGCAATACGGACAAATGGCAAGAACTACAAATTCGATTAGAGCAGCACAAGTTTAATCTGACAGGGCAAACAGAAGGCAGCCAGAAGATTTCTGGGTGTACGACAATCGCCCAAGGTACCTTTTCATATGAAAGTCTGAGCATCAGTAGAATCTGGGACCCAAGTAGTCTATGTTGGTTATTCATATTCCAGACAACTTGCGTTGTTCCCCGTTTACTCTGAAAGTGAATAGACATATTTATTTCACCGTTATTTCGAAAGAAGATCCTGCATTGAATCTGTTCGCCGTTTTTTTGATGTTGTGGCGAAAAGGTGGGCAATCGCGATGTGAAACGTTGCTATAATTTCATTTCCTTCATTCCTGTCTTGGTGAGGGAGAAAGGTGATTTGTTCTCTCGATCAGAATGGGGCACCGGCGCATTGATGGCCTAATTTAGTCACGGATATACTTGGAAATGTTCACTTTTAATGGTTCGTTGTTGTGTTTTGTTTTATGATACTTGAGCACTTTCTGGGGCTTGGCAATACACTAAATCTCCAGTAGGTTTGGAATTGCCTCGCTGTTATTTGTGCGAGCAGTTCATGTCAGAGACGACTCACAGTGCCTCACAGACAGCACTTAAGCTTCGGTGTGTCTGATCATGGTTCTGCCTTTTCAGTTTTGATTCTGGTCCACGATAAGAGCTGTCAGTTTTTGGATTCGCTGGAGAGCAAATTTGGTAATGCGATATGTGAGGTATTTTTCTTCAGCCAAAATCTTTGATGGCAAACTTGGGAAAGTGTCAAGAAGAATGGTCATTGGCACCAAATATTCGGAAAACCTTCATCTCTGGATCGGTTGGGCTCATCCACCCTCCAAACAAAATAGCCAAACTCGCTGGCTGAGTAACAAACAACATGCGGGTTTTTTTGCAAATGGTGTATTCAAACCTTTGCCAGTGGTTGGAGCATCTCAGACTTGTCGAGCATGGAAACAAATCCCGCTATCCAACTTGCCCTTACTGAATAGATAACCGAAATTAATCCATACATTTCTGCTAATATTTGTGCCTTATCTCTCCGAGGTCTTCCTGTCTATGCATCAATTCAGATGCCTTTGAAATGTTGTGAGTGCACCAGACTGCCACTAAATGTGACAATTCATTCCACACACACAAAACTTCTGTGTGAAAAAAATGTGTCCCTCACATCCCTTTAAAATTTTTCCTCTCTCACATTAAACGTTTGCTATGTAGATTTGAACTCGTGTGTCTTGTGAAGAAGTGCTCCCTGACTATTTACTCTGTCTGTATTCCTCATGATTTTATAAGCTTCTGTGAGGCCATATCTAAGCACTGAAGCTCCTGGGAATCTGATGAAGCCTATTCAGTTTCGTTCTCATGTCCAAGCACGGCAAACCTTGCAAATCCTTGTAAAGGTTTTCTAAACTTACACTTCCAAGAAGTGTGTCCAGCTGCAGCACTTGTTTGACCGCTTGGCCACTCTGGAGCTGCGGGTGGACTCACTGAGGAGCATCAGCAATTCTGGAGAGTTATGTTGCCTCCCAGGTGCTCAGGCCAGGGATGTCGCCCATCGGCTGAAGAGCATTCGAAAAGGGGATCGTGAACAGCCAGTTGTCTTGGTGCATACAGGCACCATCGAAAAAAAAACGAGATGAGGACGTGCAGGGAGAATTCAAGGAGCTAGGAGAGAAATTAAAGAGGAGGACCTCAAAGGTAGTAATCTCGGAATTACTGCCGGTGCCATGTGACTGCCAGCGTAGAAATGAATAAAAAAATGGCACGGTGAACACGTGAGTTGAGGAATGGTGCTGCAGGGCGGGTTTCAAATTTGTTGGATTTTGTGACCAGTTCTGGGGAATGTGGAACTATAAGAAAATTGACGATCTACATCGGAACCAGGCGGGAACGTATGTCCTTTCGGGAGTTTTTGCTACTGCTGTTTGGGAGGTTTTATACTAATGTGGCAGGGGGCTGGGAACCACAAGAGTAAACAAGTCGGCAGTGAGGTGGAAACTGGAAACGCTAAGAATCTGGAAGATAGCATTAATAATGGGAAGAGTAGGCAGAGAGCAGATGAATGCAAAAGAACTGGTGGCCTGAAATGCATCTACTTGAATGCATGGAGTATAGACAGATGAATTTAGGGCTGAGGTTGGTGTCTGGAATATGACGTTATTGCGATCACAGAGATTTAGTTGAAGGAATGGCATGGTTGGCAACCAAATGTTCTAGGATATAGACGCTTCAGACGGGACAGGGAGGGAAGTAAAAGGGGAAGGAGTTGCTTTGCTGGTCAGGGATGATATCAAGGCTGTGCGAAAGGAGGACACCATGTGAGACACTATGGATGGAGCAGTGAAGTAAGAAGGGTAAGGTTAGATTTTTGGGGCTGTATTATAGAGAGTGTGAGGTGTAAGAAAAAATAGATAAACAGATCATGGAAAGACGTAGAGGCAATAATATAGTGTTGATTGGAGATTTCCGTTTTCCCAACATTGACTGGGATACTCTTAGCGTCAGACGTCTGGATGGGATACCATTTGTAAGAAGCCTCCAGGTGAGATTTCTGGAGCAGGATATCAATAGTCCGACTAGGGAATAGGCCATATTGGAACTAATATTGGGGAATAAGCCAGGGCTGGTGATAGCAGTTGCCGTGGGTGATTTCTTTGGGAAGTGTCCAATATTCTGTAAGTTTTAGAATACTCATTGACAACGATGAGAGTGGTCCTGAGGAAAGAGTACGAAACTGGGCTAGAGCTAATTATATCAAAATTATGCAGCAGGTCTGAACTGTGGATTGGACACAGCTATTTGGAGGAAAGTCCACAGTTCATATCTGTCAGGTTTTCAAAGACAGGTTAAATATAGTGCAGGATAGGCATGTCCCGTTGAAGGCAAAGGATTTGAGAGGCAATATTCGTGAACTGTTGATGACAGGACAACTGGACGACTCGCCAAGAGGAAAAGGGAAGCATACATAATGCCTCGGCAGATAACAACATAATGGTCCCTGGAGGAACATGAGAAGAGTAGGACAAGTCTTAAACGAGGAATCAAGGGTGTTAAAAGGGATCATAAAACAACTTCACGCTAGCACAATTAAAGAGAATCCTAAAGCCTATTATTCATATACAAGAAGCAAGCGGGTAACCAGAGAAAGGATTGGTCCACAAAAGGAAAATTAAGGAAGGCTGTATGTCAAATCTGAGAGAGTGGGTATGATTCTGAATGATTATTTTGCATCAGTGTTCACTGAGGAGAGGAACACGATGAATGTTGAGTCTAGAGGAAGACATTTGATTCATCTGGATCATGTTGACATACGTAGGGAAGCTGTGTTGGGCAGGCTAAGGGTAATTAATGTGGACAAATCCCCAGGAACGGATGGGATCTATTCCTGGTTCCTGAGTGATGTGAGAGAGGAAATAGCTGGGGCCCTGACAGATATCTTCGTGGCATCCTTCAGCGCAGGTGAGGTTCTGGCCCACTGGAACGTTGCTCATATTGTCCCCTGTAAAAGAAGGATAGTAGGGATATTCCGGATAACTACAGAACAATGGGCCGAACATCAGTGTTGGGAAAGTTGCTGGAGAAGGTACTGAGGGATAGGATCTATTCATATTTAGAAAATAATGTGCATATCAGTGAGAGGCATAGAGTTTTTCGGGGAAGTGCCCAAGTTGATAGATGAAGGAAAGGTTGTTGATGTCATATACATGCACTGCAGTAAGGAGTTAGATAAGGTTCCCCATGGTAACCAAATACAGAACGTAAAGTAACATGGTGTGCAGGGTGTTCTAGACAGGTGGATAAAGAATTAGTTGAGCAATAGGAGACAGAGAGTGGCAGTTGAATGGAGTTTCTGGAAATTGACAAAGCTGACCAGTAGTGCTCCACAGGGGTCAGTGTTGTGGCCACTGTTATTTGTGATATACTTAAATGATCTGGAAGAGAGCACTGTTGCAATGATCAGAAAGTTTGAAGATGACTCGAAGATTTCTGAACTAGCAGAAATTATAAGTGACTGTTAAAGAATACAGGAGGATATAGATATACTGGAAAGTTGGGCTGAAAAGTGGCAGCTAGAGTTCAAAACAGACAAATGTGAGGTGACGCATTTCTGTCAGTCTAATTAAAGATGGGGTTATACAAAGAACGGAAGAGCTTTGGGGGAAAAAGTGTTGATGAACAGAGAGATCTATGAGTGCAGGTCCATTATACACTGAAGGTTGCTGCACAGGTGGATAGAGTGGTCAAGCAGGCATATAGTATGCTTGGCTTCATTGGATGGGGTATTGAATAAAATGGCTGGCAAGTCATGTTAAAATTGAACAATACATTGGTCTGGCCACACTTAGAATACTGTGTAAATTTCTGGTCGCCACATTACCAAAAAGATGTGGATGCTTTGGAGACGGGGTGTAAAAGGTTTAAGCGGATGTTGCCTCGTCTGGGAGGTGCAATGTAGGAAGAGAGGTTGAGTAGGTTAGGTTTGTTTTCATTAGAAAAAAGGTGTTTGAGGGAGACCTTTTTGAGGTTTACAAAATCAAGAAGGGTACAGACAAGGTAGATAGAGAAAAGTTTTATTTCCCAGGTTGAAGGATTAAATACCGAGAGGTCACGCTTTCAAGGTGAGAGGTAAAAAGTTTAAGAGGGATACACGCAGCACCTACTTGACACAGCGGGTGGTGGGTGTCTGGAACGCGTTCCCAGCAGAGACGGGAGAGGTAATCACGGTAGATACATTTAAGAGGCGTCTGGACAGATGCATGAGGAGGTGGGGAGCAGAGGGATACAGATGATTAGGAATTGGGTGACAGGTTTAAACAGTAGATTTGGATCAGTTCAGACTTGAATGGATGAAGGGCCTGTTCCTTGTCTTTACATGTTTTTTGGTCTTTCTTCTTAAATTACGCCAATTTCATTACAATATTTGCGAGTTCTAAGTGTCTGACGTGAATCCATGCTGAAACACTGGTCATAACAAATCTGAGTGTGGGCTTTTGTGTGGTCGCATGGTCGAGCGGTCTAAAGTGCTGGATTTTAAGCTTCAGTTTCTATCGAATTGTGGCTTCAAATACCAGCATTGTCAGTGCACAACTGTGTGGGCGATGTATGTGAGAGCACTGCGCATGTGTGGATGCCTTTTACTTTGAGTGTTTGCAGCTCCTCAGTGTGCTTACCCTCTCGGTGATAAAATCAGCGACCGTCTCTGAAAACAACGCAAGTTCCTGCTGTCCGACAGATCCTCATATCCCGTCGATAACTTTGCTTTTCGATATCTGCGTTGTCAGTTTCTGTATCTCAAATGGTAGGCGCATTTGGCTGAAATGTTGGTGGTTCGTGCCCACCCAGGGAATAAACCTCAAATATTTCAGCACAAGCATTTACCCCAACCATGTATTGACATTATAACCGGGAAAACTCATCCATGATTCACCCCAAGTCCACAGGGAGTGAGAAGTTTACACGCAGCAGAATACGACATCACTTTCTCCAAGCTCCCGATGCCAACAGAAAGCGGCCACTGCAGCTTCAATCAGCGACTTTCTGCCAAGCCATGGGAAACAACTCATGGAAACTGCTCCCTTAGTAACAGCTCTTTCCGTGTGAAAGGAGCAAAACTTTCACTTTAAATTGGAAAGGGCTTCAGGACATTGGAACGTTGCTCCAGTTCTTGGAACGTGTTATGAATAAAACTCCTGACTTGAAAATAAGAATTGGTAAAGGTTTTAGGTAGAAAGAACAAAGAAAATGTTGATTGAGACGACTCTGTCTCGTCAGCAGATGGGAAATGCCCAAAACTGTAAACGGAAATGATTGAGTTTCCTTTGGTAATTTCCCGACTGATTTACTGTTTGCCACAGAGGTTGGAAATCACATCAGCGACATAAAGGTGAGGGTAAAAGTATGAAGATATTAAGGTTGAACCTTAAATCCAGGGACAAGTGCGGAATAGATTGTAATGCTTTGAAGGAATAACTGAAGTGAAAGGTGTGAATGATATTTTTGTGATTAGGAGGAATGAACTGGATCCTAACAAATTGCTGATGAATTATGCTCGCAATGTAATCGCAAACTAATCCACAGTGCACCGTGCTTGGTTAGCTCTCTCGGTGCAGTGTGAGATGGTTAATCTGAGGGTGATGGGTGCAAGCCTCACAATGGGCGCTTTCACTGCTTCATACAATTCCGGATCTTCGTTCCACGTGCAGTATTGCAACCCTTCGCAGGGGAATGTTCTTGCTGCTTTCATTGACACATCTGTCCGCCTGCTTTTGATCACACGTCGGTTTCTGAGTGAACACTGTTTCCATTTTACTGGAGGCCCCAGAGTCAACTTTATCAGTGCAGCCGAAAATACAATGAATGATGTCCGTTTGAAAACGTGAGGTTCCAAACCAACCGTGCACCACCCAAAGTGTTCAAAGGCACGGAAAGCGAATGGCCACTTGCTTAGGGTCTGACAGAGACGGATCAATGTCATATGTGTCCTGAACCAATTTTCAGTGATTCAGATTGTTCTGATGGAAACCGAAGGGTACTCTCCCTCAACGTTTTGCAATTGTTCTTCTTGTGTTTAACGTAATGAACAGTATATTGTCAGTAACGAGAATGGAGGTGCGGCAGGATCGTGAGATTTCAGTGTGGGACATAGACACAGTAAGTCAAATATCCCCAGAGCACGGGAGAGCTGTTTGTTCCAGGATCACTGCCATCTTCTGTTTCTAAAGCAATAAATGAAATTACTGGAAACTCTCAGCAGGTCTTGTAGCATCTTGGAAATATAAATCGATTTAAGACTTCGGGACTAGTGACACTTCTTTTCCATGCCCATCTCCACCTGCTTTTGCACACTCTTCATTTTTATTGAATGTCTCCTGACTTCCAACTTCATATTCAGCTTCTCTTTTATTACTTCCTCTCCAACCATTTTCCCAGTCTCCAATTTTGTATCAGAAATGTTCCATCTTTCACATTGCCCAGGACTTCGAACTGAACAAATAACTCTGTTTCTATTTCCTTAGATAGCAGATGGCCAGAGACTGGAAGGCAGTGTTGTTCCGAAAACTCATCCATGATTCACCCCGAGTCCACAGGGAGCAAGACGGTTACACGCAGCAGAATATGACACCATGTCCTCCAATTCCCCCGATGCCAACTGAAAGCGGCCACTGCAGCTTCAATCAGGGCTTCCTGCCAAACCCTGGGACTCAGCTCGTGGAAACTCCTTTCTCATTAACTGCTCTTCCCGTGGGAAAGGAACAAAACTTCCATTTTAAATTGGAAACGGCTTCAGGAGATTGGAAGGTTGTTCCTGTTCTTGGAACGTGTTATAAACAAAACTCCTGTCTTGAAAATAAGAAGTGGTAAACGTTTTAGGCAGGAAGAACAAAGAAAATGTTGATTGTGAGGACTCTGTCTCGTCAGCAGATGGGAAATTCCCAATACTGTAAACAGAAATGATTGGGTTTCCAAAGGTAATTTTCCGACTGACTTACTGTCTGCCAGAGTGACTGGAAATCACTTCGTATGAAAATATTCGGGTTGAACCTTAAATGCTGGGACAAGTGTTAAATAGATTGTAATGTTTTGAAGAAATAACAAAAGTGAAAGATGTGAATTATGTTCTTTGTGATTGGGAGGAATGAGCTGGATCTTTGCAAATTCCTGTGCCAGGTGAATTGTGCTCTGAATGAAATAGCAAACTAATTCGTCGTGTGCCAAGCCTGGATATCTCAGTTCGATGAAATGTGAGGTGTTTAATCAGAGAGTCGTGCGTCCAAGCCCCATAATAGTCGTTTTCACTGTTTAATAGAGTTCCAGCTCTTCATTCCACACGCAGAATTGCAAACCAACGCTGGTGGAGCATTCTTGTTGCTTTCGTTGACACATGTGTCTTTCTGCTTTGATCACATGTCGGTTTCTGAGTGAAAACTGTCTGCACTTTACTGGAAGCACCAGAGACAACTTTATCAGTGCAGCTGAAAATACTATGAATGATGTCCATTTAAAAACGTGAGATTCCACTACATCGGTGCACCAACCAAAGTGTTCAAAGACACAGAACGCGAAATGGCCATTTGTTAGTGATCCCACAGAGACGGCTTAATGTCTCATGGGTCCCGAACAACAATTAACTGATTCAGAATGTGCTGATGGAACGGAACGGAGCTCTCCCTGAACGCTTTGCAATTGTTCTTGTTGTGTGCTCATATAAGTTTATGTAATGAACAGTTTATTGCCAGTAACGTGGGTGGGGGTGGGGAAGGATTCTGAGGTTTCAGTGTGGGACAAACGTGATCTGATCGAACGGGTAAGTCAAATATTCCTAGAACATGGGAGAGCTGATTGGTCCAGGATCACTCCCATCTTCTGTTTCAGAATCAACAAATGCAATTGCTGGAAACGCTCATCAGGTCCGGTCCTATCTTGAAAATGAAAACCGAATGAGATTTCGGGACTGGTGACACTTCTTTTTCCATCTCCATGTCCCTCTGCCATTCTACAAACTTCCTTTTTATAGAATTTGTCCTGACTTCAAACCTTATATTCAGCTTCACATTTATTGCTTCCTCTCCAAACATTTTCCCAGTCTCTAAAAGTGTATCATGCTTGTTCTATCTCTCACTTTGCCCAGGACTTCCAACTGAACAAATAACTCTGTTTCTATTTCCTTAGATACCAGATGGCCAGAGATTGGGAGACATAGGAGGACGGTTAGCGCTTTCAGAATATCTAGACTGCTCTGCCATTCGATCTTGGCTAATATCGTTCTTAACCCCATTCTCCAGTCCTCTCCCTGAACACTTACTCCCCAGTTTTATGATCCAATCTTTTTCCTAGAGTGGGTCCGAATCCGTCCCAAAACCCTCCACATATGTTGGCAGCTGTTACACTGTGTCTACGTGTCATCAATCTCAGTTTCAGTGATTCTCAGCAAACACGAACTGTTCTGAGCAGCTCGATCGGGTCTCTGGCCCCACTGTGATCCTGTGGTGGAGCAGTAATCATCTTCATCTCCTACGGAAAGGATCGGCGCTTCAAAAAAAACGGACAGAAAGAAAGATAGGCTTGTGTGTCAAGATATGTGGATGTAATTGCTTTCTGACCTGGTCAGTACTCCTTACTCTGTATATCCCCGCACATTCTAGCTGTTGTGGTGAAAGGGAATACAAGTCCAATTAATTGCCATCTACGCTTTTATTCGATATGTATTCTTCCTTGTTCTGAATATGCAGGGATGTTTCCAGCACTGATGGTCACCATTTCTAAGAGTGCATGCCGCGAGCCCTGATATTTTCTGGAGAGTAGCAGTATCAGTTTGTGCGAAAGTGTCCCAATACAAAGCTTAGAAGAAACATTGTTGTTCCCTCTTTACGGACGACAGTCTTTCATATCATGATCGATGGGGCTTTATTGCATATTCATCAGCAAGCCTTCTTTTGAGTTTACTCGCTCAATACTACACTAGCGGTGGAAAGAATAAAATTCCGAATACCTGCTGCGTGAATTTCATTCTCAAATTTCTCTTCGCAATGGTCCTTCATATGTGGCGATGTTTATATCACTGCTGGCCATCCTGTTTAAGAGTGCAGTTACATATGTTCCTCTGTCTTGGCGCTGCAGGGAAAATTGTCTGGGCCTTTTCAGCCAATATTTCCTGGATAATTCAACATGGTATTCTTTATTTTTCGATCATGTCCACTTTAAGGACACAGTTACCGGGCACTGATCCTTTCTGTAACAACAGTACCGCATTTGCTTTACATGCGAAGGTGTCCCGGATCAGTAACAAGGAGAGCATTCATTTCCTTCTATCACAGGGAACACTGGATTCATGATGTTAGTCTCTGTCAAATGCATCCGAAAATGTGCTCTGAAAGCTTCATTTGAACGCTGTCTGGCGTTTCTCAACGTGTGTCAACCAAAACCAGAAATCCTCAATCATAGTTTGGAGCAGTTCACATATTCGAGTTTCGAAGCAGCAGACACGGAGACAGTTAATTCACAATCAAAAGATTTAGAGGCACAGATGAACTATCGACTCTTGTTCTCATACTGTTACTAATATTACCGTGTGGCCTGAAGTCTAAGCCATGTTGTCACTGAAAATGAGGAAATCACAGACAGGCTGCCGAATGACAGTATGTATTTTGTTTTCTTGTTCTCACAGAGTTCCAGGAAAGTATGACAGCGAGGGAGAGGAATGCAAGTCACGTGCAGCTCTGGTGAAATACCTTCTGTCTGATTCAGTCATCAACAAGAAACGTGAATGCGACTAAAGCGGGAAACCTTTTCACAATCGAACAAAGAGCAATCACGAACAGTGACCACCTCTTTGACATCTCAGATCGCCTTTGACCTTCCCTGAATATGTATAGGAACTAATTTGTGCACACCTCAAACTGAGAACTGTTTGATTTACCGACAATAAGTGAGTCACATGTCCTTGATTCCCACATAGGTTTCCAACTCAGCTTGCAGCCAGGTGGCAGTTGTTCATGGCTCTGCTGGATAATGCACTATTATGGAGAAATAAAATTAAAGTTGGAACTCTTATTGGCTCAGGGTTTCGAATACTCTTGCTACGTGTTCTGCCATTCTCGGATTCCAGTGCTAAACCAGTTTTTCAGTTCATCTGAGCAGCAGGAGAGTCGGCGTTTCTGGCAGGAGCAGAATTCATCATCTCCAGTCATCACTTTATCTGAGGGGAGAAAATGAGCAAAGTTTTATACAGCGAGTAATCGGAATTGCATTCCGTTTCAGCATGGCAGCAGATATGGGCTAGCAAATTCAAAGCCATATTTGCTGATGAGAACAACAAGCACGACCGCTCAGATAGAGCAATTCCTCTCCAGCGCTTATTCTGCAGAACTGGTACAGTTGCTGTGAGTCTGCTGCAGGGTATCATCAGGTACATGCTCTTGGGTTTCCGGTTTTGGCCTGTGTGCTCGCGTGGCTGAGCGACCTGAGACTCTGATTTCAGATTTCAAATCTTAAGAAGGCTTGTGTTTGTATCCCTGCGCGGCCACGTGTGCTAATGGATGAAGCTGGCAACGTTTTGCAGGGATGAGTTTTGTTAAAGTTGAACAGCGAAAGTAGTAATTTCTTCTAACCCGGCTGTGATGTGGCACAGCAGAAAACAACCAATATGGCAATGCCCATGTTTTCTCCTTCTGCTCTAGTTGTCACGTTCCCCTCCAGCTCGAAAGGCCACCAGCATAATATGCGACTCAAAAACAGGCTGCGCCAAACTTTCATATTCCAGACAATTTACATTTTTCACAGTTTCTCTGATAGTGAATGGAGATATTTATTTCTCTGTTGATGTGAAATTAGGTTCTACATTGAATCTGCTCGCAGTATTCTGTTGTTCTTGCGAAACGGAGGGAAATTGCGATACGAAACTTGGTTACTTTTCCCTAATTTCCTTAATTTCTGTCCTGATGAGAGAGGCTGGTGATTGGTCCTCTCGATCCGGTGGAGACATCAGCCCAATTGTTAACCTCATCTCATCGAGACTGTAATTGGTAATCTTCACTTTTCATGGTTCATTGTTAGTCAGTTCTGATTCATGTTACTTGGGCACTTTCCTGGAAGTATTGTTGCTCTAAGGCGCCAGTACGTTGAAATCACCATTTGGAATGACTCGCTGCAATTTGTGTGAGCAGCTCATGACCCAGACGACTCGCTCTGCCTCACAGACAGCATTCATGAGTCCGTGTGTCTGAAAATAGGTTCTCTTTGTCAGTTCTGCTTCTGTTCATGAGTTGTCAGGTTTTGGTTTCGCTGGAGACACACACACAGACAAAGATCCACATGCACACATATATTTTGCGTGGTGAATTTTTTTGGTACTTTCAGAGTTACATTGCAATTTGCTCAGAAACCACATACATTCATGTAGAACTCTGAGCTCAAAAACTGCATGAAATTATGTAAAACTCTGTTATTTCACTTTTTGGATTGGAATCAATCTAAACATCAGGTCATAGACAGAGAACTCAGGGGGCTAACATCTTCAACATATTGTCCAGCTATTGCCATTGTTAACAGCTAACCCGAGAATGCAACTTTTAAAAAAAAGGGTTTTGTTATTTACACATAGAATACAGTGATAGTTTGACTTCTTTCAACAGATGAAAGGCTTAACAGACAATCAATTCTTCAATGTATAATTTCAGTTACATCACACTGCAAATTTTTGCTATAAATTCTGTGTTACGATCGAGCCCTCCACAAACACCTGATGAAGGAGCATCGATCCGAAAGCTAGTCTGCTTCCAATTAAACCTGTTGGAGTATAACCTAGTGTTGTGTGATTTTTGAATTGGTACACCCCAGTCCAACACCGGCATCTCCGAATCACAACTTATTCTCGACAGCTTGCAAGTGTTCCCTTAGAAACTGCAGCTTTTTGGAAACGTATTACTGGGACAAAGTCATTGCTCAATGGGATGGGATGCACCGTCAATCCCTAATTACTCGAGAGATTGAGATTTTGAGTTACTCCGCAGAACCCTGGATGTCCTCAGTAGCGGGATACAGGCATGATGCCATGAGGCAAGGATTTAGAAGTAGTGACATTGAAGGAATTTCGAGATATGTTCAACTGGGAAACGCGAGAACTTTGGAGGGGTAATTGTGGTGATAGCTTTCGCTTGTATTTGCTGCCATTGTCCTTCAAGACAGATGCTGATCGATCACTGAATTGTTCTGGCAGGACCCGTGTGTGTGTTCTGGGTGCAACCAGGATTTGGTTTACATTCGGATAATTCACAAGAAGTGAATTAAATCTCCATTTCCTGACTGGGAATGAAAGCCTGTTCTGGGCAATGCAAACTCAGACCCGTATGCAGGGATGTCCATTGATACTGCAGTAGCCTTTGGGACCTGTACAAACTCTAGTGCCTGCTCTTCACGTCATAATCGTCTTCGTCAGCAGTGTTTCTCTCTCCAAGTTTCCAAGTCGGTTCATATTATCACCCTTGGTTTCAATGTGAAGAAGGCAATGCTGTGATAATCTGATGTTGTTCAGCAGATATATTGCAGCAAGTTAAGTGAAGACTGATGCTAACACGAGCTCGTTTTGAGCTGCGCTGATGTGTTGGCAGCAAGAAAGGCAACGTTCAACTCGCCTCATTCCGGATGACGGGCCCGAAATGACCAGTGGTTTCTCGCTGAATTAGTTCAGGCTCTGGAATGTAAAACACTTCAAGTATGAAAGTACAGTGAAAGGAAATGTTTCATAAAGTAGGGAATTCCAAGTGAAACAGTGACGGTGATAATGTTTGCTGATTTTTCACCTTGTGAAAGCTGTTTCCCTGATGTGGACGTTTGCATTACCTATATACAAATTGTCACAGCCAGACCTGGTCTTTGGGTCAGTGAAGGAATTGATAACACGCCTGATGTCGAATTAGGGGATTGTCGGTTCGCATTTAAAATCACGAGGATGCAGCATGCTAGTCCATTTCTGTTGTCTGTCAGGAATGGAAGGGTTTGGGTTTTCGAATTTTCAGTTTCTTTCGTCCAATTCAAATTCTAGCTCAGATCAACGTCTCTCATTGTCTGTACAACTGGCTTTGGTTTAACCAAAAACTGCCTTTTGGCGGTTGAACTTGCATGTTGGAGCGGACATCTGAAGTGAAGCACAAGGAGCTGGTCAAATCCTGAGAACTCTGCCACTTTCTGGGAATGTGTCTGTGTGTCTCTTTCTGTGGGAGACACGACGTGGGTAATAACACAGTGTGACTATGTCAAACTTTAATCCCATTGTTGTGTCATCTAAGATCAAAGCGAGAACCTCACTGCCATTTGCACTGGAAACATCAGAACACATAAGGGTATGGACCAAAGCTGGAAACTGGGAATAGAATCGATTAATGTCTTTAAACCAGACTGCACCATGAGCCAAATGGGATTTTCCATTCTGCAAAACCTGAAGACGAGTAGAAAACAATCTGCAGTGAAACTGATCAGAAATTAAATGGAAAATCCATTTCATTGAGAATAAGTCCAAGAGCGTCTGTCTTCATTCCATGTAATCTCGTAGTTAGGATTTGGAACTCTAACCGCAATAGTGTTGGTTCTATTCTTGGACAGGGAATGCATGTTTTATTGTGCAAATATATCGTGGTACCAGTATTTCTTACCACTGGTCCGAACCTGGTAATGCTTGGTTTTGTGCCGGGTTATCAAAAATCAAAAAGAAATATGAACTAAAAACGAGAATTGATAGAGAAACCTGCTACACCTGGCAACATCTGTGGAGAGAAACAGTTTTTTTTAAGATGGACAGGAAACAGGTTAGTTATAGATTTCTAGATTATACTGTTGGGAAAATGATAATCTTACCTGTCGAACTAGGATATTTATCAAAATCACTCTTGACCTTACAAACATCGAATTTACAATCTTAAAAGGACCTAATCAGCTGTCATGCTGCTTTCATTTTCCTGAGCTGGTGGAAGGCTATGTTTTAATGGCTACATTTCCTTTTAGTTTCTGTTATTTCGCAGTCACGCCGAATGGAGAATTGTTTCTTTCAGTGTCTGCCTCAATATGGGTCTTTGTTTTTTCTATATTTGTCTCTGTATCCTCCTGGGCCTTTTTCACATTCTCCGACTCTCTGGCTGTCCATATCCCTCATTTCCCATTTCTGCTCTTGAAAAGCCTGACATTCAGAGACAGTTTGAGATTCGAACTGCTGAGAGGCTTTCTGACGCCTGGCTGGAGTCGGTCGAAGTAGTCTTACATTATCTGGATAATGCGTCTGTCACTTCGACCTGAGGCAAGGAGACATTTCTTCCTCAAAATTTAAAGACCCTTTCGAAGTTAAAGTTGATTTCCTTATCCAACAGAAAAAGAAAGTAATTACATGATAGCTGAAGAAGAACAACGATGCATTTACTGTTGGTGTACAACGAATGAATAGTGACAGCAGAGAATGAGGGTGATCATGTCGAGGTGTTAGTGCCATTACCACAACATTTCCCGGGAATGCTGCAGTGTCTCCTGCCTCGCCACTTAATTTCCACAAAACTGGGAATGAAGGAAAGAGAATAAGAGGATGAGAAGCAGAAGTGCTTGTGGAATTGCAGGAAAAATCTCCAGGTTAAAATAGTAGTTAAAAAGAGCAACCTACAGTACTGGACTTAAAACAGGAAAATGAAGCCGGAACGCGAAATCAGAATGTACAGCAATTCAAACAGGACACTGAGTTTCTCGATCAGCAACACAATACTTGCGAGAAATAACGAGCTTTCAATACAATGAGCAGGCACCAGTGTGATGGGAGCTGCCTTCACCAGCTGAGCCATGGCGCCACGTTAAGAGCCAGATTTCTCGTCCATATGTGCAATGCCTGAACCACGTGATCACGGGAGTTCGAAAACGCGTTTTCTGTATTAATTTTGCTCAGTTTGAATGGCAATCAAACTCTGCTTGTTCACAAACAGACGTTTCAATGCTGAGCATGCCCCACTAAAAAGGCACAGAAAAAGACAGTATCCTCTTGCATTGGCATCCAACAGATATTTACGTCAATTTAAACTGACAGAATAAAGAGGATGTGCTCATCTCCTCTCGCGTCCCATTAACCACGTTAATACACACGCAGGGATTTTCAAACCAAGATGAACAGGGTCATTGTTGTGAATTGACAGCAGTGGTGTGAGAGTCATTGCGAACAGTGAGCCATAAATGCTGAACCAATAGCACTGACACTGAGCCGAGCACCATCAGCTCCACACTCACATCTTGTGTCATGTCCCCTAGGCATCAGTGCATTTGACTTTAATTATTCTACCCTGCACCTCTCCTCAATTTATTCCCGACCGCTTGCAGTGTCGAATTAGAACATGTAATTATTAGAAATGCATTTCTGGGACACAGTTGTCTTTCAATGAGAAAAGATTCACTGCCCATCCCTAATTATACCAAAGATGGAGGGGATGAGTTGCTTTTGTTAACTCCTCAAATCCTTAGTATGGAGGTACTGACAAGAAACCGTTAGAGATGGAGTTCCTGGATTGCGGAAAGCAGACCGACCGCAAACTGCTAACGTAACTCACCCAGGGAAGAGCAGATGGACCCCACTCTGTCAACGAAACTCAACCAGGGGACAGAAGTCTGACATCACACGATCAATGTAACTCAACGATGAAATTATGGCCTGACCGCACTCTGTTAATGTAACTCACCCAGGGAAGAGTAGACTGACGCCACTCTGTCAATGTTAGTCATCCAGGGAAGAGCAGACTGACCCAACACTTTATATGTAACTCACACAGCAAATGGCAGACTGACACCACTCAGAGAAGAGCAGGCTGTACCCATTCTGTCTCTGTCACTCATCCAGGAAAGAGCAGGCTGATCTAATTCTGTCAATGAAACACAAGCAGGGAGACGAGCCTGACCCCACTCTGTCAAAGTGACTCACTCAGAGAAGTGAAGACTTATTCCATTCTGTCTATGTGAATCATCCAGCGAAGACGGTAATGAAACCATCCTTGCTGTTAAACTCGGACAGAGAAGAGCAGACTCTCACGATTCTGAGAAACTAACACGCCAGTGGAGGAGCAGACTGACACAACTCTCTTAACGTAGCTCACCCAGGGAAGAACAGACTGAGTGGACTCTGTGATATTACTCACTCAGAAAGGAGCAGACTGACCCCATTCTGTTAATATGACTCTCCCAGGGAAAAGCAGATGAAGCCCAATGTGTCAATGTGACTCAACCAGGGAAGAACACTCTGACCTCACGCGATCACTTAAACACAACTAGGAAATTGCAGACTGACGCTACTCTGTCAATGCAATTCACCCAGGGAAGAGCAGACTGATCCCACAATGTCTAAATAACTCACTCAGTGAAAAGCAGACTGACGCCACTCTGTCAATGTAACTCGCACAGGAAAGAGTAGACTGATGCCACTCTGTCAATGTAACTCACTGAGGGAAGAGCAAACTGACGCCACTCAGTCAGTGTTAGTCACCGAAGGAAGGGCAGACTGACCCCACAATCTCAGTGTAACTCAGCAGACTGATTCCACACGGTCAATATAAGTCATTCACTGAAGAGCAGTCTGACCCCACTCTATAAATGTAATTCACTCAGGGAAGAGCAGACTGATCCCATTCTGTCTATGGCACTCACCCAATGAATGAACACTAACCCCACTCGACAAATGTAACTCGCCAGAGAAGAGCAGACAAAAGCCAGACTGTCAACATAAATTATCGAGGGAAGAGAATACTGGCCCCGCTCTTTCTGTTTCACTCAGGCAGGGAAGAGCAGACTGTCACCACTCTGTGAAAGAAATTCGCCCAGAGAAGGGCAGACTGACCCTACTGTATCTGCGTGACTGACACAGGTAAGAGCAACTAACCCAACTCTGTCAATGTATCTCCCTCAGGGAAGAATACCCTGACCCCTCTCTGTCCATGTAGCTCACCCAGGAAACAGCAGACTATCCCCACTCTGTCTATTTAAGTTCACTAAAATTCTCTGAAGTACGTCCTATCCAGACACTCTCCTCATCATTGTCTCTGTAACCTTGTGCACTCAATGGCGAATCCAAATAACCTGCAAATGTTTAGAATGTGGCAGCAAACCAGAGCTACCACACAGAAATTGGGCGAATGTGCAAACTTCCATCAGGCAGTCACCTAAACCTGGAATGGAAACCAAACCCGACAGCAGTCGTGATTATAAAATGGCAGAACAGAAACCTAGCAAAAAAAGAATTGCATTCCTGTGTGTTGCAATGATTCTGAGTATTAATTAAGCCCCCCTCACTGTAGTTAATTTCCATTTTATTCACTGCCAACCTTCTTCAAAGCAAAGCACGCACTTGCTTTTTTCAGACTTCTGATATTCCGCTTTCATCCCGCTTTTTACCTAATCATATTTCTGACTTTACAAACTACGTCATAACAGGTTGACAATTGCAGAATGAGCTTTGTTCCGTTCTCCACTGATTAGATTAGATTAGATTGCTTACAGTGTGGAAACAGGCCCTTCGGCCCAACAAGTCCACACCGACCCGCCGAAGCGCACCCACCCGCCGAAGCGCACCCACCCATACCCCTTCCCCTACATTTACCCCTACATCTAACACTACGGGCAATTTAGCGTGGCCAATTCACCTAACCTGCACATATTTTTTTTTGACTGTGGGAGGAAACCGGAGCACCCGGAGGAAACCCACGCAGACACGGGGAGAATGTGCAAACTCCACACAGTTAGTCGCCTGAGGCGGGAATTGAACCCAGGTCTCTGGCGCTGTGAGGCAGCAGATAAGATGTTGAGAGTAGTAATACAACATATTCGAGTAGGACTTGATGCGCTTGCGGGTGGTGTATTCGCGGCATTATGGCTTCTTTTTTTCGTTTTCGGTCTACTATTTCGAGTTCATTGCGCAGACTTCTGAAGAAGACTTTTTGGAGTCGAAATGGTAACTGTGTTTTCTCTGGAAAGACAGACGGAGCTTTATTTCTGTTCTCTTATAAATTGATCTTCTTCTGATCTTTGCAAGTGAAATAAGGTGTATTGCTATTGCTCAGTTTTAGTTTCAAAATCAAGAGAAACATGAAGGAGACAATATCAAAGAACACAAACTACAGAGTTCTTAAGATAATTTTTGCAGCAATGGTGGACATGAAGGTCAAATTAAGATAACGGTTCAAGAACATTTAGTCTGGAAGTGGTGTGTGACTTTAGTTCTAAATATATGTTTTCGTTCTTCCAGTACATCTTTTTGACTCCCAGAAAACATTGATTGTTTTCTGTATTCACTTTGTTTCGCGATATCTGTCTTTTGGTCGACTAGGGACAACTTGAATTTGCGTCTGCATTGAATAAGATTTTGCTCTTTCTCTCGAGAAGCAAACCTGTGCATTATGTACCACTTATCATGCTGATGGCTAAGAAGTTCAAAATGAAATACGGTTTATGGATCGTGAGCAAGAATGAAGTGATCCACTTGCGAACAGATGTCACCACGCCCTATTCCTACATCGGGCCTGAACGGTCCATTGGCAGAGTCTGCAGAAAGGAAATGTCGAAGTGAACTAGTCCTTTGTTCAGTTTGATTTGATACCAATGGTAGTGCTGTATTGGTGCAGAAATGTGTCAACATCTCTGACGTTAGAATCAAAATTTAAGTCACATCTACTCTTTGGAGTGTCTTCTCATATTGGAACATGCTGACATGAAAACATCTAGCTCTGACAGCAAAGGTTTTTACATTAAACTGGGAGTATGTTGAACTAAGCAATTCAGACGGCCAAGATGAATAATTGGCATTTGGTTCTTCAAGCTGAGCTCTCCACACCAACTGTTGCAACGAAGGCCGTGGATAAGATCCCCATCGATTATTTTGTTCAATTTTAGCCTCAACAACAACCTATTGTTCTGAACAATGCTCCACCACAAGCAGAGGCCTAAGTCTGATTTTCATCGTTATTTTTCAAATTCACTTCTTAATGCACAGTTTCTTACGAATGTGGACAGCAGAAGGCCGTTAACATTCCATTTCTAATATTTCCAGAAAATTCTACTCCGCTGATATCGCCTTGCCTTATCACACCTCAAGCCACGAACCTGGATCAGTCGAGTTCCTTTCCACACATGGAGTTGCTTTTTCGAATTCATTGACTGCTGATATAATAGATTATTGGCCTTGAGAGTCAGTTGTAAATTAGGTTGAACTTTCTCAGCTTGACTTTCAACTGATCCTAAAAAAAATTCATCACCTGCAGGTGAATGTATTGCATTGCTTCTTGTTTTGCTTAATTCCACCCCCCACTCCCGAACATCGAAATTTCACGATAGTTCGACAAATGTTTTGAAACTGATTCGTGTTGGAAGTTGGTGGCTTTTTGTGTCTCGACATATAATTTATTCAATTAGACGTCTTGAAATGACTTCGGATTCTTCACAATTGAAAATTCACTTTCGATTGAATGCAAAGCTCAAGCTCCACGAAATTCCAAATTCCGCTCAGAAATTAATGACTTTTAAAAGATTCAGCGCTGTGAACAGGATTCGAACTTGTGCAGGGAAATTCCAGTGGATTTTGAATCCAACACCTTAACGTCTCAGCCATCACAGCAACAGGCAAGTTGCCAATTTTCATACTAAAAGAACTGAATTCGTGAAATACGCAATTTGTTTGAAGAACAAATTTCCAAGACCCAAAGATTTCGCCCAATCCTTTACAGAGACCCAGACGAACGTTACCTTAGCAGATTGACAGGCTTTCACCCCAAACTAGATTCTGACACAGCTGAAGTTGTGAGAATGATTCTTCGTCGAATTTTAGAGTCACGGATGTACACCACATGAAGAGAGGATCATTGTCTCACTGCGTCCGATCGACTTTGACTCAATTGTTCATCATCTGGTACCAAAGTTGTTTTTTAATATTCATCAAAATATGGTATTAGAAATATTGATGCTAAGTCCATAAACACTAGCTACATTCGTAAAAAACATCGGAATTAGATAGAATGCAGAACCAATTTACAGGAATGGATCCAGCAACTAATCCGTAATTTCTGACATCAGGTAATGAACTTGTGAGCACAAGACAGGAAGACTGACCGAAGATTTGGAACTTGAAATCGTCTTGACGGAATTATTTGCAAGGTTTTTGCGGTTGTTCTAGAGTCATCAAGTCCTTGATCAATACAACACGGAAAGTGGCCCTTCTTTCCAACTTGACCATGGTGGACAGTTATCCGAAATTAATAGGTCCCATTTGCCAACATTTGGCCCACATCCCTATACACCTTGTTACTCATATATCCATCCAGATGCCATTAAATGTTACAGTTGTACCAGTCTCCAACAATTTCTCTGGCAGCTCATTCTGGACACGACTGAAAAAGTTGCCCCTGACGTCCCTTTTAAATCCTTACTCACTAATTTTAAAACGATGTTTTCTAAATTTTGACTTCCTCACCAGCAGGAAAAAACCTGGACGAGTCAACCTATCCATGTCCCTCATGATTTAATAAATAGCAACGATTTGACTTTATCATACTTGTCAGGAGGGAAATGTGTGGAGCTTATTTGTCGAAGGTTTGAGTAGAAAGTTTGATGTACAGATTTTTAGAATTGCATATTGGAGAAGTTTTTAATAAGTCATTGAAGTCTAGTAGCAGTTGTAGAAGTCTGTTGTGAAAGCTGCAGAAGGATTTCAGGGCACTAAATGAAGCATTATTTCCAATGTATTGTGGCTCAGTTCGACCACACTTGGACTACAGTATGAGGAATTACAATCCTCAATTTAGGAAAGATACTAATGCCATATGAGGAATACCACGAATGGTGATTAGCCTTGATGTCATGGATGAACGTTAGTCCTGTGAATTGAAATTGGGCAAATCCCGTCTTTTTTTTTAACAGTTTCAACACAAGAGAGGTAACCTCATTGAGTTGCAAAATATTTGAAGAGATAAACAGGGTGGTGCAATTAAATTTTGTTCCCTCATTGGTGAATCTAGAAGCAGGAGAGGACAATTTTAAAATGAAGCATTGTGATATTTGACCAGGATGAGAAGTATTGATTTTTGTCTTAGCCTTGAGAAGTCTCGCTAATCAGAACTACAGTGAGCCTTGGATATTTGGTCTTTGAATGCATCACTATCAGCCTGACCTGCCGACACTTACTGCATCACTATAGACTTGACCCCTCACACTTACCACCTTCATATCAGCGTGAACCCCTCAAACTTACTGCATCACTATCCATCTGGCGCCCTCACATTTACTGCGCCACTTTGAGACCCTCATTTTGACTGTGTCACTATCAGCCTGACTGCCAAACACTTACTTTGTCACTATCAGTGACGCCCTTACACTTCCTATGTTACTAGTATCCTGTCTCTGTACACTTACTGTGTCACTATCAGCCACACTCCATCACACTTATTATATAAGTACCAGACTGACGCCTCACACTTACCGTGTCACTCCATCACTGCTTCCTCAACCTTACTATGTCACTATCACCTTGACCCTCTCACATTTACTGCGCCACAATCACACTGACCACCTCACACCTACTGCTTCACTCTGAGCTTCAACACTCACACTTACAGCGTCACTACCATCCTGACTCACTCACTCTTATCGCCTGACAATCAGCATTACTCTCTCAAATTTATTTCATCATTACTAGGCTGAGGCACTCACACTGACAGCGTCACTAACAGCCTGACCCCCTCATGCTCACTGCGTTGGTATCTCTCTGATCCCCTCAGAATTACTGCGCCACAATCACTCTGACTCCCACATACTTAATGCGTCACTATCCCTCTGGCACCCTCATACTTCCTGCATCACTCACACCCTGACACATACGCACCTACTGCATCCCTATCAGCCAAACCCCATTCACTAACGGCGTCACTCTCTCTCTTACCTGCTCAAACTTAACGCGTCACCATCACCTTGACACTCTCTCACTTAGTGCATCACGACCAGCCTGATCCCTTCAAATGTACTGTATCACTATCAAACTGACCCACTCATAATTATAGCATCACTATCACCTTGACCCCCCATACTTAGTGAGTCCAGATCACACTGAACCTTTCACTCTTCTTGCGTCACCTTCAGCCAGACCCTGCACACTATCACTCTGTCCTCCTCATACTTGCTGCATCACTATAACTCTATCCCACTCACACCGTGTGTGTCACTATCACCCTGACAATTCATACTCACTGCACCACTATTATCCTGACTCCATCACAATTAGTATATCATTATCAGACTGACCTCTTACACTTACTGTGTCACTCTCATCCTGTCTCCTCACATTTCCTGTGTCACTCTCAATCTGACACCCTCAAAGTGTCTGCGTCACTGTCACCCCGAACACGTCACACTTACTGCATGGGTGTCCACCTGAAACTTCACACTTATTGCGTCACTATCATCCTGAGCGGCTCACACTTACTGCATCACTATTAGCCTGAACCGCTCACACGTTTTGCGTCACTACTTACCTGACCCCCTCACAATTGCTGTGTCACTATTAGTCTGAGCCCCTCACTATCACGCTCATCAAGCTCACAATTACAGCATCACTATCAGCCTGACCCCCTCACACTTTCTCTGTCATTATCACCCTGACCCTCTCACACGTAATGCGTGACTGTCACACTGAGACACTCACATTTTCTGCGTCGTTATCAGCCGGACCCGCCGGCACACAGCGTCAGTATCAACCTGGCCCCTCACACTTGCATGCCTCAATATCAGCGTGAACCCCTCACACTTACTGCATCACTGTCCATCTGCTATCCTCACACTTACTGCACCAGTTTCACCTTGACAACCTCAATTTTATTGCGTCACTATCAGCCTGACAGCCACACACAGATTGTGTCACTATCAGTGACGCCCTCGCACTTCCTATGTTAATATCACCCTCACTCCTAAAACCTACTGCATCACTATCAGCCTGACTCCATCACACTGTTTGTGTCAGTATCAGACTGACGCCTCACGCTGACCATGTTACTAAAACTCTGCCCCATCACACTGACTGCGTCACTATCAGCCTGACCCCACAGACGTACTGCATCAATATCTCCCTGACCCACTCACACTTCTTGTATCAGTTTCAGTCTGACGCCTCGCACTTTCTGTGTAACTAAAACTCTCCCCCTCACACTGACTGTGTCACTCTCAGCCTGACCCCTTCCTACTTACTGCGTCAATATCAGTCTGACCCCTCAGACTTACTGTGCCACTCTCACTCTGATCCTCTCTCATTTACTGCGTTACTCTCACCCTGACCTCCTCACATTTACTGCATCACTATCATCCTGACCCACTCACACAGTCTTTGCCATTTCACCTTGCCGGCCTTATTTTTATTGCATCCCCATCAGCCTAACCACCACACACTTATTGCTTCACTTTCAGTCACGCCCTCACACTTCCCATGTTACTATCACCCTGAATCCTTACACTTATTGTGTCACTATCAGGCTTACTCCTCACACTTACTGTGTCACGATCAGCCTGACTTCATCACATTTATTGTGTCAGTTTCAGACTGACGCCTCACACTTATCTTATCACTAAAACACTGCCCCGTCACATTGACTGTGTCACTATCAACCTGACACCCTCACATTTACTGCTTCACTATCGCAATTCTCCGCTCTCACCCACGACATCATTTACACCCTGACACCCCACACTTGCTGTGGCACTATCACACTGAGGGCCGTACACTTAGTGTCACTGTCATCCTGACACCTTACACTTACTACGTCACTATCACACTGGTATCTCACATCCACTGTGTCACTATCATCCTGAGCCGCTTGCACCTATTGTGTCACTATCACTTTGACCCCAACACACTAACTGCATCAATATCAGCCTGACCATTTCATACATACTGTGCCACTACCAGGCTGACTCTCTCACATATTGTGCGTCACTATCAGGCTTAATCACTCATGCTTACTGCGTCACTATCTCCCTGACTCCCCACTCTTACTGCGTTAAGATCATTGTGCCCCCATACACTTACAGCGTAACTATCATCCTGACAACATCACAGTTAATGCGTCAAGATCAGTCTGATCACCTCAAACTTAATGCGTCACTATCAGCTTCAACACTCACATTTACTGCGTCGCTGTTAGCACTACCCCTGCACACTTACTACATCCCTATCATCCTTACCCCCTCGCATTTACTTCATCACTTTCAGCCTGAGGCACTCACATTTACAGCTTTACTACAACCTGGCCCTGTGAGTGCATCTACATCACTGTCACCCTGACCCCTTGCCCATACTTCATCACGATAAGCCTGGCCCCTCAAATGTTCTGCGTCACTATCACACTGACATCTCACACTCACGGCGTCACTATCACCCTGACCCCTCACAATTACTGCATCACTACAACCTGACCCCCGAAAGCATCTGCGTCACTGTCACCCTGACCCCATCACACCTGCCATTTCACCATCACAATGACACATTCACAGAGTCTGCTTCATTGTCATCCTGACAACTCACACTCAGTGGATCACTACCATCCTCCCCCTCATACTGACCTGTCACTATCATCCAGAGCCGCTCACACTTATTGCATTCCTATAACTCTGCTCCCAACACACTTACTGCGTTACTATCAGCCTGACACTCGCACACTTCTCCCATCACTATCAGCCTGACACCTCGCAATTTCACCATGTCTATCAGTCTGACTCGTCACATATCCTGCATCACTATCACCCTGTCACTTAACACTTACTGGCCAGTATTAGCCTGACGCCCCCAACATACTGCATCAATATCAGCCTGAACACTCACACTTACTCTGTCACCATCATGCTGACCCCCTCACACTTACTGCGTCACTATCACCCTGTCCCCTCTCACTTCCTGCATTAGGATCACTCTGACTCACCGACACTTACTGCATCACTATCAGCCTGACCCCTCACACATACTGTGACACGATCAGCCTGAGCCCACCACACTTGCTGCGTCTCTATCAGCCTGACCCCCTCACAATTACTGCTTCACTATCAGACTGACCCCTCACACTTACCGCATCACGAACAGCCTGACACCTCACACTTTCTGCGTCACTATTCCCCTAACACCTCACTTTTATTGGCCACTATCAGCCTGACGCTCTCAACTTACTGTGTCATTACCAACCTGAATGCACACACTTACTCCCTCACTATCACCCTGACTGTCTCACACTCACTGCGTCAGTCTCTGCCTGACCGCATCACACTTAATACGTCACTATCAACCTGTCCCTTCCCACTTTATGCGTCAGGATCAGCCTGATACAGTAACACTTACTCCATCACTATCAGCCTGATGTCCTTCCAATTACTGCGTCACTATCAGCCTGACCACTCACTCTTATTGCGTCACTGTAACACTGACACCTCACACGAAGTGCTTCACTATCACCCTGACCACCTCACACTTACTGCGTCACTATTGGTCTGATCCCTCAGATTTACTGCATCACAATCCCTCTGACCCCCCTCACTGCGTAACTATCGGCCTGATCCACTCACACAGTCTGCGTCACTACCACGCTGACACCTCACCCTCATTGTGTCACTATCATCCTCACTCCATCACACTTATTGAGTCCCTGTCAGCCTGATCCCTGTAATGGAAAATTATCATTTTTTTGTGAAATCTGTGAAAGCATGGTTGAAACAAAGAAGTATGGATCTAACTTTGCGAAAAGACAGAAAAAAAGTAAAGTTCAACCTAATTTACAGCTGATTCTCAAGGCCAATAATCTAATATATCCGCAGTCAATGAATTAGAAAAAAGCAACTCCATGTGTGGAAAGGAACTCGACTGATCCAGGTTCCTGGCTTGAGGTGTGATAAGGCAAGGCGATATATAGTATAAAGGGAATATGTGAAAACCGTCAGGCGTCCATTTTATGAGGCGTCTTGCAAATGCGTCGGGTCCATTCTGCAAATTTCAAAAATAAACTTTTTCTTTGCTCTTGGTAGAATTTGCATCGAGTCGATTGAAATTCCACGTCAGTAAACTCGGGGGCTCGCCTGGGACCCTGCGACTGGGTAAGATTTTGAAGATTCCCAGGAGGTGTACACGCCACTGGCTTGAAGATCTTTCACTTCATCTCGAGCACTGAATTGGCCCCTTTGAGTGAGAGTTCTGGGGATAGGTGGATCGCCCCAGAGTCGCGTTCCGAATCGAATAGGGTCAGGATAAGAGTTGTGGCTAAAGTAATCCGACATAGAGACTCGTTCGAAGAGAATAGACGAACCAGGAAGAGGGACCAGTGAACTCTCGTACGGTATGCGAGTAAAACTCAAGGGAAAGGATTGCCGTCTCTAGAGAGTTTAAGAGACAGCAAGATTAAAGGTGGTTTGAGACTTGGAGCCACCATGGGCAGCGTTGGAGTTGCCAAAGTTGTACTGGTTATGTGGGTTCTTGGTTTGTGAAAATCAAGGCAATGAGGCGGTCGCGCCCATTGAGAGGGGACCTCCGGAGGTAAAAGCAAGTTATATTGGCAAAGAGAAGATTATGGTATCGTGAGAGAGAGAGAGATAGACAGATAGACAGACAGAGAAACAGACAGAGAGAGATGAACACTTTTCCAATATCCATGAAAATCGGCTCCAGCAAGAGCAAACAAAGAGAGGATCGACAGACAACTCGGTATGGTCAAGAAAAAATACAATATATTCTAAATAATTATGGCCCAGTTTCTGTAAAGCAGTTAAAAATGTAAATCAAGGAATGTGTTTTTCTGGAGGAAGGAAGTTTCAGTAATATTCAGTTGCAAATGCTGAGGTCACTGTTGGAGGAGAGAGAGAAGGAGAAATGGAAGGGTAAAATAGAACCTGTGAATTGGAGTGCTTATCACATGTTGAAGGCTGAGCCTCATTTCAGGGAAAGAAAATCTCGAAATAAAGATAGATCAAGTACATATACATACACCAGCGCACATGCACACACACACACACAGGGAAAACAACCTAATGAAGCTGGACAGTGTCTTAAGACTGGATCAGATCCTGACCTTAATGGGTGCCCTCGAAGAGCTACAGCCCCCCTACGAGATCCACTTCACGAAGATTCCAAGTCAACGGTCGCCGCCTCAGGGTCTGCTGAATCACCAATAGCATATCGTACCGATAATCAATTGAAGCAAGAATCCCTAAAGAAGTCGAGACAATGTCCCAGTACATTTAGCGCCTCACAAAAGTCGATAACGTCTATTGTGGACTGATACCCCCCAAGGACATAACGACGGCAGAGATCACACCGTATGAGGCACACCATGAGGAGCAGCTTCATCAATGGAATGAAGTACAAAACAACAAAATAGGTAATAATATACGTGTATTACCTGGGACACGGGAAAGTTGAATTAGATAGAACAATATGTGATACATGCTGAAATACTACTGGCTCAAGAGAACCATAACCAGAAATTAAAGATGGAACAGCAATCACATGAACCTCAGCTTATTATGATGCAAATGGTCGTTCAGCCATTGGAATGAGGGACTGCGGGAAAAGAGAGAGGCACAGGTGGAGTTCGCAAAAGAGGAAGGGATCGCGAAAGTGCGCTTGCAGAGATATATCTGGCTGGTGCTTTGTTTGTGGAGCAATGGACCACTGATCAAGACAGTGCCCGCACAGACAGCCTCAATCGGTCCTGGAGGCTGGACAGCATGGTGACTGACAGGGGGCGACTGAGGTTGAGGTGGGCAGGCCACAAGGTACAGGTTAACCTCTTTCCTTTATACTTGGCAACGAAGAATCCCCAATGCTAATCACTTCTACTAACCTAACGGGCACTGAGATGTGTCCCAACTCTGTATTGAACATTGAGATTGCGAAGTGTGGACAATATGTTCAATATAACAATGATGCGTATATGTCGATGCCTACCTCTATTTTATATGTGGAAGGTACACCAGTTACCTTTTTGGTAGATACATGGCCAGCATATTGACTCCTCAAACCAAGACAGTTCAGAGAGTTGACACCAATAAAGATGAGTGGAATGTTCCTGAACTCAATGGAGGCATCAGGCATCGTGATACGAGAGAGTTTTGCCGCACCCATGTTGTGTGAAATCAGTAATGTGTATCCATTTTAATTCTCAATTTTGTTAGCGGAATTCTGTCCTTTACATTTCATGGTTTAGGATCTCATAGTGAGACTGGGGTTGTATTTGCTCAGTACTCCGACGGGCTTGCAGGTAATTCAAAGGGAAGATTCACAAGTGTAAACTGTAAAATACAACCCACCACCCCTGGTGTATGTCTATGAGTGGCTAAAAAGCCAGAGAGCAATGAGTTCAGTGAGCAATTCACACGCCCTGGAAGCAGGTAACCATGTTAATCCTATTAACACCGATTTTCTTTGCGGGAATATGCTGCACTGCACAGCACACATACACCACGATAGCCCTGAGGAACCATAAGAGAAGTATTGATTCAGGAGATTGGTTAAACCAGGTCAGTTGTTATTGTGCAAATTTTATTGTTGAGATGACAGATGTGCAGTCAGTGTGAACTTATGTAAAGTACCTGCGACGGCAAGTAAACTCTATATTTTTGATGTGGAAGGCTATGCTCCTCGCGTGTCACTGGCGAAGGTGTCCAGTGACTGGTGGCAGGATTTGGGGACAAGGGTACTAAAGGCATAAAGAACGAAATGTTGGGTGTTCTGGGACCATGTGGGTATGTGGTTCAATGCAGATGTGTCGACATATAGGAAGAAACTAATTTGTCTAACTCAGGCAATGGAACAGTCGAGGATAACCCCCTCTAGTCCCGAAGAGCCTAGAAGGCTGGCCCGGCGTTTCCCTAAGATAAACTTCTCAGACCCAAGATTAATAACGGTCCCTACCGAATTATGGGTAAAAGGCAAACATGATGTGGGGCATATACGAGGTTGTGAACCAATACGAGTAACCACGAAGTCGGAGTATCATCCTTGCAGGGCACAATACCCGTTAAAACCCGAGGCCATAGATGTAGTTACTCCAGTCTTTCAGTCCTTCCCAAAGGCTAGAGAGATAATCCCCTGTGTAAACTCACCGGTGAGAACTCCCATTTTTCTGATCAAAAAGGCAAAAATTCCAAGTGAACCGGAGGAATGGAGGTTTGTTCAAGACCTGCAGGCAGTCAATAACAGTGTTGTCCCACGCGCATCAAATGTTCCCAAACCCTATTCTGTATTAAATCAATTTCCACCGGACAGTAAATGGTTCCCTGCTGTGGATTTGGCAAATACATTCTTTAGTGCAATGGTGCATCCAGATAGTCAATTCTGGTTCGCTTTTTCATTCAAAGGGAAATCTTATGAGTTCACACGACTTTGTTAGTGTTACTGTGAGTCACCCACCATATATAATGAGGCTCTACGCAGGAGTCTGAACACTCTTGTTTTAACCCCTGGGTCTGCTCTTCTGCAATCTGTAGACGATTGCTGAATAGTAGCACCGAAAGAGGAACAATGTGAGAAGGATTCCCTTGCATTGCACGAGGGAAGGGCACAAAGCCAGTCTCGCAAAGCTTCGATTTATGCAACAACAGGTGAAGTTCTTCGGTCACTTAATATCTGAACAAGGGAAGACCATTGGTCAAGATAGAGTGGAAGTAATTCAGCAAATTCCAAGGCCTCACATGAGGAAACAATTGCTATCCTTTTTGGGCATACGCTCCTACTGAAGAACGTTTATCCCACATTACACAAATCTTGAGGTGCCCTGAAGTGACAAGGCCCATGGAAAAGGGGAGCAGAACCAAGGTCTGTTGCAATGGATCACAGCGGCCGAGTTGAATTGAAAAAGACGTTTCAAAGTACACCGACACTGGGGATTCCGAATCCAAACAAGCCTTCTGTCAAATGGTAGATGAAAAACATGGCTGCATGACATCTGTGTTGTTGTGGGATCATGGGGGAAAATTCAGGCTGGTAACTTATTTTTCGGCTAAGCTTGACCTCGTAGCGGCAGGATTGCGTAAATGCCTGCGAGCTGTGGTTGCTATATAATCGGCTATGGCGACTTAACCAAACTGATCACACATGCAGTATCCTTGCTGCTTTCCGAGCAAAAGACAGCACATACGTCGGCAGCACGTTGACTCAGATACAATACTGTGTTCTTGGAGAAGGCTAACATTGCAATAAAACGATGTAACGTCATTAATGCTGCTGGTCGTCTCACTAGAGAAGGAGACGGAGACCCACATGATTGTATCGCTGTAATTAATGAAATGTGCTGCCTCGACAAGACTTACAGAATTCATCACTTCAGAATACAAATATGGCGTTTTTTTTGTGGATTGGTCAGCATTCAGGAGTAAGGAGATAGGCCAGAATTGTATTTGGGATGCTGTAATAACTACCCATGAGGTATTCAAAGTGGGATCACTCCCTTCTCAACTGTCAGCGCAAGCAGCGGAGCTGGTTGCATTGACTGAGTCATGTAAATTGGCTTCGGGAATGACAGCAAATATTTAACCGATAGCAGATTCGCATTCGGAGTTCCACATGATGTTGGAACCCTATGGAAACACAGGGACTTCTTGACCTTCACCGGAAAGCCCATCACACACTGTGATTAGATTTCTGACCTCTTGGAAGCGGTCCTATTGCCTAAATCAATCGCTGTGTGTAAATATGAAGCCCACACGAAAAATAACGATTCCGTTTCTCAAGGAAATGCAAGGGCAGACTCAGCGGGAAGGACGGCAGCCCAGCAGCCGGTAAATGATCAGTTTGACATGGGAATGACAAAAATCCTTACTCCAACAGCAGACGTAAGGGAGTCACAGTCGAATCCAGGCTTGAAGACACGTTTGAGTGGGAAAAAGCAGAGTGCAGTTTGAGGTAACGGGTATGGTGTGGCCCCAATGTTAAACCTTTTCTACCACGACCATTATTTCCATTCTATGCCAAACTGACACACGGTAAGGAATATGTGTCAAAAGAGGGGAGATATGACAGCATTTCAGCACAGTGGTACACTGAGGGATTTACTCATTACTTACATAAATATTGTGAACGATGTGTTATCTGTGCCACAATAATGTGGGGAGGAGAATACAGATAAGTCATGTAGCACTTCCGAAATCCCAAAAACAATTTGAACATTTACAACTGGATTTTACCGAACTAACACCCTCGAAGGAAAAAGGTATTGTCTGGTAATCGTAGATATGTTTTCCAAATGGGTGCAAGCGTTCCCCACGGCAAAACAGAATGCCAGTGCCATAACCAAAGCTTTCCTAACTGAAATAATTCCGAGATGGAGCATCCCTGAGAGGCTTAGTAGTCCCAAGGTTTGTGAAGGTTTATAGCTCCGGTTGAGGTTTAGGGTGTAGGTTTGCTCACTGAGCTGTAGGTTTGTTATCCAGATGTTTCATTACCTGGCTAGGTAACATCATCAGTGGCGACCTCCAAGTGAAGTGAAGTGAAGATGTTGTCTCCTGCTTTCTATTTATATGTTTGTTATGGATGGGTTTCCTGGGGTTTGTGGTGATATCATTTCCTATTCGTTTTCTGAGGGGTTGACAGATGGTAAATAGATCTATGTGTTTGTTTATGGCGTTGTGATTGGAGTGTGAGGCCTCTCGGAATTCTCTGGTGTGTCTGCATATACAGCAAACCGACAACCACTGACCAAATACTTAACTACACCTGCAACCATCCCAACACGCAAAAAGGAAGCTGTATCAGAACACTATTCCAACGAACCACCACACATTTCAGCACAGACGAACTTCGGAAAACAGAGGAGAACCACCTATAAAACGTATTCAAGAAGAACGGATAATTAAAAAATACAGTCCACAGATTCCTCAGGAACAAACCACGACAAGTAGACCTAACACAGCTAGAAACCCTATCGACCTTTTCATACATCAATGAAGTCTCAGAAGAAGCAGCCAGACTATTAAGACCCCTCGGAATCCCACCAACAGTCTCAAACAAAACTAACAAATTTAAAAGACCCAGTACAGCCCATGGACAAAACCAACGTCATGTACAAAATTCCATGCAAGGACTGCCACAAAGAATACGTAGGACAAACAGGAAGAAAGTTAGCCACCAGGAAACAGAACACCAGCTAGCCACAAAAAGACATGACGCTCTCTCCCTCGTAGCCCTTCACACGGATGAAATTTAAACACCATTTCGACTGGGACAACACATCTATCCTGGGACAGGCAAAGCAAAGGCATGCCAGAGAATTCCTTGAGGCCTAGCACTCCAACCACAACCCCATAAAAAAATATATATCTAGATAGCATCTATCAACCCCTCAGAAAACGAACAGGAAGTGGCATCACCACAAACCCCAGTAACCCCATCCTGGACAAACATATAACTGGAAAGCAGGAGACAACAGCTTCTCTTCACTTGGCGTTCGTCACTGATGATGTTACCTAGAACATAGAACATAGAAAAATACAGGGCAGTACAGGCCCTTTGGCCCTCGATGTTGCTCCGATCCAAGCCCACTTAACCTACACTAGACCACTAACCTCCATATGCCAGGTAATGAAACGTCTCGATATCAAACCTACAGCTCAGCGAGCAAAACCTACACTCTAGGCTGAGTAGTGACAGTGGGACACCAGTTGTCCATAATGCCCTACAGCAGATTAGTAAGTATTTGGGAATAAACATGGGATAACACTGTGCCTACCACCAAACGAGCGGTAGGGCAGCGGAAAGAGAAAATTATACCTAAAAAATATATTGAGAAAATGCTGTGAGGAACTAGGGATGGCATGGACAAAGGCACTTCCAATTGTGCTCATGTGTATGAGATCTAGGAGGAGAGGGAGAGCTAACCTTAGCCCGCTTGAAATTTTTTTTGGTGGGCCGCCAAACACAGGAATTGTCCCAAGACGTAAGGGAAGCCAGATAACCGGCCACTGTGAGGATGAGGTGTCGTGTTACTGCATGAAACTCTCTCCACTTCTGTCCCTAATACAGAATCAACTGAAGACAGCACTTCCCCAATAAGCAGAAGAGAAGATGTACGATCTATAACCTGGAGCCTGAATCGTGGCAAAAGACTACAGGAGGGAAAACAGGAAGGCGAAGAGGTGGCTGGGACCGTTTCAAGTACGCCTTACAGCACAGATAGCTGTTAAGGTCGCCGGAACAGCCACGTGGATACACGCCAGCCATTACAAACTTGCAGCTGGGACTGAGGAGACATCGCACAACACCAAAACCAATTTAGAGCAAGTATTTATGAGAAGACTTAAGCAAATGTGGGGCTGCCCCAGTTCACACTGTTGGCAAGCGCCCTGGTAGGACGATTCATCAGGGCAGGGGTGTTTGGGATGCAGCAGCTGAAGGTAATCTTAACTGATAGGACGAAGTGGATCTTCATATGCGACCCATAGCCGTTCAGTAACAAGGACGACTATAAATTGGATAATTAAGATTTATGCAGGGATCCATGCCGCGCCGGTGACTGGCATTTAGTAGTAGCCACCACGGCAAAAGGGGCACCTGACATGGGAAATAGATATTCTATGATCAAAGTAAGACTCAGAAGAGCAATGAGGGAGTCTCGTGGTGTGGAATAGATAGATCCTTCTCCGAAATCTGTAGACAGGTGAATATAGTGGTGCAGTCGCCCCACCCCCGCCCTCTGAGGTGCAGTGCAGAATGTACTACAGACAATAGGAGCAGTGGGGCATGGCAACCAATCAAACCAGATCATGGACCTAACCCCAAGCCGGGCAAAGGTCATTAATGACACATCCCAACCTGAAGGGATTCGGCCGTGGCGAGAAAGCGAATTTAAAGCAGATGGGGAATTTGCCTGCTGTATATAAATGACGTAAATGCGACACCAGTAGGTTGGGAGTTGCGAAGGGCCATTGCTAGATGTGAAGGGAACAGAGAATGTGCTTTGGTCATAAGACAAAACGAGAGATTAGACGTTGGCTACACTTGTTGGATATGTTTGCACACAGCCCAAAGGTAGACTGCCCAGCAAATTACTGACAGCCTGAAGAGAAATGCCAGCTGTCTGCTTCCACGGGAGGCGACTAGCCTGACCGTGATAGTGGGGGGGGGGGGGCAATTTGGGCAAATCTCGTGTCACCACCCGAACTCCAGGCTAACTACAGCCCCAAACCTGACACGCTACCGTCCACAGCATTCCAGATAGTAGATTGCAGGGGAGAAACGTGTATTTGCACCAATCGGGGGAGACTCCTTTTGGGTATCTCCCAGTGTACCTTGATGCTGTACTTGAACAATGACTCTTGTACAGCAACATACACAAATGATACGACCATAACCATTGCTTGTTCCTTTATCAATGGTCAGACCATGAGCGGCATGGTGGCACAGTGGTTAGCATTGCTGCCTCACAGCGCCAGAAACCCCAGTTTAATTCCCGCCTCAGGCGACTGACAGAGTGTGGTTTGCACATTCTCCCTGTGTCTGCGTGAGTTTCCTCCCACAGTCACCAGATGTGCAGGTCGGGTGAATGGGCCATGCTAAATTGCCCGTAGTGTTAGTTTTTAGGTAAATGTATGGGTGGCTTGCACTTCGGCTGGTGTGTGTGGACTTGTTGGGCGGAAAAGCCTGTTTCCACACTGTAAGTAATCCAATCCAATCAGGATGGCAGGTATAATATGGGCAGGTGGCGAGAAAGGGTACCACCACTCCCCCGGGGAGAAAGGGTTGCTGCTACACCGCGATACTGACCACCAACACAACAGTGTTCGCCCTAAAAGGCAGCAATTGCCGAACTCGAAGGGGCATCCCTCTGCATTGGAATGGGTACACACTCGCAGAACATCCTCGCATATGGTGTATTCGCAAATGAGACGGAGGAAGGCCTAGCACTCATTAACACTGAGTTAATGGCGGTTAGGAAGCAGTGACACAAAATCGATTCGTACTGGACATCCTGACAGCCGAGAGAGGGGGCGTCTGCAAAACGTTAGGTACCTCGTGCTGTATTAATGTTCCTGTTGAGTCCCAAAATATTACTGGTTTAATAAATGGTATGAAGGCAGCTAAATGACCGCCTCCACGAGCAGATGACTCCTCCTCCCGATGGCTCTCGTCCCTTATGGAGGATGGGGGTAATGGACCCTTATCGTTCCACTAGTTGTAGGACTGGTCTTACTCATACTGCTTTGAATAAGACCCTAGTTGTGTACCAGCCTACACCACTTGCTTATGAATGCAGTAGGATGCGAAATGTTAAACTATCAGTGACCCCAAAGAAGGAAGATCCGATTGCTTGTCCACACCCTACAGCGACGTTGACGAATGTGATGTGTGAAGATGGGCTGTGTATCGGGCAAACCAGGGAAATGGAAAAACCACCACAAAGCTTTGATAGAGTTAGGTGGTGTCTGAGGAAATGCCTGGTTTTTATAAAGTATTTTTGATATATAGCTATCTGGCTTTTTATTTGGTTGTTGTCCTTGTTGTAAAATGACAAAAATTTGTAAAATGTAATGTAAAATTAACAAAGTTAACATTTACTGTGAAATCTGTCAGAGAATGTTTTGCAAAGTTTAATACTTCGCTGAAATATGCAAATACTTTGCTGAATTCTGCGTCGAGGAGTCAGCTTGTCTTTGTGGAACTTTGCAAACATTTCACCTGGCCTTGCAAGCAGCTGAGTTCAGAAAAAAAACTTCGGAAAACATAAAGACAATTATGTCCAAGTCATGGGAATGAGAAAATATGAGCTCGAATGTTTCCCAACACCTGTCCTTGAGCATGTCATAAGAATAGTAGAACACGAATATGTGAATTTTGTTCACAGCCCTTACATAAGGCACTTTTGCCAAGTGTATTGGCCGCTCTTCATACAGGGATTGAAAAATTAAGCCTTTCCTTTGCTCTTGCTAGCAGTTGATTCGAGTCGATTAAATTTCCACGACAGGTGTCAGGGTGTCAGGCAGTGGGAGAATTCTTGTGTATCAGTAAATGGGAGAATTGATGCACAGTGCCATTACATTGGAAAATTAGTACAAATTGCCTATTCATTAAAGAATTTTAGCAGAACACCTCTAAATGGAAGAATAGCGGCAGGGAATCATTGAGAAGGAACAATTTTGAAAGCAACA
Source organism: Chiloscyllium punctatum (assembly GCF_047496795.1). Lineage (NCBI taxonomy): Eukaryota > Metazoa > Chordata > Chondrichthyes > Orectolobiformes > Hemiscylliidae > Chiloscyllium > Chiloscyllium punctatum. Next base: position 42,611,548 of record NC_092769.1, on the reverse strand, counting down.
GTAAGGTCGAGATTCGAGTCCGCACACCAAGAAATGAAAAAAAAAACTTTGGAGCAGGGAAGCCAATACGTGGAGGAAGTGTATCAGGAAACAACGCAATGGGACAATTGACGCAGGGCATCAATAATGGGAGAGTTGGTGCCGATGTCACGAATGTAGAGAATTGGTGGAAGACGTGGGAGAACTGGTGCTGAATAATATTAAATGTGGTGGAGGTGCAGTTTCTGATGAAAAGAAGATTCTTGCAGGACTCGAAAATGGGAGAATGGTGCACGGAAGTGAAGCTGTATTTGGGACAATTGTTGCACGAACCACAAAATGGAAAAATTGCACAGTGGAAATTTAACAGCGAATTGGGGTATGGCACCACTATCTCAGAGAGTCAGAGTGGTGTTCCCCACACTGGGAGAAGTTGGTTTGGTTATCAATGAACATGAGAATTATTTCAGGGCAATATTGAATTCGAGAGTTGGTGTGGGGTGCTTAAAGCAGGCAGAGTTGGAACAGAGCATAGTTAAATGGGAGAACACGGGCAGGAATCAGTAAGTCGGAGAAATGTTGTAAAGTGCAGGAAAGTGATCATTCGATGCAGGGCGAAATTAATGAAAAAACTTTGAGCAGTAACCCATTATGTGGAAGATGTTTGCCAGGAAACAGCAAAACAGGAGAGTTGGGGCAAGGCAATACTCAGTGGGAGAGTTTCTTCAGTTCATGACGAAAGGGTGGATTATTGCAGAATTGGCAATTTGAGAATTTGATTCAGTAAACGCCTAAATTGGAGAATTACAGCAGTGGACCACGACATGGGAGAATCATTGCAGCTACATAGTTAATGGAAGAAGTGGTGCGGAGTGGACCTAAATTAGATATTTGGTGCAAGTCACCATTAAAATGTACAATTCGAGTAGGGCACTCCTAAATGCGAGATTTCAACTTGGGCATCAGAAAATGAAAGAATCATACTGGGATATGAGGAAATGGCAGAATTAGTATCGTTATATGAAAAAGCAGGAGAATTCAGTGTCGGAGTATGAGGAAATGGGAGAATAAGTATAGGGGTATGAGTAAATGGAGCTGCAACAAAATCTCACGGCTCTTAAACTCAATCCCCCTGTTCATGAAAGCCAATAACACCATAGGCTTTCTTAACAACCCTGTCCACCTGCGTGGAAATTTTAAGGGATCTATGTACCTGCACACCAAGATCCCGCTGTTCCTCCCCATGGCCAAGAATGCTGCCTTTGGTGCTGTACTCAACTTTCAAGTTCGATCTTCCAAAATGCATCACCTCGCATTTATCCAGTTTGAATTCCATCGACAACCTCTCAGCCCATCTCTGCATCTGGCAATGTCGTGCTGCAGCCTGCAACAGTCCTGTATACTGTCAATGATACCTACAATCTTTGTGTCCTCTGCAAACCTGCTAATCCATCCTTCAATCTCCTCATCCAAGTCATAAATAAAAATTACAACGAGCAGAGGGCCAAGAACAGAGCCCGTGGAACACAATTCACCACTGACTTCCAGGCAGAATATTTTCCTTCCACAACCATTCGCTGTCTTCTGTCGACCAGCCAATTCTATATCCAGACAGCTAAATTTCCCTGTATCCCATTCCTCCTGACATTCTGAACGAGCCTACCATGGGGAATCTTATCAAATGCCTTGCTGAAGTCCAGATACACAACATCCACTGCTCGACCCTCATCAACTTTTGTAGTATCATCCTCAAAGAACTCAATAAGATTCGTGATGCATGACCTGCCCCTCACAAAGCCGTGCTGACTACATTTAATCAAGCCACACTTTTCCAGATGGTCATAAATCCTATCCCGCAGAATCCTTTCTAACACCTTGCAGATGACAGACGTGAGACTGACTGGTCTGTAATTTCCGGGGATTTCCGTATTTCCTTTCTTGAAGAGAGGAATTACATTTGCCTTCCTTCAGTCCTCAGGTACGAATCCGGTGGAGAGCGAGGATGCAAAGATCTTCGCAAGCTGCGAAGCACTCACATTTCTCGCTTCCCATAGCAGCCGAGGACAAATCTGGTCTGGCCCTGGCGACTTGTTAATATTAATGTTTGACAAAATTTTCAACACATCAGCTTCCTCAATCTATCTGTTGCAGCAGGATTACCTGCTCCTCAATGGTTTCAGTCACTACAAAGTCCTTTTCTTTTGTAAAGACAGAAGCAAAAAAATCATTTAGGACTTCCCCTACCTCGTCAGACTCTATCCACCAGTTCCCTATGCTATCCCTGATCGGCCATACTCGTTCTTTGATCATTCTCTTATTCCTCATATATGTGCAAAATGCCTTTAGATTCTCCCGAATCATTCCTGCCGAGCCTTTTTCCTGCTCCCTCCTGGCTCTCCTCAGACCATTTTTGAGCTCCTTCCTCGCCTGCCTGTAATCCTCTAGAGCTGAGCAAGACCCTTGCTTCCTTCACCTTACATAAGTTGCCTTCTTTCTTTTGAAAAGAAGCTCCTCCGCTCTCATCACCCAAGGTTCCTTTATCTTACCCCTTCTTGCCTGTCTCAGAGGAACACATTTATGCATCACTCGCAACAACTGTTCCTTAAACAGTCTCCACATGTCTATAGTGCCCTTTCCATGGAACAATTGCCCCCAGTCCATGCTTCGCAACACAGTATGATAGTATCATAGTTTCATTTTCCCCAACAATATATCCTTCCATTGTGCCTGCTTCTCTCCTTCTCCATGGCTATGTAGAAGATGAGGCATTTGTGGTCACTATCACCAAAATGCTCTCCCACCGCAAGATCTGACACCTGCCCCAGCTCATTGCCGAGCACTAAATCCAAAATGGTCTCTCCCCTCGTCGGCCTGTCAACGTACTGATTTAGGAAACCCTCCTGAACGCACCTTACAAAAACAGCTCCTTCCAAACCATCTGCTGGAAGGAGGTTCCAATCAATATTGGGAAAGTTAGTCACCCATTACAACTACCCTATTCCATTCACACTTTTCCAAAATCTGCCGACTTATGCTTTCTTCAATCTCCCTGCTTCTATTGGGGGACCTGTATTTAACCCCTACTGAGGTGATTGCTGCCTTACTGTTCCTAATTTCCACCCATACTGACAGAGTAGGCAGACCTTCCTCGATAATGTTAACTTCTGTAGCTGTGATGCCCTCTCTGATTAGCAGTGCTACACCCCTTCCTCTTTTTACCTCCTCCCTATTCTTTTTAATTGTTGTAAACGCTGGAACATCCAGCAACCATTCCTGCCCCTGAGAAACCCATGTCTCTGTTATGGCCACAACATCATAGCTCTAAGCTCATCACTTTTATTTACATTTCCCCAGTATTACCAAGGACAGTGACTCCGTTTTGGGGGAGAGGGCGGGGATGGGGAATTGTGTCTCAGTGGTTAGCATGGTTGTTTCACAGTACCTGGGGTCCGGATTGGGGGACAGGAGGAGGGGGAGGGTGCATGGTGTCACAATGGTTAGAACGGCTGTCTCTCAGTACAAGGGACGCAGTTTGTGGGGGAGGGGGAGGGGGGCATGGTGTTTCAGTGGTTAGCATGGCTGTCTCACAGTACCTGGGACCCGGAGTGGGGGAGAGGGGGAGGGTGTCATGGTGTCTCAGCGGTTAACACGGTTGTCTCACAGTACCAGGGACCTGGTTTGGGAAGAGGGGGAGGGGGCAGAGTGTCTCAATGGTGAGCATGTCTGTCTCACAGTACAGGTACCTGGTTTTGGAGGGGGAAGCCTGGTGTCTCAGTGCTTACCACGGCTATCTCACAGTACTAGTGACCTGGTTTGGGGGGAGGGGGAGGGGGTGCATGGTGTCTCAGTCGTCAGTACGGCTGTCACACATTCCCAGAGACCCGGTTTGGGGGGGAGGGGGAGAGGGGCATGGTGTCGCATTGGTTAGTAGGGCTGTCTCACAGTACCAGGGACCCGATTTCAGGGGGATGGGGAGGGGGGGCATGTTGTCTCAGTGGTTAGCATGGCTGTCTCACAGCAACAGGGACCCGGTTTGGAGGAGAGGGGGAGAGGGTCATGGTGTCTCAGTGGCTAGTACGGCTGTCTCACAGTACCAGGGAACCGTTTTGGGCGGATGGGGAGGGGGGCATGGTGTCTCAGTGGCTAGCACGGCTGTCTCACAGTACCAGGGACCCGGTTTGGGGGAGGGGGAGGAGGACATGGTGTCTCAGTGGTTAGCATAGCTGCCTCACAGTACCAGGGACCTGGTTTTGGGGGGGGAGGGGAGAGGGACATGATATTTCAGTGTAAGCACTGCTGTCTCACTGTACCTGGGACCCGGTTTGTGGGGAGAGGGAGGGGGGCTGCTGTCTTACTGCCTTTGACATCTTCCAAAACCTTTCTCCAAACACCTTAAAATTATGCTCACCTCGTGACAATCATTCGTGGGAGGAAGTCTCTGGCTATTTACTCTGTTTGTAACTCTCACTATCTTGTTCAGCTCTATCAAGTTGCCTCTCATCCTTCTTTACTCCAATGAGAAAAGCCATAGCTCCCTCGACCTTTCTTCATAAGACAAGCCTTCTAGTCCAGGCAGCATTCTAGTAAATCTCCTCTGCACCTGCTTTAAAGCTTCCATATCCTTTCTTGACTGAGGTGACCAGAACATTTCAAATGTGGTCTCACCAGAACTTTATAGACCTGCAGCATAATCTTGCGGCTCTTCAACTCAGTCCACCTGCTAATGAAAACCAGCACATCATATGCCTTCTTAACAACCCTATCAACTTAGGTGGCAACTGAGACACCTACAGACATGGAGCCCAATATCCGTTTGTTCCTCCACACTGCTACGAATCCTACATTTGACCCAATAATCTGCATTCAAATTCGACTTCCAAAATGAATCCCTTTACAAAATAGGAAATTGGAACAGAATTAGTTCATTTAACCCCTTGGATCTGCTGTGCCGTTTGATCACGGTTAATATGTTTCTCAGCCACATTCTCCTGCCTTCACCAACTGACCATTGATTCCCTCATTCATGAAAAACATACTTATCTCTATCTTAAAGAAAACACGTTGTCTGTGTGCGGGCGTGTGCATGTGTTTGTGTGTAAGTGTCCATATCGGTATGTATGTGTTGTGTGTTTAATGTGTCTATGTATGTTTGTGTGCATCTCTGTGAAATGAAGGCTCCGTGATTTTGGGGGTAAGTCCATTGAAATTCAGATAAACCATGACTGCCCTCTTCCACCTCTACGTCTGTCCCTGTTAAATTTATAGTCATACAATGCCACCTTCTGCTGGTCTCCCCATGCCACTGCACAAGTGTCAGTTTTTTTTTATCAGAGGACATCAAATACTGTGAATCTCTCACATTGCACGGCTGTTTGGTTTTGCAAATATCTTTGGATGCACAGAACAGTTTTGTCTGATACCTAGATATATTAACATCACCACTGGGTCAGTTCCAGGACTTTTCAAACATTTCTCACTTACACCTTGTTGAGGTGAATTATAAAATATTTCAATTTAAAGAACGGAATAAATTCATCGCATCACCTTACATATGACTTGGTCAGAGTTGCTTGAATGCAGTTGCAGTGGATAAATTCTTTAAGGTGTACACTCTGTGCAACGAATAATCTTCAACGACAAATCACTTTCACATTGCAGAGACAGCACAGATATTACTCAGGAACATTTGCCACACTGAGTGTCCTCAGTACAAATATGATCCTCCCTTTTCCCAAATGTGTGTGTGTGCGCATGTGCAGATGCTGCAGTCAGTTTGGATGGTGCTATGATCTACCTCCCCCTCCCAACTTCCTAGACTGAATCTCTTATGGTTTTCTCCCTCCACTGCCATCAATGCAGTAGAGTGTGAAGGCCAGCAGAGGCGGACATTGCATAACTTTAAAAACCACAGAGGCTGGCAGATCCACTGTGCACACGGATATGCACAGAGACACGCAGATACAGAAACATATGCATATAGTTACACAGGCACACATAGAGACTGGTGCAGTCACACAAATACTAAAGCACACAGAGAGAAATGCCAATACACTGATTCACATGCACACGCAGATAGACAGACATCAGTAGAGACACACCACAAACACTGACACACTGACGTTTATACAGACATGCAGAATCTGCCAGTATTTATTTTTCGCGTGGTGATTTCCTCAATATTTCACTCGATCGTGTGGTGTGTGCCAATATTTCTCTTGATCCCTAGGGATTCCTCTGCACCCTCACTATAGCTTCTACACCTTTCCTATAACAAGGCGACCAGAACTGAACACAATGTTCTACGTGTGCTGTTACGACACAGCAATGAACCCATTTGTGAATTAAACCAAACACCCAGAAAAGCTTACCTTGCCTTAAAATCTGTTAAAGCACCCATCCTCCTCCTCTAACCAAAAACAAAGCACCTCGCCACAGCTTGGAAAGTTGACTAGTTTTTTTATTCCTTATTTTTTTTTTCAACAACTCTTTGGGAATTAGACTAGTGGGAATGGAGGTTAGGGCAGTTGAATGTTCCTCCTTCAGAATGTGGGAGGTAAGGGTCACCACCAGTGTCCCTGCTGACTACATCTGCTGGAAGTGCACCTGACTGCAGCTCGTTGAAAACCGTGTTAGGGAATTGGAGCTGGAGCTGCGAGAACTTCGGATCATTCGGGAGGCAGAGCGGGTTATTGAGAGGTGTTACAGGGAGGTAGTCACTCCTAAGGTACAAGAAAAAGGGAAATGGGTTCCAGTCAGGGGACGGAAAGGGAACCGGCAGGCAGTGCAGGGATCCGCTGTTGCCATTCAACTCAACAATAAATATACCATTTTGGATACTATGGGGGGGACTTACCAGGGGAAAGCAGTGGGGTAGAGGGCTCTGGCACAGCGTCTGTCCCTACTGCTCAGAAGGGAAAGGGGGAGAGGAGCAGATCAGTAGTCATTGGGGACTCCATAGTTTGGGGGACAGATTGGAGGTTCTGTGGGGACGAGAGAGACTCACGGTTGGTGTGTTGCCTCCCAGGTACCAGAGTTCGTGATGTCACTGATCGTGTTTTTGGGATCCTTAAGGGGGAGAGGGAGCAGCCCCAAGTCGTGGTCCACATAGGCAACAATGACATCGGTAGGAAGAGAGATGGGGATTAAAGGCAGAAATTCAGGGAGCTAGGATGGAAGCTTAGAGCGAGGACGAACAGAGTTGTTGGCTTTGTCTTCTTGCCCGTGCCACGTGCTAGTGAGGCAAGGAATAGGGAGAGAGAGAAGGTGAACACGTGGCTGCAGGGATGGGGCAGGAGGGAGGGTTTTGTATTCTTGGATAAATTGGGCTCTTTCTGGGGTACGTGGGACCTCTACAAGCAGGATGGGCTTCATCTGAACTAGAGGGGTACCAATCTCCTGGGGGGAGGGGGGTGGAATTTGCTAAGGCTGTTGGGGTGGGTTTAAACTAATCCAGCAGGGGGATGGGAACCAAAATTGCAGTTCAAGTATAGAAAGGGTTGAGAGTGGGGAGGTCTAAAATTATGTTTCAGGGATGCAAGATGGCACCAGCAAGCAATAGGTTGTTTTGAAGTGTTTCTACCTCAACGCCAAGAGCATCCGGAATAAGGTGGGTGAACTTGCAGCATGTGTTCGTACCTGGGACTTCAATGTTGTGGCCATTTTGGAGACATGGTTCGAGCAGTGACAGGAATATTTGTTGCAGGTTCCAGGATTTAGATGTTTCAGTGAGAACAGAGAAGATGCTAAAAGAGGGGTGGTGTTACATTGTTGGTCAAGGACAGTATTGCAGTTGCAGAAAGAATATTTGAGGACTCGTCAACTAAGGTGGTATGGGCTGAAGTTAGAAACTGGAAAGGAGAGGTCACCCTGTTGGGAGTTTTCTATAGGCCTCCGAATAGTTCCAGAGATGTAGAGGAAAGGATAGCAAAGATGATTCTCGATAGGAGTGACAGCGACAGGGTAGATGTAATGGGGAACTTCAAATTTTGAAATATTGAACGGGAACACTATAGCACGAGTACTATAGAGTGGTCAGATTTTGTCCAGTGTGTGCAGGAGGACTTCCTGACTCAGTATATAGACAGTCCACATTAGTTTTGATATTGGGAAATGAGCCCGGCCAGGTGTTCGACTTGGAAGTAGTTGAGCACTTTGGTGATAGCAATCACAATTCTGATACGTTTACTTTAGTGATAGAAAGGGATAGGTTTATACCACTGGGTAAGAGTTACAGATGGGGGAAAGGCAATTACGGTGCCATTAGGCAAGATTTAGGAAGCATATGATGGGGAAGGATACTGTTGGGGATGGGCACATTAGAATTGTGGAGCTCATTCAAGGAAATGCTACTGTGTGTCCTTGATATGTATATACCTGTCAGGCAGGGAGGAAGCTGTAGAGCGCGGGAACCGTGGTTTACGAATGAAGTGGAATCTCTGGTCAAGAGGAAGACGGTGACTTATGTTAGGATGGGATGTGAAGGCTCATTTAGGGCACTTGAGGGTTACAAGGTAGCCAGGAAAGACCTAAAGAGAGGGCGTTGGAATGCTTTGCCTGCAACAGTAGTATTTTCGCCAACTTTCAGCACATTTAAGTCGTCATTGGACAATGTTATGGACGTACATGGAATAGTGTAAGTTAGATAGGCTTCAGATTGGTATGACAGGTTGGCGCAACATCGAGGGCCGAAAGGCCTGTACTGCGCTGTAGTGTTCCATGTTCTATGCTCCCCTATCTCCTCCGACTCCTGGCGCAAGTTCCCTCCACTATCCTGATGAGCCCTACCCTCACTAAAGTAATCATCTTGTTCCTCACAAAAGTATAGAACATCTTAAGTTTTACTTTAATCCTATTCAACAAGTCTTTTTCATGCCCACTTCTCGCTGTTCTGAGATTGTTCTTCACTTCCTTCCTGACTACCTTGTAACCCTCTAGAGCTTTGTCTGATCCTTGCCTACTTAACCCGAAGTCCCATTTTCCTCCTTCCTCTTGAGATATTCTACATCCATTGATACAATGGAGATATGGAGCTGCAAATGGATTGGAGCTGCACATCCTGTGACTTCCAGCATGGGCTGCAGGGTTCCCCACGCTGGGCAGTGATCAAACACAGTGTTACTGAACAATGCACTGGGGCAGTGTACACAGCTCTACATGCTGGTAGGGTAACTATTCCTGGTTTACAGGTTCATGCCCTGGGGTGGCGTACACTGCTCTACATGCTGGGAGGGTAACTACTCCTGGTTTACAGATCAATGCATTGGTGTGGTGCACACTGCTCTACATGCTGGAAGGGTAACGACTCCTGGTTTACAGATCCATGCCCTGGGGTGGCGTACACTGCTCTACATGCTGGAAGGGTAAATGCTCCTGGTTTACATAACAATTCACTGCTGTTCAATGCATAGCTCCCAGTGCTGGAGAGGCAGTTCATGGATTGGTGTGGTCTGCACAGATTGCTGGGTTGTACTGAGCAGTACACTAGCCTGGTCTGAACACTGCTACATGCTGCACAGATATATCATCTGGATTATGGTGTCTGATTCTGTGACGAGGATTTCAGCTGATTTGTCAGCACATTTACTTTATATTCTTATTTTTGTTATTGGACCTGAGAAAGTACTATTCATCCAGTTAATCCCATTTGTCTGAGAAGAGCCACGTTGTCGATCATGCCGATCAAGTAATCATCCAATTATCACATGAATATCCGTCCTTCTGTACCTTAACCTGGCCGTTGGTGCTCATATACCTGGAATACCGGGGAAATCATTATGAAGCTCAGAAACAATATGCAAAACGTATGGCTCATGGTCTCCTGTACGTCCCGGCTGTGGGTCCCATTTGGATCCCTGGTGTATCGAGACCTGGCATTGCAAAACTCTGAAACAATGAAATGGTATGTGTCAGACTGCTGTTCACTACACAATGTGTTCCATGTGGTGCTCCATAGACAGGTGTGTGTGTGCTGGGCAGTTGTTCACTTCCAGGTGTGTTCCATGTGGTAGTCCATAGACAGGGAGGTGAGTGCTGGGCTGTTGTTCACTTCGTGGTGTATCTCATGTGGTACACCATGGACAGGGGTGTGTGTTTCACTGTGGCTCACTTCACGGTGTGTCACATGTCATACTCCATAGACAGGGAGGTGTGTGCTGGGCTGTTGTTCACTTCCCGGTGTACCCCATGTGGTGATCCATGGACAGTGTTGTGTGTGTCCTGGGCTATTGTTCGCTTCCCGGTGTGCCCCATGTGCTGATCCATGGACAGTTGTGTGTGTGTGTGTGTGCTAGTCTATTGATCACTTCCCGGTGTGCCCCATGTGGTGATCCATGGGCAGGGAGGTGTGTGTGTGCTAGTCTATTGTTCACTTCCCGGTGTGCCCCATGTGGTGATCCATGGACAGGGGTGTGCGTGTCCTGTGTTATTGTTGACTTCCCGGTGTGCCCCATGTGGTGATCCATGGACAGGGAGGTGTCTGTGTGTTGTGTTATTGCTCACTTCCCAATGTGCCCCATGTGGTGATCCATGGACAGGGAGGGGTGTGTGTGCTGGGCTATTGTTCACTTCCCAGTGTGTCCCATGTGGTGATCCAAGGACAGTGGTGCGTGTGTGCTGGGTTACTGTTCATTTCCCGGTTTGCCCCATGTGGTGATCCAAGGACAGGGAAGTGTGTGGTGGATTATTGTTCACTTCCCGGTGTGCCCCATGTGGTGATCAAGAACAGGGGTGTGTGTTGGGCTATTGTTCACTTCCCGGTGTGCTCCATGTGGTGATCCATGGACAGGGATGCGTGTGTGCTGGATTATTGTTTACTTCCCGGTGTGCCCCATGTGGAGATCCATGAACAGGGGTGTGTGCTGGGCTATTGTTCACTTCCCAGTGTGCCCCATGTGGTGATCCATGGACAGGGGTGTGTGTGTGCTGTGCTATTGTTCACTTGCCAGTGTGCCCTATCTGGTGATTCATGGACAGGGTTATCTGTGCTGTGTTATTGTTCACTTCCCGGTGTGCCCCATGTGGTGATCCATGGACAGGGAGGTGTTTGTGCTGGGCTATTGTTCACTTCCCGGTGTGCCCCATGTGGTGATCCATGGACAGAAGTGTGTGTGTGTGCTGGGCTATAGCTCACTTCCCGGTGTGCCCAATGTGGTGGTCCATGGACAGTTTTGTGGTGTGTATGCTGGTCTATTGTTCACTTCCCGTTGTGTCCCATGTGGTGATCTAGGGACAGGGATGTGTGTGTGTGCTGGGCTGTTGTTCACTTCCCGGTGTATCCCATGTTGTGATCCGTGGACAGGGGTGTTTGTGTGCTGGGCTATTGTTCACTTCCCGGTGTGCCCCATATGGAGATCCATGGACAGTGGTGCGTGTGTGCTGTGTTATTGTTCACTTCCCGGTGTGTCCCATATGGTGATCCTTGGACAGTGGTGTGTCTGTGCTGGGCTGTTGTTCACTTCCCGGTGTGTCCCATGTTGTGATCCATGGACAGGGGCGTGTGTGTTCTGGGCTGCTGTTCACTTCCCGGTATGCCCCATGTTTTGATACATGGACAGGGGTTTGTGTGTGCTGGACTATTGCTCACTTCCCGGTGTATCCAATGTTTTGATCCATGGACAGGGGCGTGTTTGTGCTGGGCTATTGTTCAATTCCCGGTGTGTCTCATGTGGTGATCCATGGGCAGTGATGTGTGTGTGCTGGGCTGCTGTTCACTTCCCGGTGTGCCCAATGTGGTGATCCATTGACAGGGAGGTATGTGTGTGCAGGGCTATTGTTCACTTGCCAGTGTGCCCCATGTGGTGATTCATGGACAGGGTTATCTGTGCTGTGTTATTGTTCACTTCCCGGTGTGCCCCATGTGGTGATCCATGGACAGGGAGGTGTTTGTGCTGGACTATTGTTCACTTCCCGGTGTGCCCCATGTGGTGATCCATGGACAGGGGCGTGTGTGTCCTGGGCAATTGTTCACTTCCCGGTGTGCCCCATGTGGTGATCCATGGACAGTTGTGTGTGTGTGTGTGTGTGCTAGTCTATTGATCACTTCCCTGTGTGCCCCATGTGGTGATCCATGGGCATGGAGGTGTGTGTGTGCTAGTCTATTGTTCACTTCCCGGTGTGCCCCATGTGGTGATCCATGGACAGGGGTGTGCGTGTCCTGTGTTATTGTGCACTTCCCAGTGTGCCCCATGTGGTCATCCATGGACAGGGAGGTGTCTGTGTGTTGTGTTATTGCTCACTTCCCAATGTGCCCCATGTGGTGATCCATGGACAGGGAGGGGTGTGTGTGCTGGGTTACTGTTCACTTTCCAGTGTGTCCCATGTGGTGATCCATGGACAGGGAAGTGTGTGGTGGATTATTGTTCACTTCCCGGTGTGCCCCATGTGGTGATCAAGAACAGGGGTGTGTGTTGGGCTATTGTTCACTTCCCGGTGTGCTCCATGTGGTGATCCATGGACAGGGGTGCGTGTATGCTGGATTATTGTTTACTTCCCGGTGTGCCCCATGTGGAGATCCATGAACAGGGGTGTGTGCTGAGCTATTGTTCACTTCCCAATGTGTCCCATGTGGTGATCTATGGCAGGGGTGTGTGTGTGCTCGGCTATTGTTCACTTCCCGGTGTGTCCCATGTGTTGAACCAGGGACAGGGAAGTTTGTGCTGGGTATTGTTAACTTCCCGGTGCGCCCCATGTGGTGATCCATGGACAGGGAAGTGTGTGCTGGATTATTGTTCACTTCCCGGTGTGCCCCATGTGGTGATCCATGGACAGGGAGGTGTGTGTGTGCTGGGCTATAGCTCACTTCCCGGTGTGCCCAATGTGGTGGTCCATGGAGAGTTTTGTGGTGTGTATGCTGGTCTATTGTTCACTTCCCGTTGTGTCCCATGTGGTGATCTAGGGACAGGGATGTGTGTGTGTGCTGGGCTATTGTTCACTTCCCGGTGTGCCCCATGTGGTGATCCATGGACAGAGTGGTGTGTGTGTGCTGTGTTATTGTTCACTTCCCGGTGTGCCCCATGTGGTGATCCATGGACAGGGAGGTGTGTGCGTGCTGGGCTGTTGTTCACTTCCCGGTGTGTCCCATGTTGTGATGCGTGGACAGTGGTGTTTGTGTGCTGGGCTATTGTTCACTTCCTGGTGTGCCCCATATGGTGATCCATGGGCAGGGAGGTGTCCATGCTGAGCTATTGTTCACTTGCCGGTGTGTCCCATGTTGTGATCCATGGACAGTGGTGCGTGTGTGCTGTGTTCTTGTTCACTTTCCGGTGTGTCCCATATGGTGATCCTTGGACAGTGGTGTGTCTGTGCTGGGCTGTTGTTCACTTCCCGGTATGCCCCATGTTTTGATACATGGACAGGGGTGTGTGTGTGCTGGGCTATTGGTCACTTCCCGGTGTATCCAATGTTTTGATCCATGGACAGGGGCGTGTGTGTGCTGGTCTATTGTTCAATTCCCGGTGTGTCTCATGTGGTGATCCATGGGCAGTGATGTGTGTGTGCTGGGCTGCTGTTCACTTCCCGGAGTGCCCAATCTGGTGATCCATTCACAGGGAGTTATGTGTGTGCAGGGCTATTGTTCACTTGCCAGTGTGCCCCATTTGCTGATTCATGGACAGGGTTATCTGTGCTGTGTTATTGTTCACTTCCCGGTGTGCCCCATGTGGTGATCCATGGACAGGGAGGTGTTTGTGCTGGACTATTGTTCACTTCCCGGTGTGCCCCATGTGGTGATCCATGGACAGGGAGGTGTTTGTGCTGGACTATTGTTCACTTCCCGGTGTGCCCCATGTGGTGATCCATGGACAGAAGTGTGTGTCTGTGCTGGGCTATTGTTCACTTCTCGGCGTGCCCCATATGGTCATCCATGGACAGTGGTGAGTCTGTGCTGGGTTGTTGTTCACTTCCCGGTGTGCCTCATATGGTGATCTATGGACAGTGGTGTGTCTGGGCTGGGCTGTTGTTCACTTGCCGGTGTGTCCCATGTGGTGATCCATGGACAGGGGTGTCTGTGCTGTGTTATTGTTCACTTCCCGGTGTGGCCCATGTGGTGATCCATGGACAGGGGTGAGTGTGAGCTGGATTATTGTTCACTTCCCGGTGTGCCCCATGTGGAGATCCATGAACAGGGGTGTGTGCTGGGCTATTGTTCACTTCCCAGTGTGCCCCATGTGGTGATCCATGGACAGGGGTGTATGTGTGCTGTGCTATTGTTCACTTCCCGATGTGTCCCATGTGTTTATCCATGGACAGGGAAGTTTGTGCTGGGTATTGTTCACTTCCCGGTGCGTCCCCGGTGGTGATCCATGGACACGGAAGTGTGTGCTGGATTATTGTTAACTTCCCGGTGTGCCCCATGTGGTAATCGATGGACAGGGAAGTGTGTGCTGGATTATTGTTCACTTCCCGTTGTGTCCCATGTTGTGATCTAGGGACAGGGATGTGTGTGCGCTGGGCTATTGTTCACTTCCCGGTGTGCCCCATGTGGTGATCCATGGACAGGGAGGTGTGTGCGTGCTGGGCTGTTGTTCACTTCCCGGTGTGTCCCATGTTGTGATCCATGGACAGGGAGGTTGTGTGTGTGCTGGGCTGTTGTTTACTTCCTGGTGTGCCCCATGTGGTGATCCATGGACAGGGAGGTGTCTGTGTGTTGTGTTATTGCTCACTTCCCAATGTGCCCCATGTGGTGATCCATGGACAGGGAGGGGTGTGTGTGCTGGGCTATTGTTCACTTCCCAGTGTGTCCCATGTGGTGATCCAAGGACAGTGGTGCGTGTGTGCTGGGTTACTGTTCATTTCCCGGTTTGCCCCATGTGGTGATCCATGGACAGGGAAGTGTGTGGTGGATTATTGTTCACTTCCCGGTGTGCCCCATGTGGTGATCAAGAACAGGGGTGTGTGCTGGGCTATTGTTCACTTCCCGGTGTGCTCCATGTGGTGATCCATGGACAGGGGTGCGTGTGTGCTGGATTATTGTTCACTTCCCGGTGTGTCCCATGTGTTGATCCATGGACAGGGAAGTTTGTGCTGCGTATTGTTAACTTCTCGGTGCGTCCTATGTGGTGATCCATGTACAGGGAAGTGTGTGCTGGATTGTTGTTCACTTCCCGGTGTGCCCCATGTGGTGATCCATGGACAGGGAGGTGTGTGTGTGCTGGGCTATAGCTCACTTCCCGGTGTGCCCAATGTGGTGGTCCATGGACAGTTTTGTGGTGTGTATGCTGGTCTATTGTTCACTTCCCGTTGTGTCCCATGTGGTGATCTAGGGACAGGGATGTGTGTGTGTGCTGAGCTGTTGTTCACTTCCCGGTGTGCCCCATGTGGTGATCCATGGACAGGGAGGTGTGTGCGTGCTGGGCTGTTGTTCACTTCCCGGTGTGTCCCATGTTGTGATCCGTGGACAGGGGTGTTTGTGTGCTGGGCTATTGTTCACTTCCCGGTGTGCCCCATATGGAGATCCATGGACAGTGGTGCGTGTGTGCTGTGTTATTGTTCACTTCCCGGTGTGCCCCATATGGTGATCCATGGGCAGGGAGGTGTACATGCTGAGCTATTGTTCACTTCCCGGTGTGTCCCATGTTGTGATCCATGGACAGTGGTGCGTGTGTGCTGTGTTATTGTTCAATTCCCGGTGTGTCCCATATGGTGATCCTTGGACAGTGGTGTGTCTGTGCTGGGCTGTTGTTCACTTCCCGGTGTGTCCCATGTTGTGATCCATGGACAGGGGCGTGTGTGTGCTGGGCTGCTGTTCACTTCCCGGTATGCCCCATGTTTTGATACATGGACATGGGGTGTGTGTGTGCTGGGCTATTGCTCACTTCCCGGTGTATCCAATGTTTTGATCCATGGACAGGGGCGTGTGTGTGCTGATCTATTGTTCAATTCCCGGTGTGTCTCATGTGGTGATCCATGGGCAGTGTTGTGTGTGTGCTGGGTTGCTGTTCACTTCCCGGAGTGCCCACTGTGTTGATCCATTGACAGGGAGGTATGTGTGTGCAGGGCTATTGTTCACTTTCCAGTGTGCCCCATGTGGTGATCCATGGACAGGGAGGGGTGTTTGTGCTGGGCTATTGTTCACTTCCCAGTGTGTTCCATGTGGTGATCAAGAACATGGGTGTGTGCTGGGCTATTGTTCACTTCCCAGTGTGTCCCATGTGGTGATCCAAGGACAGTGGTGCGTGTGTGCTGGGTTACTGTTCATTTCCCGGTGTTCCCCGTGTGGTGATCCATGGACAGTGAAGTGTGTGGTGGATTATTGTTCACTTCCCGGTGTGCCCCATGTGGTGATCAAGAACATGGGTGTGTGCTGGGCTATTGTTCACTTCCCGGTGCGCTCCATGTGGTGATCCATGGACAGGGGTGCGTGTGTGCTGGATTATTGTTGAACTTCCCGGTGTGCCCCATGTGGAGATCCATGAACAGAGGTGTGTGCTGAGCTATTGTTCACTTCCCAGTGTGCCCCATGTGGTGATCTATGGACAGGGGTGTGTGTGTGCTGGGCTATTGTTCACTTCCCGGTGTGTCCCATGTGTTGATCCATGGACAGGGAAGTTTGTGCTGCGTATTGTTAACTTCTCGGTGCGTCCTATGTGGTGATCCATGTACAGGGAAGTGTGTGCTGGATTGTTGTTCACTTCCCGGTGTGCCCCATGTGGTGATCCATGGACAGGGAGGTGTGTGTGTGCTGGGCTATAGCTCACTTCCCGGTGTGCCCAATGTGGTGGTCCATGGACAGTTTTGTGGTGTGTATGCTGGTCTATTGTTCACTTCCCGTTGTGTCCCATGTGGTGATCTAGGGACAGGGATGTTTGTGTGTGCTGGGTTATTGTTCACTTCCCGGTGTGCCCCATGTGGTGATCCATGGACAGAGTGGTGCGTGTGTGCTGTGTTATTTTTCACTTCCCGGTGTGCCCCAAGTGGTGATCCATGGACAGGGAGGTGTGTGCTTGCTGGGCTGTTGTTCACTTCCCGGTGTGTCCCATGTTGTGATCCGTGGACAGGGGTGTATGTGTGCTGGGCTATTGTTCACTTCCCGGTGTGCCCCATATGGTGATCCATGTGCAGGGAGGTGTCCAAGCTGAGCTATTGTTCACTTCCCAGTGTGCCCCATGTGGTGATCCATGGACAGGGATATGTGTGTGTGCTGGTCTATTGTTCACTTCTCGTTGTGTCCCATGTGGTGATCTAGGGACAGGGATGTGTGTGTGTGCTGTGTTATTGTTCACTTCTCGGTGTGTCCCATATGTTGAACCTTGGACAGTGGTGTGTCTGTGCTGGGCTGTTGTTCACTTCCCGGTGTGTCGCAAGTCGTGATCCATGGACAGGGTTGTGTGTGTGCTGGGCTGCTGTTCACTTCCCGGTATGCCCCATGTTTTGATACATCGACAGGGGTGTGTGTGTGCTGGGCTATTGCTCACTTCCCGGTGTGTCCAATGTTTTGATCCATGGACAGGGGCGTGTTTGTGCTGGGCTATTGTTCAATTCCCGGTGTGTCTCATGTGGTGATCCATGGGCAGTGATGTGTGTGTGCTGGGCTGCTGTTCACTTCCCGGTGTGCCCAATGTGGTGATCCATTGACAGGGAGGTATGTGTGTGCAGGGCTATTGTTCACTTGCCAGTGTGCCCTATCTGGTGATTCATGGACAGGGTTATCTGTGCTGTGTTATTGTTCACTTCCCGGTGTGCCCCATGTGGTGATCCATGGACAGGGAGGTGTTTGTGCTGGGCTATTGTTCACTTCCCGGTGTGCCCCATGTGGTGATCCATGGACAGAAGTGTGTGTGTGTGTGCTGGGCTATTGTTCACTTCCCGGCTGCCCCATATGGTCATCCATGGATAGCGGTGAGTCTGTGCTAGGCTGTTGTTCACTTCCTGGTGTGCCCCATATGGTGATCCATGGACAATGGTGTGTCTGTTCTGGGCTGTTGTTCACTTGCCAGTGTGTCCCATGTGGTGGTCCATGGACAGGGGTATCTGTGCTGTGTTATTGTTCACTGCCCGGTGTGCCCCATGTGGTCATCCATGGACAGAGGTAACTGTGCTGTGTTATTGTTCACTTCCCGGTTTGCCCCATGTGGTGATCAATGGTTAGAGTGGTGTGTGTCTGCTGTGCTATTGTTCACTTCCCGTTGTGCCCCATGTGGTGATCCATGGACAGGGAGGTGTGTGCTAAGCTATAGCTCACTTCCCGAAGTGCCCCATGTGATGATCCATGGACAATGTTGTGTGTGTGCTGGTCTATTGTTTACTTCCCAGTGTGTCCCATGTGGTAATCCATGGGCAGGGGTGTCTGTGCTGTGTTATTGTTCACTTCCCGGTGTGCCCCATGTGGTGATCCATGGACAGAGTGGTGTGTGTGCTGTGTTATTGTTCACTTCCCGCAGTGCCCCATGTGGTAATCCATGGACAGGGAGGTGTGTGCGTGCTGGGCTGTTGTTCGCTTCCCGGTGTGTCGCATGTTGTGATCCATGGACAGGGAGGTTGTGTGTGTGCTGGGCTGTTGTTCACTTCCTGGTGTGCCCCATGTGGTGATCCATGGACAGGGAGGTGTCTGTGTGTTGTGTTATTGCTCACTTCCCAATGTGCCCCATGTGGTGATCCATGGACAGGGAGGGGTGTGTGTGCTGGGCTATTGTTCACGTCCCAGTGTGTCCCATGTGGTGATCCAAGGACAGTGGTGCGTGTGTGCTGGATTATTGTTCATTTCCCGGTGTGCCCCATGTGGTGATCCATGGACAGGGAAGTCTGTGGTGGATTATTGTTCACTTCTCGGTGTGCCCCATGTGGTGATCAAGAACAGGGGTGTGTGCTGGGCTATTGTTCACTTCCCGGTGTGCTCCATGTGGTGATCCATGGACAGGGGTGCGTGTGTTCTGGATTATTGTTCACTTTCCGGTGTGCCCCATGTGGAGATCCATGAACAGGGGTGTGTGCTGGGCTATTGTTCACTTCCCAGTGTGCCCCATGTGGTGATCCATGGTCAGAGTGGTGTGTGTCTGCTGTGCTATTGTTCACTTCCCGATGTGCCCCATGTGGTGATCCATGGACAGGGAGGTGTGTGCTAAGCTATAGCTCACTTCCCGAAGTGCCCCATGTGATGATCCATGGACAGTGTTGTGTGTGTGCTGGTCTATTGTTCACTTCCCAGTGTGTCCCATTTGGTGATTCATGGACAGTGGTATCTGTGCTGTGTTATTGTTCACTGCCCGGTGTGCCCCATGTGGTCATCCATGGACAGAGGTAACTGTGCTGTGTTATTGTTCACTTCCCGGTTTGCCCCATGTGGTGATCAATGGTTAGAGTGGTGTGTGTCTGCTGTGCTATTGTTCACTTCCCGTTGTGCCCCATGTTGTGATCTAGGGACAGGGATGTGTGTGCGCTGGGCTATTGTTCACTTCCCGGTGTGCCCCATGTGGTGATCCATGGACAGGGAGGTGTGTGCGTGCTGGGCTGTTGTTCACTTCCCGGTGTGTCCCATGTTGTGATCCATGGACAGGGAGGTTGTGTGTGTGCTGGGCTGTTGTTTACTTCCTGGTGTGCCCCATGTGGTGATCCATGGACAGGGAGGTGTCTGTGTGTTGTGTTATTGCTCACTTCCCAATGTGCCCCATGTGGTGATCCATGGACAGGGAGGGGTGTGTGTGCTGGGCTATTGTTCACTTCCCAGTGTGTCCCATGTGGTGATCCAAGGACAGTGGTGCGTGTGTGCTGGGTTACTGTTCATTTCCCGGTTTGCCCCATGTGGTGATCCATGGACAGGGAAGTGTGTGGTGGATTATTGTTCACTTCCCGGTGTGCCCCATGTGGTGATCAAGAACAGGGGTGTGTGCTGGGCTATTGTTCACTTCCCGGTGTGCTCCATGTGGTGATCCATGGACAGGGGTGCGTGTGTGCTGGATTATTGTTCACTTCCCGGTGTGTCCCATGTGTTGATCCATGGACAGGGAAGTTTGTGCTGCGTATTGTTAACTTCTCGGTGCGTCCTATGTGGTGATCCATGTACAGGGAAGTGTGTGCTGGATTGTTGTTCACTTCCCGGTGTGCCCCATGTGGTGATCCATGGACAGGGAGGTGTGTGTGTGCTGGGCTATAGCTCACTTCCCGGTGTGCCCAATGTGGTGGTCCATGGACAGTTTTGTGGTGTGTATGCTGGTCTATTGTTCACTTCCCGTTGTGTCCCATGTGGTGATCTAGGGACAGGGATGTGTGTGTGTGCTGAGCTGTTGTTCACTTCCCGGTGTGCCCCATGTGGTGATCCATGGACAGGGAGGTGTGTGCGTGCTGGGCTGTTGTTCACTTCCCGGTGTGTCCCATGTTGTGATCCGTGGACAGGGGTGTTTGTGTGCTGGGCTATTGTTCACTTCCCGGTGTGCCCCATATGGAGATCCATGGACAGTGGTGCGTGTGTGCTGTGTTATTGTTCACTTCCCGGTGTGCCCCATATGGTGATCCATGGGCAGGGAGGTGTACATGCTGAGCTATTGTTCACTTCCCGGTGTGTCCCATGTTGTGATCCATGGACAGTGGTGCGTGTGTGCTGTGTTATTGTTCAATTCCCGGTGTGTCCCATATGGTGATCCTTGGACAGTGGTGTGTCTGTGCTGGGCTGTTGTTCACTTCCCGGTGTGTCCCATGTTGTGATCCATGGACAGGGGCGTGTGTGTGCTGGGCTGCTGTTCACTTCCCGGTATGCCCCATGTTTTGATACATGGACATGGGGTGTGTGTGTGCTGGGCTATTGCTCACTTCCCGGTGTATCCAATGTTTTGATCCATGGACAGGGGCGTGTGTGTGCTGATCTATTGTTCAATTCCCGGTGTGTCTCATGTGGTGATCCATGGGCAGTGTTGTGTGTGTGCTGGGTTGCTGTTCACTTCCCGGAGTGCCCACTGTGTTGATCCATTGACAGGGAGGTATGTGTGTGCAGGGCTATTGTTCACTTTCCAGTGTGCCCCATGTGGTGATCCATGGACAGGGAGGGGTGTTTGTGCTGGGCTATTGTTCACTTCCCAGTGTGTTCCATGTGGTGATCAAGAACATGGGTGTGTGCTGGGCTATTGTTCACTTCCCAGTGTGTCCCATGTGGTGATCCAAGGACAGTGGTGCGTGTGTGCTGGGTTACTGTTCATTTCCCGGTGTTCCCCGTGTGGTGATCCATGGACAGTGAAGTGTGTGGTGGATTATTGTTCACTTCCCGGTGTGCCCCATGTGGTGATCAAGAACATGGGTGTGTGCTGGGCTATTGTTCACTTCCCGGTGCGCTCCATGTGGTGATCCATGGACAGGGGTGCGTGTGTGCTGGATTATTGTTGAACTTCCCGGTGTGCCCCATGTGGAGATCCATGAACAGAGGTGTGTGCTGAGCTATTGTTCACTTCCCAGTGTGCCCCATGTGGTGATCTATGGACAGGGGTGTGTGTGTGCTGGGCTATTGTTCACTTCCCGGTGTGTCCCATGTGTTGATCCATGGACAGGGAAGTTTGTGCTGCGTATTGTTAACTTCTCGGTGCGTCCTATGTGGTGATCCATGTACAGGGAAGTGTGTGCTGGATTGTTGTTCACTTCCCGGTGTGCCCCATGTGGTGATCCATGGACAGGGAGGTGTGTGTGTGCTGGGCTATAGCTCACTTCCCGGTGTGCCCAATGTGGTGGTCCATGGACAGTTTTGTGGTGTGTATGCTGGTCTATTGTTCACTTCCCGTTGTGTCCCATGTGGTGATCTAGGGACAGGGATGTTTGTGTGTGCTGGGTTATTGTTCACTTCCCGGTGTGCCCCATGTGGTGATCCATGGACAGAGTGGTGCGTGTGTGCTGTGTTATTTTTCACTTCCCGGTGTGCCCCAAGTGGTGATCCATGGACAGGGAGGTGTGTGCTTGCTGGGCTGTTGTTCACTTCCCGGTGTGTCCCATGTTGTGATCCGTGGACAGGGGTGTATGTGTGCTGGGCTATTGTTCACTTCCCGGTGTGCCCCATATGGTGATCCATGTGCAGGGAGGTGTCCAAGCTGAGCTATTGTTCACTTCCCAGTGTGCCCCATGTGGTGATCCATGGACAGGGATATGTGTGTGTGCTGGTCTATTGTTCACTTCTCGTTGTGTCCCATGTGGTGATCTAGGGACAGGGATGTGTGTGTGTGCTGTGTTATTGTTCACTTCTCGGTGTGTCCCATATGTTGAACCTTGGACAGTGGTGTGTCTGTGCTGGGCTGTTGTTCACTTCCCGGTGTGTCGCAAGTCGTGATCCATGGACAGGGGCGTGTGTGTGCTGGGCTGCTGTTCACTTCCCGGTATGCCCCATGTTTTGATACATCGACAGGGGTGTGTGTGTGCTGGGCTATTGCTCACTTCCCGGTGTGTCCAATGTTTTGATCCATGGACAGGGGCGTGTTTGTGCTGGGCTATTGTTCAATTCCCGGTGTGTCTCATGTGGTGATCCATGGGCAGTGATGTGTGTGTGCTGGGCTGCTGTTCACTTCCCGGTGTGCCCAATGTGGTGATCCATTGACAGGGAGGTATGTGTGTGCAGGGCTATTGTTCACTTGCCAGTGTGCCCTATCTGGTGATTCATGGACAGGGTTATCTGTGCTGTGTTATTGTTCACTTCCCGGTGTGCCCCATGTGGTGATCCATGGACAGGGAGGTGTTTGTGCTGGGCTATTGTTCACTTCCCGGTGTGCCCCATGTGGTGATCCATGGACAGAAGTGTGTGTGTGTGTGCTGGGCTATTGTTCACTTCCCGGCTGCCCCATATGGTCATCCATGGATAGCGGTGAGTCTGTGCTAGGCTGTTGTTCACTTCCTGGTGTGCCCCATATGGTGATCCATGGACAATGGTGTGTCTGTTCTGGGCTGTTGTTCACTTGCCAGTGTGTCCCATGTGGTGGTCCATGGACAGGGGTATCTGTGCTGTGTTATTGTTCACTGCCCGGTGTGCCCCATGTGGTCATCCATGGACAGAGGTAACTGTGCTGTGTTATTGTTCACTTCCCGGTTTGCCCCATGTGGTGATCAATGGTTAGAGTGGTGTGTGTCTGCTGTGCTATTGTTCACTTCCCGTTGTGCCCCATGTGGTGATCCATGGACAGGGAGGTGTGTGCTAAGCTATAGCTCACTTCCCGAAGTGCCCCATGTGATGATCCATGGACAATGTTGTGTGTGTGCTGGTCTATTGTTTACTTCCCAGTGTGTCCCATGTGGTAATCCATGGGCAGGGGTGTCTGTGCTGTGTTATTGTTCACTTCCCGGTGTGCCCCATGTGGTGATCCATGGACAGAGTGGTGTGTGTGCTGTGTTATTGTTCACTTCCCGCAGTGCCCCATGTGGTAATCCATGGACAGGGAGGTGTGTGCGTGCTGGGCTGTTGTTCGCTTCCCGGTGTGTCGCATGTTGTGATCCATGGACAGGGAGGTTGTGTGTGTGCTGGGCTGTTGTTCACTTCCTGGTGTGCCCCATGTGGTGATCCATGGACAGGGAGGTGTCTGTGTGTTGTGTTATTGCTCACTTCCCAATGTGCCCCATGTGGTGATCCATGGACAGGGAGGGGTGTGTGTGCTGGGCTATTGTTCACGTCCCAGTGTGTCCCATGTGGTGATCCAAGGACAGTGGTGCGTGTGTGCTGGATTATTGTTCATTTCCCGGTGTGCCCCATGTGGTGATCCATGGACAGGGAAGTCTGTGGTGGATTATTGTTCACTTCTCGGTGTGCCCCATGTGGTGATCAAGAACAGGGGTGTGTGCTGGGCTATTGTTCACTTCCCGGTGTGCTCCATGTGGTGATCCATGGACAGGGGTGCGTGTGTTCTGGATTATTGTTCACTTTCCGGTGTGCCCCATGTGGAGATCCATGAACAGGGGTGTGTGCTGGGCTATTGTTCACTTCCCAGTGTGCCCCATGTGGTGATCCATGGTCAGAGTGGTGTGTGTCTGCTGTGCTATTGTTCACTTCCCGATGTGCCCCATGTGGTGATCCATGGACAGGGAGGTGTGTGCTAAGCTATAGCTCACTTCCCGAAGTGCCCCATGTGATGATCCATGGACAGTGTTGTGTGTGTGCTGGTCTATTGTTCACTTCCCAGTGTGTCCCATTTGGTGATTCATGGACAGTGGTATCTGTGCTGTGTTATTGTTCACTGCCCGGTGTGCCCCATGTGGTCATCCATGGACAGAGGTAACTGTGCTGTGTTATTGTTCACTTCCCGGTTTGCCCCATGTGGTGATCAATGGTTAGAGTGGTGTGTGTCTGCTGTGCTATTGTTCACTTCCCGTTGTGCCCCATGTGGTGATCCATGGACAGGGAGGTGTGTGCTAAGCTATAGCTCACTTCCCGAAGTGCCCCATGTGATGATCCATGGACAATGTTGTGTGTGTGCTGGTCTATTGTTTACTTCCCAGTGTGTCCCATGTGGTAATCCATGGGCAGGGGTGTCTGTGCTGTGTTATTGTTCACTTCCCGGTGTGCCCCATGTGGTGATCCATGGACAGAGTGGTGTGTGTGCTGTGTTATTGTTCACTTCCCGCAGTGCCCCATGTGGTAATCCATGGACAGGGAGGTGTGTGCGTGCTGGGCTGTTGTTCGCTTCCCGGTGTGTCGCATGTTGTGATCCATGGACAGGGAGGTTGTGTGTGTGCTGGGCTGTTGTTCACTTCCTGGTGTGCCCCATGTGGTGATCCATGGACAGGGAGGTGTCTGTGTGTTGTGTTATTGCTCACTTCCCAATGTGCCCCATGTGGTGATCCATGGACAGGGAGGGGTGTGTGTGCTGGGCTATTGTTCACGTCCCAGTGTGTCCCATGTGGTGATCCAAGGACAGTGGTGCGTGTGTGCTGGATTATTGTTCATTTCCCGGTGTGCCCCATGTGGTGATCCATGGACAGGGAAGTCTGTGGTGGATTATTGTTCACTTCTCGGTGTGCCCCATGTGGTGATCAAGAACAGGGGTGTGTGCTGGGCTATTGTTCACTTCCCGGTGTGCTCCATGTGGTGATCCATGGACAGGGGTGCGTGTGTGCTGGATTATTGTTCACTTTCCGGTGTGCCCCATGTGGAGATCCATGAACAGGGGTGTGTGCTGGGCTATTGTTCACTTCCCAGTGTGCCCCATGTGGTGATCCATGGTCAGAGTGGTGTGTGTCTGCTGTGCTATTGTTCACTTCCCGATGTGCCCCATGTGGTGATCCATGGACAGGGAGGTGTGTGCTAAGCTATAGCTCACTTCCCGATGTGCCCCATGTGATGATCCATGGACAGTGTTGTGTGTGTGCTGGTCTATTGTTCACTTCCCAGTGTGTCCCATGTGGTAATCCATGGGCAGGCGTGTCTGTGCTGTGTTATTGTTCACTTCCCGGTGTGCCCCATGTGGTGATCCATGGACAGAGTGGTGTGTGTGCTGTGTTATTGTTCACTTCCCGCTGTGCCCCATGTGGTGATCCATGGACAGGGAGGTGTGTGCGTGCTGGGCTGTTGTTCGCTTCCCGGTGTGTCGCATGTTGTGATCCATGGACAGGGAGGTTGTGTGTGTGCTGGGCTGTTGTTCGCTTCCCGGTGTGTCGCATGTTGTGATCCATGGACAGGGAGGTTGTGTGTGTGCTGGGCTGTTGTTCACTTCCTGGTGTGCCCCATGTGGTGATCCATGGACAGGGAGGTGTCTGTGTGTTGTGTTATTGCTCACTTCCCGGTGTGCCCCATGTGGTGATCCATGGACAGGGAGGGGTGTGTGTGCTGGGCTATTGTTCACTTCCCAGTGTGTCCCATGTGGTGATCCAAGGACAGTGGTGCGAGTGTGCTGGGTTACTGTTCATTTCCCGGTTTGCCCCATGTGGTGATCCATGGACAGGGAAGTGTGTGGTGGATTATTGTTCACTTCCCGGTGTGCCCCATGTGGAGATCCATGAACAGGGGTGTGTGCTGGGCTATTGTTCACTTCCCAGTGTGCCCCATGTGGTGATCCATGG
Source organism: Chiloscyllium punctatum (assembly GCF_047496795.1). Classification (NCBI taxonomy): domain Eukaryota; kingdom Metazoa; phylum Chordata; class Chondrichthyes; order Orectolobiformes; family Hemiscylliidae; genus Chiloscyllium; species Chiloscyllium punctatum. Next base: position 42,585,628 of record NC_092769.1, on the reverse strand, counting down.
ACAGGGGTGTGTGTGTGCTGGGCTATTGTTCACTTGCCAGTGTGCCCTATCTGGTGATTCATGGACAGGGTTATCTGTGCTGTGTTATTGTTCACTTTCCGGTGTGCCCCATGTGGTGATCCATGCACAGGGAGGTGTTTGTGCTGGGCTATTGTTCACTTCCCGGTGTGCCCCATGTGGTGATCCTTGGACAGAAGTGTGTGTGTGTGCTGGACTATTGTTCACTTCCCGGCTGCCCCATATGGTCATCCATGGACAGCGGTGAGTCTGTGCTCGGCTGTTGTTCACTTCCCGGTGTGCCCCATATGGTGATCCATGGACAATGGTGTGTCTGTTCTGGGCTGTTGTTCACTTGCAGGTGTGTCCCATGTGGTGGTCCATGGACAGGGGTGTCTGTGCTGTGTTATTGTTCACTGCCCGGTGTGCCCCATGTGGTGATCCACGGACAGGGAGGTGTTTGTGCTGGGCTATTGTTCACTTCCCAGTGTGCGCCATGTGGTGATCCATGGACAGAAGTGTGTGTGTGCTGGGCTATTGTTCACTTCCTGGTGTGCCCCGTGTGGTCTTCCATGGACAGTGGTGAGTCTGTGCTGGGCTGTTGTTCACTTCCTGGTGTGCCCAACATGGTGATCCATGGACAGGGGTGTGTGTGTGCTGGGTTATTGTTCACTTCCCGGTGTGCCCCATTTGGTGATTCATGGACAGTGGTATCTGTGCTGTGTTATTGTTCACTGCCCGGTGTGCCCCATGTGGTCATCCATGGACAGAGGTAACTGTGCTGTGTTATTGTTCACTTCCCGGTGTGCCCCATGTGGTGATCCATGGTCAGAGTGGTGTGTGTCTGCTGTGCTATTGTTCACTTCCCGATGTGCCCCATGTGGTGATCCATGGACAGGGAGGTGTGTGCTAAGCTATAGCTCACTTCCCGAAGTGCCCCATGTGATGATCCATGGACAGTGTTGTGTGTGTGCTGGTCTATTGTTCACTTCCCAGTGTGTCCCATGTGGTAATCCATGGGCAGGGGTGTCTGTGCTGTGTTATTGTTCACTTCCCGGTGTGCCCCATGTGGTGATCCATGGACATAATGGTGTGTGTGCTGTGTTATTGTTCACTTCCCGCTGTGCCCCATGTGGTGATCCATGGACAGGGAGGTGTGTGCGTGCTCGGCTGTTGTTCGCTTCCCGGTGTGTCCCATGTTGTGATCCATGGACAGGGATGTGTGTGTGTGCTGGGCTGTTGTTCACTTCCTGGTGTGACCCATGTGGTGATCCATGGACAGGGAGGTGTCCGTGCTGAGCTATTGTTCACTTCCCGGTGTGTTCCATGTTGGGATCCATGGACAGTGGTGCATGTGTGCTGTGTTATTGTTCACTTCCCGGTGTGTCCCATGTTGAGTTCGGTGGACAGGGGTGTTTGTGTGCTGGTCTATTGTTCACTTCCCGGTGTGTCCCATATGGTGATCCATGGACAGTGGTGTGTCTGTGCTGGGCTGTTGTTCACTTCCCGCTGTGTCCCATGTTGTGATCCATGGACAGTGGCGTGTGTGTGCTGGGCTATTGTTCACTTGCCAGTGTGACCTATGTGGTGATTCATGGACAGGGTTAACTGTGCTGTGTTATTGTTCACTTCCCGTTGTGACCCATGTGGTGATCCATGGACAGGGAGGTGATTGTGCTGGACTATTGTTCACTTCCCGGTGTGCCCCATATGGTGATCCATGGACAGAAGTGTGTGTGTGCTGGGCTATTGTTCACTTCCTGGTGTGCCCCATATGGGTTCCATGGACAGGGAGGTATGTGTGTGCAGGGTATTGTTAACTTCCCGGTGTGCCCCATGTGGTGATTCATGGACAGGGCTATCTGTGCTGTGTTATTGTTCACTTCCCGGTGTGCCCCATGTGGTGATCCATGGACAGGGAGGTGGTTGTGCTGGGCTATTGTTCACTTCCCGGTGTGCCGCATGTGGTGATCCATGGACAGAGGTGTGTGTGTGCTGGGCTATTGTTCACTTCCTGGTGTGCCCCATATGGTCATCCATGGTCAGTAGAGAGTCTGTGCTGGGCTGTCGTTGACTTCCCGGTGTGCCCCATATGGTGATCCATTGACAGTGGTGTGTCTGTGCTGGTCTGCTGTTCACTCGCCGATGTGTCCCATGTTGTGATCCATGGACAGGGGTATCTGTGCTGTGTTATTGTTCACTTCCCGGTGTGCCCCATGTGGTGATCCACGGACAGGGAGGTGTTTGTGCTGGGCTATTGTTCACTTCCCGGTGTGCCCCATATGGTGATCCATGGACAGGGGTGTGTGTGTGCTGGGCTATTGTTCACTTCCCGGTGTGCCCCATTTGGTGATTCATGGACAGGGGTATCTGTGTTGTGTTATTTTTCACTTCCCAGTGTGCCCCTTGTGGTGATCCATGGACAGAGGTAACTGTGCTGTGTTATGGTTCACTTTCCGGATTGCCCCATGTGGTGATCCATGGACAGAGTGGTGTGTGTGTGCTGTGTTATTGTTCACTTCCCGTTGTGCCCCATGTGGTGATCCATGGACAGGGAGGTGTGTGCTAAGCTATAGCTCACTTCCCGAAGTGCCCCATGTGATGATCCATGGACAGTGTTGTGTGTGTGCTGGTCTATTGTTCACTTCCCGTTGTGTCCCATGTGGTGATCTAGGGACAGGGAGGTATCCTGCTGAGCTATTGTTCACTTCCCGGTGTGTCCCATGTTGTGATCCATGGACAGTGGTGTGTGTGTGCTGTGTTATTGTTCACTTCCCGGTGTGCCCCATGTGGTGATCCATGGGCAGGGTTGTTTGTGCTGTGTTATTGTTGACTACCTGGTGTGCCCCATGTGGTGATCCATGGACAGGGAGGCGTGTGTGTGCTGGGCTGTTGTTCACTTCCTGGTGTGCCCCATGTGGTGATCCATGGACAGGGAGGTATCCGTGCTGAGCTATTGTTCACTTCCCGGTGTGTCCCATGTTGTGATCCATGGACAGTGGTGTGTGTGTGCTGTGTTATTGTTCACTTCGTGGTGTGTCCCATGTTGTGCTCCATGGACAGGGGTGTTTGTGTGCTGTCCTATTGTTCACTTCCCGGTGTGCCCCATATGGTGATCCATGGACAGTGGTGAGTCTGTAATGGGCTGTTGGTCACTTCCCGGTGTGCCCCATATGGTGATCCTCGGACAGTGGTGTGTCTGTGCTGGGCTGTTGTTCACTTCCCGGTGTGTCCCATGTTGTGATACATGGACAGGTGTGTGTGTGTACTGGGCTTTTGTTCACTTCCCGGTGTGCCCCATGTGGTGATTCATGGACAGGGTTATCTGTGCTGTTTTATTGTTCACTTCCCGGTGTGCCCCATGTGGTGTTCCATGGACAGAAGTATTTGTGTGCTGTTTTATTGTTCACTTCCCGGTGTGCCCCATATGGTCATCCATGGACAGTGGTGAGTCTGTGCTGGGCTGTTGTTCACTTGCCGGTGTGTCCCATGTTGTGATCCATGGACAGGTGTATCTGTGCTGTGTTATTGTTCACTTCCCCGTGTGTCCCATGTGGTGATCCATGGACAGAAGTGTGTGTGTGCTGGGCTATTGTTCACTTCCTGGTGTGCCCCATATGGTCTTCCATGGACAGTGGTGAGTCTGTGCTGGGCTGTTGTTCACTTCCCGGTGTGTCCCATATGGTGATCCGTGGACAGGGGTGTGTGTGTGCAGGGTTATTGTTAACTTCCCGGTGTGTCCCATGTGGTGAACCATGGGCAGGGGTGTGTGTGTGCAGGGCTATTGCTCACTTCCCGGTGTGCCCCATTGGGTGATTCATGGACAGGGGTATCTGTGTTGTGTTATTTTTCACTTCCCAGTGTGCCCCTTGTGGTGATCCATGGACAGAGGTAACTGTGCTGTGTTATGGTTCACTTCCCGGATTGCCCCATCTGGTGATCCATGGACAGAGTGGTGTGTGTGTGCTGTGTTATTGTTCACTTCCCGGTGTGCCCCATGTGATGATCCATGGACAGGGAGGTGTGTGCGTGCTGGGCTGTTTTTCGCTTCCCGGTGTGTCCCATGTTGTGATCCATGGACAGGGGCGTGTGTGTGCTGGTTATGTTTCACTTCCCGGTGTGTCACATGTGGTGATCCATGGACAGTGGTGTGTGTGTGCTGTGTTATTGTTCACTTCCCGGTGTGCCCCATGTGGTGATCCATGGACAGGGAGGTGTGTGTGCTGGGCTATTGTTCACTTCCCGGTGTGCCCCGTGTGGTGACCCATGGACAGGGGTGTCTGTGCTGTTTTTGTTCACGTCCCGGTGTGCCCCATGTGGTGATCCATGGACAGGGAGGTGTGTGTGCTGGGCTATTGTTCACTTCCCGGTGTGCCCCATGTGGTGATCCATGGACACGGGTGTGTGTGTGCTGGGCTATTGTTCACTGCCCGTTGTGTCCCATATGGTGATCATTGGACAGTGGTGTGTGTGTGCTGGGCTGGTGTTCACTTCCCTGTCTGTCCCTTGTGGTGATCCATGGACAGAGGTGTCTGTGTGCTGGATTATTGTTCACTTCCCGGTGTGCCCCATGTGGTGATCCATGGACAGAGGTGTCTGTGTGCTGGGTTATTGTTCACCTCCCGGTGTGCCCCATGTGGTGATGTATTGACAGGGAGTTGTGTGCTGGGGTATTGTTAACTTCCTGGTATGCCCCATGTGGATATCCTTGGATTGGGATATGTGTGTGCTGGGCTATTGTTCACTTCCCGGTGTGCCCAATGTGGTGATCCATTGACAGGGAGTTGTGTGCTGGGGTATTGTTAACTTCCTGGTGTGCCCCATGTGGATATCCTTGGATTGGGATATGTGTGTGCTGGGCTATTGTTCACTTCCCGGACTGCCCCATGTGATGACCCATGGAGAGTGGATGTGTGTCCTGTGTTATTGTTCACTTCCCAGTTTGCCCCACGTCGGCACGGTGGCACAGTGGTCAGCACAGGGTTCAATTCCCGCCTCAGGCGACTCTCTGTGTGGAGTTTGCACATTCTCCCCGTGTCGGCGTGGGTTTCCTCCGGGTGCTCCAGTTTCCCGGTGTGCCGCATGTGGTGATCCATGGACAGAGGTGTGTGTGTGCTGGGCTGTTGTACACTTCCCAGTGTGCCCCATGTGTTGATCCATGGACAGGGGTGTCTGTGCTGGGTTATTGCTCACTTCCCAGTGTGCCCCATGTGGTGATCCATGGACAGGGAGGGGTGTGCTGGATTATTGTTCACTTCCCGGTGTGCCCCATTTGGTGAACCATGGACAGGGAGGTGTGTGTGTGCTGGGCTATTGTTCACTTCCCGGTATGCCCCGTGTGGTGATCCATGGACGGAGTGGTTTGTGTGTGCTGCGGTATTGTTCACTTCCCGATGTGCCCCATGTGGTGATCCATGGACAGGGATGTGTGTGTGCTGATCTATTGTTCACTTCCCGGTGAGCCCTATGTGGTGATCCATGGACAGGGGTGTGTGTGTGCTGGTTTATTGTTCACTTCCCGGTGTGCCCCATGTGATGATCCATGGAGAGGCATGTGTCTGTCCTGTGTTATTGTTCACTTCCCAGTGTGCCCCATGTGGTGATCCATGGACAGGGAGGTGTGTGTGTGCTGGGCTATTGTTCACTTCCCGGTGTGTCCCATTAGGAGATCCATGGACACGGCTGTGTGTGTGCTGGGCTGCTGTTCATTTCCCGGTGTGCCCCATGTGATGATCCATGGAGAGGCGTGTGAGTGTCCTGTGTTATTGTTCACTTCCCAGTGATCCATGGACAGGGAGGTATGTGTGTTATGGGCTATTGTTCACTTCTCGGTGTCTCCCATGTGGTGATCCATGGACAGGAGTGTCTGTGCTGTTTTATTGTTAACTTCCCGGTGTGCCCCATTTGGTGATCCATGGACAGGGAGTTTTGTATGCTGGGCTAGTTTTCACTTCCCGGTGTTCCCCATGTGGTGATCCACGGACAGGGGTGTCTGTGCTGTGTTATTTTTCACTTCCCGGTTGGCCCCATGTGGTGATCCATGGACAGGGGCGTGTGTATCCTGTGTTATTGTTCACTTTCTGGTTTGCCCCATGTGGTGATCCATGGACAGGGAGATGTGTGTGTGCGGGGCTATTGTTCACTTCCCGGTGTGTCCCATGTTGTGATACATGGACAGGTGTGTGTGTGTACTGGGCTTTTGTTCACTTCCCGGTGTGCCCCATGTGGTGATCCATGGACAGGGAGGTATCCGTGCTGAGCTATTGTTCACTTCCCGGTGTGTCCCATGTTGTGATCCATGGACAGTGGTGTGTGTGTGCTGTGTTATTGTTCACTTCGTGGTGTGTCCCATGTTGTGCTCCATGGACAGGGGTGTTTGTGTGCTGTCCTATTGTTCACTTCCCGGTGTGCCCCATATGGTGATCCATGGACAGTGGTGAGTCTGTAATGGGCTGTTGGTCACTTCCCGGTGTGCCCCATATGGTGATCCTCGGACAGTGGTGTGTCTGTGCTGGGCTGTTGTTCACTTCCCGGTGTGTCCCATGTTGTGATACATGGACAGGTGTGTGTGTGTACTGGGCTTTTGTTCACTTCCCGGTGTGCCCCATGTGGTGATTCATGGACAGGGTTATCTGTGCTGTTTTATTGTTCACTTCCCGGTGTGCCCCATGTGGTGTTCCATGGACAGAAGTATTTGTGTGCTGTTTTATTGTTCACTTCCCGGTGTGCCCCATATGGTCATCCATGGACAGTGGTGAGTCTGTGCTGGGCTGTTGTTCACTTGCCGGTGTGTCCCATGTTGTGATCCATGGACAGGTGTATCTGTGCTGTGTTATTGTTCACTTCCCCGTGTGTCCCATGTGGTGATCCATGGACAGAAGTGTGTGTGTGCTGGGCTATTGTTCACTTCCTGGTGTGCCCCATATGGTCTTCCATGGACAGTGGTGAGTCTGTGCTGGGCTGTTGTTCACTTCCCGGTGTGTCCCATATGGTGATCCGTGGACAGGGGTGTGTGTGTGCAGGGTTATTGTTAACTTCCCGGTGTGTCCCATGTGGTGATCCTTGGACAGGGGTATGTGTGTGCTGGGTTATTGTTCACTTCCCGGTGTGCCGCATTTAGTGATTCATGGACAGGGGTATCTGTGCTGTGTTGTTGTTCACTTCCCGGTGTGCCCCGTGTGGTGATCCATGGACAGGGAAGTGCGTGTGCTGGGCTATTGTTCACTTCCCGGTGTGTCCCATGTGGTGAACCATGGGCAGGGGTGTGTGTGTGCAGGGCTATTGCTCACTTCCCGGTGTGCCCCATTGGGTGATTCATGGACAGGGGTATCTGTGTTGTGTTATTTTTCACTTCCCAGTGTGCCCCTTGTGGTGATCCATGGACAGAGGTAACTGTGCTGTGTTATGGTTCACTTCCCGGATTGCCCCATCTGGTGATCCATGGACAGAGTGGTGTGTGTGTGCTGTGTTATTGTTCACTTCCCGGTGTGCCCCATGTGATGATCCATGGACAGGGAGGTGTGTGCGTGCTGGGCTGTTTTTCGCTTCCCGGTGTGTCCCATGTTGTGATCCATGGACAGGGGCGTGTGTGTGCTGGTTATGTTTCACTTCCCGGTGTGTCACATGTGGTGATCCATGGACAGTGGTGTGTGTGTGCTGTGTTATTGTTCACTTCCCGGTGTGCCCCATGTGGTGATCCATGGACAGGGAGGTGTGTGTGCTGGGCTATTGTTCACTTCCCGGTGTGCCCCGTGTGGTGACCCATGGACAGGGGTGTCTGTGCTGTTTTTGTTCACGTCCCGGTGTGCCCCATGTGGTGATCCATGGACAGGGAGGTGTGTGTGCTGGGCTATTGTTCACTTCCCGGTGTGCCCCATGTGGTGATCCATGGACACGGGTGTGTGTGTGCTGGGCTATTGTTCACTGCCCGTTGTGTCCCATATGGTGATCATTGGACAGTGGTGTGTGTGTGCTGGGCTGGTGTTCACTTCCCTGTCTGTCCCTTGTGGTGATCCATGGACAGAGGTGTCTGTGTGCTGGATTATTGTTCACTTCCCGGTGTGCCCCATGTGGTGATCCATGGACAGAGGTGTCTGTGTGCTGGGTTATTGTTCACCTCCCGGTGTGCCCCATGTGGTGATGTATTGACAGGGAGTTGTGTGCTGGGGTATTGTTAACTTCCTGGTATGCCCCATGTGGATATCCTTGGATTGGGATATGTGTGTGCTGGGCTATTGTTCACTTCCCGGTGTGCCCAATGTGGTGATCCATTGACAGGGAGTTGTGTGCTGGGGTATTGTTAACTTCCTGGTGTGCCCCATGTGGATATCCTTGGATTGGGATATGTGTGTGCTGGGCTATTGTTCACTTCCCGGACTGCCCCATGTGATGACCCATGGAGAGTGGATGTGTGTCCTGTGTTATTGTTCACTTTCCAGTTTGCCCCACGTCGGCACGGTGGCACAGTGGTCAGCACAGGGTTCAATTCCCGCCTCAGGCGACTCTCTGTGTGGAGTTTGCACATTCTCCCCGTGTCGGCGTGGGTTTCCTCCGGGTGCTCCAGTTTCCCGGTGTGCCGCATGTGGTGATCCATGGACAGAGGTGTGTGTGTGCTGGGCTGTTGTACACTTCCCAGTGTGCCCCATGTGTTGATCCATGGACAGGGGTGTCTGTGCTGGGTTATTGCTCACTTCCCAGTGTGCCCCATGTGGTGATCCATGGACAGGGAGGGGTGTGCTGGATTATTGTTCACTTCCCGGTGTGCCCCATTTGGTGAACCATGGACAGGGAGGTGTGTGTGTGCTGGGCTATTGTTCACTTCCCGGTATGCCCCGTGTGGTGATCCATGGACGGAGTGGTTTGTGTGTGCTGCGGTATTGTTCACTTCCCGATGTGCCCCATGTGGTGATCCATGGACAGGGATGTGTGTGTGCTGATCTATTGTTCACTTCCCGGTGAGCCCTATGTGGTGATCCATGGACAGGGGTGTGTGTGTGCTGGTTTATTGTTCACTTCCCGGTGTGCCCCATGTGATGATCCATGGAGAGGCATGTGTCTGTCCTGTGTTATTGTTCACTTCCCAGTGTGCCCCATGTGGTGATCCATGGACAGGGAGGTGTGTGTGTGCTGGGCTATTGTTCACTTCCCAGTGTGTCCCATTAGGAGATCCATGGACACGGCTGTGTGTGTGCTGGGCTGCTGTTCATTTCCCGGTGTGCCCCATGTGATGATCCATGGAGAGGCGTGTGAGTGTCCTGTGTTATTGTTCACTTCCCAGTGATCCATGGACAGGGAGGTATGTGTGTTATGGGCTATTGTTCACTTCTCGGTGTCTCCCATGTGGTGATCCATGGACAGGAGTGTCTGTGCTGTTTTATTGTTAACTTCCCGGTGTGCCCCATTTGGTGATCCATGGACAGGGAGTTTTGTATGCTGGGCTAGTTTTCACTTCCCGGTGTTCCCCATGTGGTGATCCACGGACAGGGGTGTCTGTGCTGTGTTATTTTTCACTTCCCGGTTGGCCCCATGTGGTGATCCATGGACAGGGGCGTGTGTATCCTGTGTTATTGTTCACTTTCTGGTTTGCCCCATGTGGTGATCCATGGACAGGGAGATGTGTGTGTGCGGGGCTATTGTTCACTTCCCGGTGTGCCCCATGTAGTGATCCAGTATGCCGACGTCAACATCACCATTTGGAGATGGAGTATATATATGGTGGTTGAGAGCAATGGGGTCCCTGGGGACATCAGGAAGATGGAGAAACACTTCCCGTGTCTGATCGGGCCAGATGAACCCTCCATGCATCACTAAGTCCTGTAGTATTTTTCCGTTTCAGTAACATAGCACCTACCATTCTTCCTAAAGAAAATGACAGATTATATATTATCTTTAATCCCCTTTGCTAAACTTTTATCCATTGACTTTACTAGTGCATATCCAATTGCAGACTCTCCACCTTCCCTTGATAATTTAGTTTCCTGTTTATCTTAGTTTAATCGGCATACATAGTTACAGTACATTTGTTGCACTCCTCTTGATCATTGATACAGATTGTCAAGAGCTGTGGACCCTGCACTGGTCACTGTGTGACTCCACTCGTGACGTTCTGTCAAACTGACTAAGGTTGATTTTTCTAGAGTGCCTGCTTCCTGTCTGATAACCAGTCCTCCCCCATTTATGTGTAACACATTCGAAGCGCTGAATAAGGACGAGGAGCATCAGTTCGGCAATCCAGCCCCTCAGGCCTCTTCTGACATTGAATACAATCATTGCTGATGTCATTGCGGCTTCAGTTCCACGTTCCTGTCCGATCTCCATATTCCTTCACGTACTCAATATCCCAGCCCCTCCTGCACTCTGGGGCAGTGAATTACACTGATTCCCAAAACTGTGACAGAAGTATGTTCTCCTCACCCCTGTTTCACTTCTCCCCCACCTCATCCTAAAACTATGGTTTTAGGATCGTTCGAGATTGTCCCACATGAGGAAATATCCACTTCACATCTACATTGTAAATCACCTTTAACATCGTCCAGACCTCTGACATCTCCTCTCATTTTTCTATACTCCAGGCAGTATTGGCCTGAACTGCTCAATCTTTCTTCAGAGGACAAACTCCACATCTCTGGAGTAAATCGAGTAAACTACTTCTGAACTGCCTCCATGGCAAATACACCCCTCCTACAGTCAGGACACCAAGACAGCACACAGTACTCAGTTGCGATCTCACACCTCCCTCCCTTTATAATCCACTTTTTTAGAAATAAATGCCAAAGCTGCACTTGCCATTCTCATTATCTGCTGTACCTACATCGGAGTATTCTGTAGTATGGACGCGGACAGCCAGATCCCTCTGTACCTAATCACTTAGAAGTCTCTCTCCATTTGGATAATAATTTGCCTTTCTGCGACACTGATCCAAATGAATACACTCACACTTTTTGTTGTTCAGTTTCTTCTGTCAAGTGTTGCCCCAACCTATCCATATACATTTTCTAACTTCTTACGTCTTCGTTGCAATTTCACACCTGAGTTAGTGTCATCTTTTAATTGGTTATAACATGTTCTATCCTCTCAACTACTTAAAACTATAGATTGTAAATAGTTGGGGCATGGGGACCAAGACATATGGTTTCCTAAAAGTTGAATTTTGCCAACACAAAATGACCCATATTTTTCCCAGCTCACTGCATTTTGTAGCTTCACTAAGCCTGTACCAAGTTGATAAATTACTTTTACCCATAAACGATCTTATTCTGCAGATTAATCATTTGTGCAGAGCTATTCAATGCCTTCTGGAAGTCCAAATATTTCATCTCTCGGATCCCCATGATCGAAATCATGTTGATTCTGATGGATTGTGGTTGGACTTTGCAAATTTCTTGCCATTAATTCCTGAATAATGGACCTTACCAATATTTCTTAAATTTGAACAGTTTTCTCACTACTATATTCCATCGTGAAGGTGATAATTCTAAATTCTTACTGCTCTATAATCTCTTTGTTCGCTCCAATCCTGTATAATTGACACATGGCGTGAAATGACCTGCTCTGATTGCTCTGTAAGAGGTCGGAGTCGCTGAATGGACTCATTCTCTTCCTTGTGCACAAACCCGGTGGGCTGATGTCTTTCTGGTGTTCCACATCACAGACTCGATGGTCTGCCTTTCCTCCTCCTGTTGATGCGTAAGAGCCGTGAGGGCCTATGCAACCTTCTTGTTGCTGTGTCACAGTTTGAGGGGCTGAAAACACCTTATCATATTCCTCCATCACAGGCTGGAGAGACTGAATGGTCTCTCCTGCATCCCTGATATAGGACTGAGGGAATTATTGGCCTTCTTCTGTTCCCATACACGAGACATGTGAGGTAAACTTCTTTCTCCTTTCCCATAAGAAATCTTATAGGTTGCATCCTTCTCCAATTCCCGTGCAACAGGCTCGATGGGACTGAATATCCTCCTGGTCTCCCAGTGCACCAATCACCAGTCCCTCTTCCAGTTCCAATGTTACATACTTGAGGAGGCTGAATAGACTGATCCTATTGCTGCATAACAGGGTTCTGGTGCTGCATGGCCGACTCTGGGCCCAGTGTTATCGACTCGAGGAGCTGACTGGCCTCCTCCCGTAACTGTATATCAGGCTCCAGGGTCTGAATAGCCTCTTCCTGTGCTGTTGTTACAGGGTCAATGTCCTTTGAGACTCTACCTCCTAATAAATGGCAGAAGACGCTGAACGAGAGAGTGCCTGTACTCTGAAGCACTCTCGTCTCCATATCTGACTTACAGAGACAAACCATTAATATAGTCTTTTTTTTGTATCAAGTCCTGAAGCTGAAAGTAGCAAAAGAGGTCCCTCCCAGATATCTCATATTCCTGGCTCAGCTGCTCAAAATTCATCATGACCTCCCTGTCAAAAAATGTTCCCAAACAGGAAACTCATCTGGACTCCCAGAGCCTAAAGCCAAAATCCATAAATCTCGCTGGAATCCTACCAATCCTACAATGGGAGTGAAAGCCGAAGTTTTTGTTTTGTGAAGTGCCTTCAACTTGTCCCACCATTCTCCATGCTTTCACTGTGTTAGGGACAATCGGTTTCTGCAATTCTCCACAACAGTCCTCATCTTGTCCATGAACAACAGATTAATGAGGGGACAATTTGCCTAGAAGGCCTCGATGTCCAGCTAAAGTGATCATGGGTCCTGACAAGTACAATCAGCCACATCGGAAAGCAAGGAACTTGGTTGGTATTTCTTTAACTATGGAAAATCGACCCGCCCCCATTCACTGCGGAAGCTGCAATTTGTCCAGGTTAATAGGAGGCCATCTGTGACGCCAGATGACAGATCAAAGCCAACTGTTAATCATCCGTAGCGCCTGCCTAGGCAGCGTCAAAGGGAGAATTGGCATGGGGTATCATAAACAAGGAAGGACATTCATTTTAACCAGAGCTAACCCAAACAGAATATTGGATGATTCTGTCTTATATTCTCTAGCAACTGCACGATGTTAGCTTCTTATAATTAATCGAAGGCTCGGATGATAAAAACACCGAAACCTCCTTGTGACCATCTGGAAGGGAATCAGATTCCACCCCAAGGTCGGGTACTCCAATAAGACCCCCAACAGGGATGGCCTCCGATTTCATAAAATTGATGTTGTACCCTGAGAAAGATCCAAATAAATTAATCATTCGTATTAAACAGAACACAGATATCATTGGGTTAGTTATAAAGAGAGGAACTCCATCTGCTCTTATTCCTTCCTGGTCCTCCCTCCTTGCGAGCGGTATTGGCGTCCCCCGGGATGCCAACGGCTCAATCATTAATGTAATTGATAACAGTGAAAGGGGGCAACTTTGCTGGCTGCCACTGTCAATACTAAAATTGTCAGATCTTATACCATTAGTGAAATCCGCTGCTTTCAGCGGATATAACACTGCCACCCACCTGGCGAAGACCCCTCCAAGACCAAACCATTCAAGGACATAAAAGATGCACATCTACTCCATCCGGTCAAATGCTTTCTCTGCATCCAGGGAGATTACTGAACCTGGAATCAAATCTTGCTGGCAGACTGGAACCATATTTAGCACTCTTCTAATATTATCAGAGGACCTATGGCTCCTAATAAAAATGGTCCTCTTTCACAATGGACCTTCAAAGCCAGCATTTTCAACAAAGTTTTGAAGTGCACGTTTAATAATGATTAGCCACATACAAAGTGCAATCCTCTGTGACTTTCCCTCTCTTGAGAAGAAGATGAATATTTCCTTCTCTAAAAGAGGATGGGAGGCAGTCCTGACTGTATGAATAATTGTACATATCCAACACTGGCCCAGCTAGCATGTCAATGAACTCCTTCTAATACTCACTCTGAAAGTCCATCTGGGCCGGGGGCTTTACCACTCTGGAGCTGCCTCATTGTCTCCTGTATCTCTCTGATTATGAGAGGGGCATTCTAAAGAGATGCCTGCTTTGAACTTACACCTGGGAGGTCCAAGGTCTTAATGAGGACTCCATCGTCGCCAATCTGTCCTCCCAGCCCGCTGAATGGAACAACCCAGAGTAGAGCTTCCTGAATGCTGCATTAATCGTTTTGGGATCGCGGGTGATAATAGCAGCAATCTTCTTTCTGGCCAAGTACGCCTCATATCTACCTGGTTATCACCATGCTCAAATAACTTCTGTTTCGCAAAGGAAATCTCTCTCTTTGCTCTCTGGGCAAATGCAGCATTCAGAGCAGTCCGGACGGCTGTAATCTGCTGCAATTCAGTTATAGACGGTCTGACAAAATATGGTGTGTCAGCTCTCTTCAGCCGAGCCTCAAACATACGCTACTGTTCTCCCTCCTGCCGCTTCTGAGTCAGCAAGTAACAAATAATCAAATCCCTTGTATAGGCTTTGACAGTCTCCCAGAGCACAGTCGGATTACTGGTCGTGCACAAGTTCATGTAACAAAACAAATTAAATTTCCCCAAAAAATACTCAATGAATTTGCTATCCTTCAGGAGGAAAGGATCCCCGTGCCAGTGCCGTGAGCCTGTCCCATCGCCACCATCCTTGACCTCCATGTACACTGCCACATGATCAGAAATCGTTCCCAATTCTAAAGGACAACATCGAATTTCTAAATACCAATGGGCAAAAAAACATGCCAATCCTAGTATAGCATTTATGTGGGTTAGAAAAAAAGGTGAAGTTCCTATCGTCAGGGTGAAGACATCTCACACATCCACCAACCCAGCTACCTGTTCAGGTCCACCAGCTGCCTGGGTGGCGGGGACAAACCTCCGATACCCCTCGACATCCTATCCACCTCGGGGTCCATACGTCAGTTAAATTCTCCCCTTAATTATACGACGTGCCCCACGGCTCAAGGAGTTTCCAGCACCTGTTGTTCTCTATCGTGCTGGAGTTGCACAAAGACCGGACAGGGATACTGGTCCGATCCGGGCCTGCACACTGCGACCAGGTGGGCCTGCTCAACGCTCACCCAGTCTGCCCTGACTTCTAGTTTCAAAACTTGTGTGAGCCATTGTTCCAAGAAGCTGACGAGCTGGCTTCCTTGTTCCCGTTCCAGCAGCCTGACCAAGCTGATGTTCTTCTGACAGCTCCAATTTTCGAGGTCCTCGACCTTCTCTACTAAGGCCTGGATCTACCATTCTAGGGCTTCGACCCGAACAACTGAGGATTCCGCCATGGTTTCCTAAGCCGCATTCCACTCTTACACCTCCACGACATGTGGCCCGAGATGCTGGATCTCCTGGTCATGCTTCTCCAGCTTGGCTGAGATCAATTCCAGCATGTTTCAGGTCTCCTCCATAACCAGGGTAAAATTCGGATCCATTTCGAAACCAAGGGGATAATCAGTATGTGAAACTGGGGATCATTGATAGACTGTAACACGAGAGCTTAACATCTGTTTTAGTTGGGATAAGGAAGATGCAGGTACAGAATTCAAGAAGATGGACTGGGAAACTCTCGAACAGTTTGATATAAGATGCAAGTTGGGATTGATGGTTTTGGATAATATAAAGCCCAGATGAGTTGTATCGCAGGATGCTGTTGGAGACAGGAGTGGAAATGCCCTGACCTAAATGTTTTAGTCGAATCTGATCACACAAGGGAGACGCTAGAGGACTAGAGAACAGCTATGTGGTCCCAAGTTGCTGGAAAGGTGGTAGAGATAGACCAGTGTCTGGTGGTGTACCACAGCGAGCAGTGCAGGGTATCAAATTATTTGTGGTATTCATAAATGATATAAATGTGAATTTGGAGGGGGTGGTGGGGGGTGGGGGCTAAGCATAATAAGTAATTTTGTGTTTGACACAAAGATTGGCCGGGTGGTTGGCAGTGAGGAGGAAGGCCTTATGTTAAAGGAAAATACAGGTGGAATGGTCAGATGGTCAGATCAATGACAGATGGAATGGAACTCTGATAAATATGAGGTGATGCACTTTGTAAGAAGTAACCAGACAGGGAAGAATTCAATGAATAGCAGAACACTAGGGACGTAAGAGGGTGTTTCTCCACACATCCTTGAACGTGACCGGACAGTATAATAGCCAGTTAAGAAATCACACGGGACTATAGGCATAGTGTTTATTCATCGAGGCGACAAAATATGAGTTAAACATGCCATTGGTTAGGCCATAGACAGAATACTGCGTGCAGTTCTGGCAGCCACATTACAGGAAGTGTTTTGGTTTCTCAGTAACACCAGAAACTATTGAGGTCTCCACAGAGTTGGAAGCTTCTTTGGAAGTCTCCTGGCTGCAACATTCTCTAAATTTTCACTTCATTTGTTTTCCCTCCTCGATTGGAGAACTGCATCTGAGAACCTGTGTCTGATCTTTCCTTTTTGTCAAGTACATGTATCAGAACACTTAATTATTAATAGAGACGAGGCCAACGCCTTCAAATATTTTTGAGGAGCTCTGCTGTCGTCCATAACACGTGACTCCTTCACTTCCTGTCGAATTTGTTGGAAGCACTAAGTAGGCTATCTCTACACTTCTCCAATAATTTCATTGAGCTGAAAGACTTCCTCATATTCCTGTGAAGCTAGCGTAAGGAGCTGTATAATCTCCTCATTTTATCTGTGGAAATGTGCAGTGTCCAACAGAACTGATGCATGAATGTTACCGATACTTCCAACAGCACACGCCTGAATGTTGTCCAGGTCTTGCTGCATATGGACACAGCCTAGTTCAGGAGCTGAAGAGGGACATTTTTTTCCCGAATATTGTGTGATCTTCTGTGAACACCCCCACTTCTAATCTTATGGTGGGGGCAAGACAGTTATAAAGCAGCTGAAGATGTTTGTGCTGAGGAAGCTACCTTGAGGAACGTTTGCAGATTTGTCCAGGACTGTATGGATTTTTGTACCCAAACCACAATCGTTGTGCGTTATGCTTAAAATCACTCTAACCAGGGAAGTTTACAACTCATTCCCATTAAGTGCAATCCTGGTCAGGCTCTTTGAGACCGTCCGAAGTTAAATGATGCCTTGATGTCAGGGCTGGTCACTCTTCCCTGAGCCCTTGTGTTCACGTCTTTTGCTCATATCAACAGGTCACAGTGTGAGGGCAGGGAATGCTTTTTCACCAATCAGAGTTGAGGGCTCAGACACGAATTGGACACGAAAGAGGATATTAGACCTTATGATCTTATTGTGGGAGAAGATCTGCTTGTGGGTTGGGGGGGGGCGAGGGGGGTGGGTGGCCCGTGGATGAATGACATATCCCTGTTTGTGGCCTTCTCACTTTCTATTATTGGAAAGTAGAGGCTGTTATTTTCCTGGAAGTTCTGTTATTGAATGCTGTCAGACTGTCTGGGCCATCTCTGGGTGAGGAATGGGGGCTGTATTCACAGTGAAACTGGATCTACAACTTGACCAACAAACGAAACACAGGTTGCAGAAAGGGGAAGCTCAGTTAGGAGTGATGAGGACCCTCTTTCATAGCCCTGCCTGCGTTTTCCTACTACATTTTAAAACCAGACCAAACTGGGTTTGACAGTTTTGAGGGGCTGAGTGGACTCCTCTGTTTCTGTGAAAGGAGTAAATAGCCTCTAATTGCTCCTGTCTAGCAGGTTTGATGGGCTGAATGGAACACGGAAACATGGCACTGAGGAGCAGGAGTGGGTCATTGGACACTTCGAGCCTTCTCTATCAGGGACTAAGATTGTGGCTGATCAAGTTGTGGTCTCAGCTCCACTTTCCTGTCTGTATGCTATTATCCAAGAATCACTTCTCTGTCCAATATTTAACTAACTCAGCATTGAATAAATATAAACAAAGAGGCATCTCAAACTTGTGGGGAAGAGAATTCCCACTTGAAATGCCTGATAAGAATTTCTGCTCATTCCTCTGATACAGTCATAAAGCATGTAAATGTATAAGTGCTGACCAGATATCCCATTATGATCGAGTCTGATTTGAGAGTATTTTGCTCATATTCATGTCAACCTCCTTGTACAGATATGCATCAAGATGCCAGACTCCAACACTTCCTCTGGGAGATAATTCCATATTGACACCTCTCTCTGTATGAAAACATTGTATCTAAGTTCACTCTAAATTATTTCCGCTCGGACCTTAAAACAGGCCTCCAGTCTGAAACGCAATCCTCTACCAACCTCTGTCTCCTCCCTTCAATCTAATTTTGTATTCAATTGGCTTTGTTGCGCTGGTTCCCATGTGACCTAATCTTACTAACTCACGTAATATGCAGAATCTTTTTAAAAAATTTGTTCCAATCTGTATGGAAAACATCTTCAACACTGCCTTTATCAATCTGCTTTGTCAGCTCTTTAACAAACTCAGTCAAATTCGTACAACGCGATTTCTCATGCAAAAAGCCATGGTGACTATCCCCAATCAATCCTTGCCTTTGAAAATGCATGCAATTAGCTATCCCTCAGAATCCCCTCCAACAACTCACCCACCACTGATGTCGGGCTCACTGGTCCAGGGTTCCTTGGGTTGTTGGGTAGCTGTTTTATTTTCTACTGCCACTGCTCCATTGGTCACAGCAAATTATCAGTGCAACCATTTTAATGATATGGCCAATGTTATAGGTCTCACGTTGGATCAGGGTCATCCTCAGAAGAGGTCAGGTTGAATTTCTTCATTTGTTAAAACAACAAATTCATGACGAAAACAAAGTTCCTCAAACTATGATGGCAAGGTGAATGTCAAACAGAATAGAAAATTTTTAAAATGTACATTGACATTTCCATTTCTGAAAATACAGAGGAGCACAAATATACACAGATACATACACAGAGAAGCACACTCAGACACACATACAGATATGCATACACAGCCACACTCAAACACACAAAAACACAGTCACTCACTCAGACACACGCACATACAAGTATGCGCACAAACACAGACAAATGCATGTACTGTAGACCATAAATAATTAGAGCAGAATAAAAGCCCATTGGCCCATATAGTCTACTGAGCTATTGATCATGGCTGACATGCATTTCAAGCCAATTCTCCTGCCTTCTCACAACAAGCCTTGATCCCATCATTAAGCATAACCTATCTAGTTATATCTTAAAGACGCTAATGTGTCTGTGTGTCCGTGTGGGTCTGTGTGCATGTGTTGTCTCTGTGTGTGTCCCAGTGTCCTGCACTGTGCTCCATGTTGGAGAGTGGGGTTTTAGCAGTTTTAAGGCACATCTTTGTAACTTGCTCTGTGCCTATCATTGAACGCCTGTGTTAATCATTCTCTGCTGCTCATGTGCTCAGTAACATGAGGAATCCCCACAACTGTTAGTGATTCAGACCTGGCTTCTCACTTGCATTTCACTGACATTTGACTTAACTCTAATTTTTGTATATTCGTGGAAGTGCTGGGGATGGTTTCCGGGACGCTATGTTTTAAACTGCTGTGGAAATTCAGGAAGACCAGAGGCTTTGGTGACCCAACTCTGGATGAAACATGGTGACTGTAGTTATGGTATCTGGATCTGCAACATGACCAACAAATGGAGCAGAGACTGCAGAGAGGGGAATCTCTGTAAAGTGGAATGAGGGAATTGCAATCAGATCAGTCATGGTTTTGAAGAATGTTGGAGCAGGATTGAATGGGTCGCTCATGCAACTTTTTCAGATTTTTCTGTTAGTAACAAGCCGATTTCCCTTTTATCCCAGTGTCCCAGACTGGTGGGTAGTGAGTCACCGCCTCCTGTTCCTGGCGAACAGAAATCTGGGGCCTCACTAGCCTCCATGTTTCGCTGTATCCCAGTCGCGAGCAGTTGAGTGATGCCTCCTGTTCCTGTGTCCCAGTATTGAGCAGTTGAGTGACTAACTCCTGTTTTCCTGTGTCCCAATCTCGAACAGTTGAAAGACTGTCTCCTGTCCCTATGTCCCAGAATCGAGCAGTTGAGTGTTACCTCCTGTTTCTCCCTGTTCCTGAGCAGCAGTTTGAATGCTCTGAATGATGTCACTAGCTTAAGAAAGGACTTGATAACAGGGAATTTCAAACTTGGAGCAGCATTAGACAAAGGTATCTAGAAACTTCTCCACCAAACATTTTATGCATCCCGTCTGTTATTTTATTCCTGCCTCCTTTTTGTAATGAGGGTGAAACATATGCAACAGTGCAGTGTTCCGACAATACTCCCATATACAGGGAAGACAGATTAAAAAGATTAAAAGATTTATAGTCTCTCCCTCAGTAACCCTCATCCATTCCATCCAAACCGAGGCTGCATAAATCTTTAAACCGTATATTGTAATGAATTAGTGCAGTAAATGTCACACTTTAACACTACAGTCATTGACGACAGCCCTGCACCTTTCACCAAGATCTTCTTCAGAAAGTGGGCGACTGACTGACCACGTGATGCCGATGCGGAATTCAAGCTCTCTCCAAGATATCCCCTAACGGTTTGAAATTAATTTCCTTCTAAATGTAGACTACAAATCCCATATCCAGGCTCAGTTTCAAGGTTTGCAGAACGGATCACATTCCTGCTTTAGCTGAGTACACTGAGGGTGCATTTGGCAGACAGAGGGATCCTGAGGCTGGGATTTACAGTTCAGCTGGAGCCAGAGACGGAACACCCATAACAGTGAACGGGAGCTCGCTTTAAACAGAAAGGGGCCCAATTCACTAATTGTGTTGCAGGGAAATTGTGTTTAATAAACACACCTTTATTGGATAACTGCCGGTATATTAAATAGAGGATCAAAATTGATGGAGCAAAGCGAATACAGCAGTTCCTATTTTATATGTTCCGATGTTTAAACATACTAAAGGATATGAACACTGTTTGGGGGAAACTGAATTGAGGAGATTTTCACCATGCCGAAGAGCCTGTTCTGTGCTGTATTGTTCTATGTTCTATGTTCTATGGAGTCACGTTTAGGCCAGACCAGGAAAGCACGGGAGATTCACTTCATGAAAGTACATTGAGGAACGAAATTGGTGTTTACAATCGACATTGGTTGTTAATGACTCCAGGTTTTACATCTCGATATTTTATTAATTATAACGTCCACAAGCTGCCACAGCATTAGCGTGGTCTGGATTAGTAATCCAGTGACTTTTCCACAACAGCACCATCTCCACATGGGGACCTATCTGAAACCACACTGAGCTGGTTATTTCTGTGCTGCTTGACAGCTCTGTCATAAAGAACTCCCACAAATGTGACTATCGCGATGGGACTCAGGGCGTCGTAAATAGTTAGACTGTAGTTATTCCCTTGTTATGGGATTGGACATAGCTGAGCAAATTTCGACATTGCAAGAGTGATGTCAGAGTTGGAGCTGGAATGAAACAGCTTCCCCAGGGAGACAGCTTGTTGTGCAGCACAAGTATTCAGTCCCATTGCAGGAATGGGATCAGGGCCCATTGCCTTTGTCGTATTTACTGTGTTCAGGTGTTTTTTCATGTCACATACAGCAAATCAGATCGATTAAAGACTGGAATCTGCTATTCTGCGGGCAGCATGGTGAGGGTGAGGTGGATTATATACTCAACACTTCTGGCTGAGGACTATGCAGATAATACAACCATGCCTTTTACACTGATGTACAGGGCTGTCCCGTTATTTAAGTTGGCGATATTTATGGAGACCTCTCCTCCAGTGAGTTGTTTAATAGTCCATCAACATTTATGTCTGGATGTGGCAGCACTGCAGAACTTCAATCTGATCTGTTAGTGTTGGGATCATTTCGCCCTCTGTATCAGATGTTAGTCCTGCTGTTGCGAATATAACCAGTCAAGTGCGGTAGCTTTAATGGATTGTCATCAGGGTTAGGTACACATGGTTCCGACCATATCATGTTCACCCACACTCGTCACTGAACCATAGATCAGCTTGATGGTAATGGTAGGCTAAGGGATTAACCTGGGGAAAATGTTACAGATTGCAGTTGAATACAATTCTGCTGCTGCTGTGATTCTACCGCACCACATTAATGCCCACTTTGAGCTCCAAGATGTTCAATTCAATTCTACTGACTGTCCCCCAGTTCACACCAAAACCACTTCATCCATCAGCCATGTACTCAGTGACTTAAACTAGTTTCTGATGTGGTAACACTTCCATTTTCCTATTCTCATTCTGCTCTCCCTGGTGTCACGCCTCCAATTTGTTATTTTACTCAAACCCCTTCACATACTCATCTGAATCTCTTCCATTACCCCCAATGCCATCTCCTGTGTTTTATGAGAATGTGTTCCCCTCTGTTTCTCACCCTGAGCATGATGAAGTGCTCTGCAGGGTCAGCGATGCCAGCCTTATGTAGTTTCAGATCAAGAAATTTGTGCACCTTGCATTATTGGTCACTTCCCAGTACACGGTGTTCCGTGTTAGACAAGACGTTTGAGCAGCTTAAACACATGTCTATGGAACTTGTTCAAAAACAGAAATTGCTGACGAAACTCAGCAGGTCTGGCAGCATCTCGCGCAGTGAAAGCAGAGTTAATCTTTCAGCGCCAGTGAACCTTCTACAAAGCTCCCATTTTCTCCAGCAATTTTTGCATTTTCATTTCCAGTATACATAGCTATTGTTTAACTGAAAATTTGTTCTGAGCCTATTCATTTCTAGAGATGCTCAACAGGTCTCGTATCAGCTGCAGAGACAGAGAAACAGAGTTAGCGTTTCAAGTCCAGTATGACACTTCTTCAGAACTGAGAAGGATTGGAAAATGAGCTTTATAATCCATTGACAGATGTGGGGAGTGGGTTGACGGGTAAAACAGTGTGTGGCAAAAGTCAAACATGCTTTTAGTAGTGAAGAACGAGAAGATCATGTGAAATAGCCTAATAATTAAAATGTGAATGGGGTAAAGGGGTTCTCTCTATTGAGTGAACGATAAAGAAGTTACAACCACACAAGGTCATAGGGAGGCCAGGAGGGAGAATGTACGGAAACTGCAGAACAGTTATAATGGGGTCAGACTGTGAAGTTGTGAAATTGTACATTAACTCCTACAGGATGTAACGTACGAAAGTGTAAAGGGAGTTGTTACTCGAGCTTGGGTTGTGCTTCCTTGGAACATTGCAGCAGCCCAGGGCCGAAATATTAGCATGAGGTTATTGAAATGGGAAGCAATGAGATGGTGAATGTTATTTCCATAGACAGAGTGGGAGTGTTCCTCAAAGCAATTTCTGTTTGGTCTCGCCGATATAGAGTGACTGCATTGTGAGCAGCAATGATAGGAGACCAGATTGAAAGGTTACAAATGAAATACTGCTTCACCTGGAAGGTACGTTTGGTTCCTTGGACAGTGAGGAAGGAAGAGGTGAATAAGCAAGTGTTGCAGCTTCTGCAATTGCATGGAAGGTGCCATCGGGGAGTTTGGAAGTGTTCGGTGTAATGGAGGGGACTGAGACAGAACGGTTCCTGCGAAATACTGACAGTGGACGGGAGGGGAAGATGTATTTGATGGTACTGTCCTGTTGGAGATAGTGTAAATGGCGTAAGATGATTATGTGAATGTGGATTCTAATGCAGGAGGAAGTGTGGACAAGGAGGAAGCTATCATTGTTCTGGGATAGAGGGGACGGATTGAGGGCAACACCGTGGGGGATGGGACAGTGACAGATGAAGGCCCTGTCCACCAGATTTGGGGGATTTCTGGTTTGAAGGAATATGAGGTCACGTTAGATGCAGCTCACAGGAATGTGGCATCATCAAACAGAAATGAAGAAACTTGGAGGATGGAGTCAGCCTCCACTGATCATGTGTTCAGCCACATGCAGAAGTTCCTCCTGAATGATTGAAAAGAACCAGGCATCTAAATTGAGCATTTCTGCCTCAGATCTCGTCTGAAGCGGAATGTGAAAGTAGACCCAGAGGAAGGTCAGTGACTATACGTGAGTAGACATTCAAGCAGATATCCCAAACCGCTCAGTAATTATTGTTTCTGTTCAAAACGAAGAACTCGGGAAGCAGATGAACCACCCATGGTTGACAATAGCTCTCAAGGATACTATTGATGAGCATTAGTGGAGGGCCAGATTTATAATGTTTATTTCAGGGACCATAAGCTGATGTTAGGCATGAATTTCAGCTGTGCTTCCTGATTTACCTGGCAGAAAACACTGCCATTGCTGCACCATCCTCTTCCCTCTTCGTCTCCCCTTCCTGATTCCAGGTTCTTTCTCTCAAATTACAGAATACATTCTCTCACATTATGGTCCCTAACCACTTCACCTGAAACTCTTTAATCAAGTCTACCTAATCTGTTGTAGCATCAAAATGCGTTTTGTGCTGACACTTTGCCTCTGGTCTCAGTGTGGCTCGGCCTCTCCATTCATGCTGTTTTACACCCTCCCACTCACATCTCATTCTGGAAAGTTTCCTTCTTGGAGTAAACCTTAATGAAAACATCTCTCCCCTTTGCACTGAATTCACACTGTGATCCAAATTTCAAAATGTATACTCAGCCTTCATCTCACTCTGATAAAGGTCGACGCTGACCGTGTGGTACAAGAATTCTCCTTCTTATATGGTTCAGGCCAGAGATGCGCTTTTTCTGTAGAGATCATCACACGATTTGGACAAAGCAATTCAGGTGTTTGACCTCTTATTGGTACTCGTAAGAGTTTCCTGCTGCCTTAGTTACTGTAAAATGGAGAAAAACAAATCACAGTATGAAGCTTGGGCTGAATGTTATTTACCTGTCATTTGAATACTGTATCAAATTTGCAGTACTTATCTTTAAATGCTTGTTCGTGAAGTTAGTGTCAGACAGCGTGTAGGATTTTGAGGGATAACATTGCAGAAGTTTATTCAATCATTAGAGGTTTGAATAGAGTGAATAGCCAAGGTCTTTTCCACGGATTGGGGGAGTTCAACCATAGAAGGCATAGGTTTAAGGTGAAAGAGGGAAGATTTGAAATGGACGAAGGCTCAATATTTTCACACAGAGGGTGATGTGTGTATATGGAATGAGCTGTTAGAGGAAGAGTGGGAGGTGCAGGTACAGCTACAACATTTGAAACTCATTAGGACAAACATATGAATGGGAAAAGCTTAGAGGCATATGGACAAAATGCAATCAGATGGGACTAGTTTAGTTTGGAAAACCTGGTCAGCATGGACAAGTTGGACCAAAGGGTCTGTTTGTGCGCTATATGGCTGTATCAATCTAGAAAGCGAGGAAAAGGGGAGAAAAGACATGATGCAGCAAATTGGCAAGAAATACAAAATCAAGCAGCATGAGCTTTTCCGAGCA
This sequence comes from Chiloscyllium punctatum, assembly GCF_047496795.1. Classification (NCBI taxonomy): domain Eukaryota; kingdom Metazoa; phylum Chordata; class Chondrichthyes; order Orectolobiformes; family Hemiscylliidae; genus Chiloscyllium; species Chiloscyllium punctatum. The sequence goes on along the minus strand of NC_092769.1, from coordinate 42,560,419 downwards.
TATAAAAAAAGTCTAAGATGAGTGTGTGACCTTAGGTGAAACTAAGTAGGAAAGTATACTGAGGATAATTGGAGGGTGTGACTGAAGAATTAGCTACATGGAACAGACAGATAATTTACACCCATGTTTTACATCTTTCCTCACAGGGAAAGGCACAGTAAGTATTTCAATGATATAAACCTAATGATAATAGGAGGGAAGTTCTTGAAACGTCTCGAACAAAAGGAACAAGTATTTTTCTAACAGATAAGACTAAGAGTAGGCAGGTTAGCAGTAATTCATAGCTGGTTTTAAAAGAAATGGTCACAGTCTTGGGATCATGGTGTCCTCTCTAACAGATGTTAGTTCTGCTGTTTGTTAATGTAAGCAGTAAGTGCGGTAGCTTGAATGGGTTGTCATCAGGTTTGGATACACATGGTTCTGACCGTGGCATGTTCACCCACACTCATCACTGAACCGGAGATCAGCTTTATGGTAATGGTAGACTGAGTGATTATATTGTGGTTGAATACAATTCTACTGCTGCTGATGCTACTACAGCTGCTATGATTTGCAGCATCACATGAATGCCCAGTTTGAGCTGCAATATCTGCAATACAATTCTGCTGCCTGTCCTCATTCGCACGGGGACCCAGTCACCCTTCTCCCCTGTACACAGTACCCTATCCCGGTTTCTGATGTGGGAACGCTTCCATTTTTAAAAATTATCATCATTTTGGGGCATCTTCATGATGCCATGCCTCCAATTTGTCGCATTCCTCAAAAGCATTTAACATTTTCACCTGAATCTCTTCCCCACCGGTAATGACATCTTCTGTTTAAAGTGAATGTGTTTCCTTCTGTTTCTCTCCATGACCATGATTAAGAGCTCTGTTGTGTCGGTGATGACAGCCGTATGTAGTTTCAGAACAAATGAATTTGTATACCTTGCATTATCATTCACTTCCTGGTGTATGGCGTTCCATGTTGGGCAGGACGTGTGAGCAGCTTTGACACACGTTTGAAACTTGTTCAAAAACAGAAAGTGCTGAAGACACTGACAAATCTGGACAGCATCTGTAGAGTGAAAGCAGCGTTAATATTTCGGGTCCTGTGACTGTTCCTCAAAGCACCCAGTCAGTCCAACAATTTTTGTTTTTGTTTCAGATTTCCTGTATCCAATGATCTTTGCTGTATTGAAAATATATTCTGTAACTTTTCATTTTTAAAGGAACTCAGGGGTCTGGCAACATCTGCAGAGAAAGAGAAACATATTTAATGTTTCAAGTCCAGTGTAAATCTTCTTCAGAAGTGTAAAGGATGGGAAAGTGAGCGCTTTAGTATCTTTGCAGAGGTTGGAAAGAGTGTTTGGAGGCCGAGTGTGAAAGACAAATGGGCTTGAAATTGTGGTGAAAGAGACACAGATATATAATGGGTGTAAATTAATGTGCAAATATTAGAAATCGATTTTCTCTGTTGAATGCAACATAAACAAGACACGAACTTAGGGAGCCCAGGAGGGAGAGTGTACGGAAAGTGGAGAACAACCACAATGGGTTCAGGCTGTGAATTTATGGAATTGAGTATTGACTCCTACAGACTGTAACGAACCAATGTGTAAAGTGAGGTGTTACTTGAGCTTAGTTGTGCTTCATTGGAACATTGCAGCAACCTGCATTTTCTTAGAATCCCTACAGTGTGAAAACAGGTCCTTTAGCCCAACAGGTTTATACTGACCCTCCAAAGAGTATGCGAACCTATCCCATTCTCTACCATAATACTATACATAGACCCTTGACTATTGCACCTAACATCAACTTCAGCAATTCAACATGGCCAGTTCAACTAATCTCCACAACTTTGAACTGTGGCAGGAAACTAGAACACCCAGAGGAAATCGAACCCAGTTCCCTGATGCTATGAGGCACCAGTGCAAACCACTGAGCCACCGTGCCATCCTGGACCGAAATATTATAAGGTCGCAACTCTATACGAGCAGAAATGAAGCCATTCGGACCATCACGTCTGCTCCGCCATTCGATCACGACTGTCAGATTTTCAACCCCATTTTCCTGCTTCCTCTCAGTAATCTTTGATCCCCTTGACAATCAAAACTTATCTGTGTCTGTTTTAAATATACTAAATAGAACATAGAACAGTACAGCACAGAACAGGCCTTTTGGACCACGATGTTGTCCCAAGACTTTATCCAAATATAAAATGTAGTAATTTAACCTACACACCCCTCAACTCACTGCTATCCATGTGCATGTTCAACAGTCGCTTAAATGTCCCCAATGACTCTGCTTCCACCAACAGAGCTGGCAATGCATTCCATGCTTTCACAACTCTCTGCATAAAGAACCTACCTCTGACGTCTCCCTTTTACCTTCCTCCTAATATCTTCAAACTATGATTTCCCGGACTAGTCAATCCTGCCCTGGGGAAATGTCTCTGGGTATTGACACTATCTATTCCTCTCATTATTTTGTACACCTTGATCAGCTCTCCTCTCTCCTCCTTGTCTCCAGAGAGAAAGATCTAAGCTCGTTCAACCTTTCTTCATAAAGCAAGCCCTCCAATCCAGGCAGCATCCTGGTAAACTTTCTTTGCACCCTCTCCAAAGCCTCTGAGCTTTCCAATAGTAGGACGTCCACAACTGGACACAATATTACAAGTGTGGTCTCACCAGGACTTGTAGTTCTGCAGCAAAACCTCACGGCTCTTAAACTCGATCCCCCTATTAATGAAAGCCAAAATACCATATGCTTTCTTGACACCCTATCCACTTGGGTGGCAACTTTGAGGGATCTATGCACTTGCGCACTCAGGTCCCTCTGTTCCTCCACACTGCCAAGAATCCTGTCTTTAATGTCATATTCAGGATTCGAATTTGACCTTCCAAAATGCATTACTTTGCTTTTATCTAGGTTGAACTCCATCTGCCATTTCTCAGCCCAGCTCTGCAACCTGTCTGTGTCGCGCTGCAGCCTACAGTAGCTCTCTATACTACCGACGTCACCTCCAACCTTTGTGTCATCAGCAATGTTACTAACCCACACCATAACCTCCTCGTCCGAGTCATTTATAAAAACTACAAAGAGCAGAGGCCCAAGAACACAGCCCTGTGTGATCCCTCTCAACACTGTCCTCCAAGCAGAATACTTTCCATCTAAAACCACTGTCTGCCTTCTGCCAACCAGCCAATTCTGAATCCAGATAACCAAATCTCTCTGTATCCCATACTTCCTGACTTTATGAATGAGCCTTCCATGGGGAACCCTATCAAATACCTTGCTGAAGTCCACATGCACCACATCCACTGCTCGACTGTCATCGACCTGTCTTGTCACCTCCTCAAAGAAATCAATAGATTTGTGAGGCATTACCTGCCCCTCATGAAGACATGCTGAAATCCTTTAATCACACAATGCTTTGCCAAATAGTCATAAATCCTATCCCTCAGAAGTTTTTCCAAACTTTGCTGCCCGCAGACGTAAGACTGACTGGTCTCTAATTGCCGGGGATTTCCTTATTACCTTTCTTGAAATAAGGAACAACATTTGCGTCCTTTGAATCCTCTTGTCCGACTCCTGTGAAGAGTGAGGAGGGAAATATCCTCACCAGCGGCTTAGCAACCTCCTTTCTTGCTTCCTGGAGCAGTCTATGATAAATCTGGTCTGGCCCTGGGGACATATCTATCTTAATGTTTTCCAAAATAGCGAGCACATCAACTTCATCAATCTTTATCTGGTCAAGACTGATCTGGCCCAGCTCCTCTACGTTTCATTTACAAGTTCACTTTCCTTGGTGAAAATCGAAGCAATAAACTCATTTAGGGCTACCCGTATCTGCTCAGACTCCACGCATAAGTTCCTACGCAATCCCTGATCGGCCCTACCTTCTCCCTGATTAATCTCTTTAATCCTCACGTATGAGAAACATGCCTTTGGATTCTCCCTAATCCTTCTTGCCAAGCCTTTTTCTTGCCCCATCATGGCTTGCCTCAGTCCTTTTCTGATCTCCTTTCTAGCAAGCCTGCAATCCTATAAAGCTGTGCTAGATCCATCTTACGTTAGCTGCCTGCTACCTTTTTACGAGACGTTCCTCTGTTCTTGTCATCCAAGGTTCCTTAATCTTACCCCTTCTTACATGTCTCAGAGGAGCAATTTGTGTATTACCCGCAACAACTGCTCCCTAAATAGTCTCCACATATCTGCTGTGCCCTTTCTGTGGAACAATTGCTCCCAGTCTGTACTTCCCAACTCCTGTCTGATTGCAGCATAATTTCCTTTTCCACAATTAAATATCTTCCCTGGGAAACTGCTCCTTTCACTCTCACAGGCTATGCTACATGTGAGGCAGTTGTGATCACTTTCACCAAAATGGTCTCCCACCGTGAGTTCCGACACTTGTCCTGGCTCGTTGCCGAACACCAAATCCAAAATAGCCTCTCCCCTTGTTGGTCTGTCTCCATACTGAGCAAGGAAACCCGCTTGAACACACCCGACAAAACCGGCTTCATCCACACCATCTGCACTTAGGAGGTTCCAGTCGATATTGAAAAAATTGAAATCACCCATAACAATAACCCTGCTATGTTTGCATTTTTCCAGAATCTGCCCGCCTATGGGATCTTCAGTCTCTCTACTGTTATTAGGTTGTCTGTCGAAAATCCCCAAATGCGGTGACTGTTCTTGCTGTACCTAACTTCCACCCATGCTGACTCAGTAGACAAACCTTCCTCAACAACCTTCATTTCTGTCACTGTGATGCACTCTCTGATTAGCAATTCTACACCCCCTTCTCATTTTCCACCCACCCTATTCTTTTTTAGATTAGATTAGATTACTTACAGTGTGGCCCAACAAGTCCACACCAACACTCCATAGAGCAACCCACCCAAAACCATTCCCCTACATTTACCCCTTCAACTAACACTACGGGCAATTTAGAATGGCCAGTTCACCTAATCTGCACATCTTTGGATCATGGGAGGAAACCGGAGCACCCGGAGGAAATCCACATGGAAAGTTTGCAAAATCCATACTGACAGTTCCCTGACGTGGGAATTGAACCCAGGTCTCTGGCGCTGTGAGGCAGCAGTGCTAGCCAATGTACCACCGTGCTGCCCCAAAACATTTTTAAACTTTCTAAACACTGGAAAATCAAGCAGCCATCCCGGTCCCTGTGAAACCTACGTCTCCGTTATGGCTACAACATCATTGCTCCAAGTACTGATCCATGCTTTAAGTTCGTCACTCTTATTTTAGACATTCCTTGCATTAAAGCAGATGCACTTTAGCCGATCCCTTTGTTTCATCGCGTGAGAAACCTTCCTGATAGATTCAATATACTCTGTCACTGTCCCGTCTGTACCTAACCCCCTCTCAGGCATGTGGTCTTATTCCTACCCCCCTGCCAAACTAGTTTAAACCCGCCAGAATCACACGAGCAAACCTCCCAAACAGGCTATTTGTGCCCTCCAGTTTAGGTGCAACCCGTCCTTCATGTACAGGTCCCACCTTACCCAGAAGGTAGCCCGATGGTCTAGTTATCTGAAGCCCTCCCTCCTGCACCAGCCTCGCAGCCACGTGTAAAGCTGCATTCGCTGAATGTTCCTCATCCCACTAGCTCGTGGCACTGGTAGCAAACCTGAGATCACTACTCTACTCGTCCTTCTCTTCAGCTTCCAAACTAACTCTCTGTAGTCAATTTTCAGATCCTCGGTCCCTTTCCTGGGTATATCGTTGGTACCAAATAATCTGGTTTCCACAGACTTCTGTGGTAAGGAATTCCACAATTTCACCACTCTCTGGCGAAAGACGTTTCACCTTATCTCCGTTCTAATGGGTTTTCCCATTGCTCGAAGCCTGTGTCCTCCTGCCAGTGCAAACGTCCTCCCAGTTTTGTCTGTATCCAGGTCATTCAGTATTCTGTAAGGTTGAATTGGATCACCCCTGATCCTTCTAATCTCTATCGAGTATAAACCCAGTATCCTCCAACGTTCCTCATGTGTTAAGTTTTTCAATCCTCGTGAACCTTCTCTTGACACACACCAAGGCTAATACATCCTTCCTGATGTATGAGGCACAAAATACTGGAAATGTGGTCTGACCAGAGCCTTAGAAAGCCTCAGAATCCCCACCAGTATATCCTACTCCTCTCGAGATGAATGACAACATTGTATCTGCCTTCTTAACTACTGACTCAACCTGCATGTTTATCTAAGGTGAATCCGGCACTTGGAATCCCAGTCACTTTGTTACTCAGATTTATGATTTTTTCCCCATTTAGTAAATAGCCCACGCCTGTATTCTTCATACCAAAGTGCATGACCTCACACTCTCCCACATGGTATTCCATCTGCTACTCTTTCTTTTATTCTGCTAAACTGTCGAAATATTTCTGCAGGCTCCCTGCCTCCTCAATGCTATGTGCCCCTCCAACTATCTTTGCATCATCTGCAAATGTAGTCAGAATGCTTTCTGTCCCACCAATCAGAGCATTAACCGAGAAACTGTAATGTTGTGGTTACAACACTGACTCTTGTGGAACACTGCTAATCACCGGCTGCTATCCTGAGAGGGACAATTTTATCCTCACTATGCCTCCTGCCGAAAGCCAACCTTTTATCCATGCTAGTACTTGGCCTCTGACACCATGGGTCCTTGTCGTACTCTGCAGACTGCTGTGCGATACCATATCAGAGGCCTTTTGGAAGTTCAGATAGATAACTTTCTCTGGTTCAACTCGTCGTTACCTGCTTAAAGAATTCTCATTACCCTGACAGCAATGTAGGTTATTGAAATGGGGAGCAATCAGAAGGAAAGGGTCATAGAACATAGAACATAGAACAATACAGCACAGAACAGGCCCTTCGGCCCACGATGTTGTGCCAAACTTCTATCCTAGATTAAGCACCTATCCATGTACCTATCCAAATGCCGCTTAAAGGTCGCCAATGATTCTGACTCTACCACTCCCACGGGCAGCCCATTCCATGCCCCCACCACTCTCTGTGTAAAGAACCCACCCCTGACATCTCCCCTATACCTTCCACCCTTAACGTAAAATTTATGTCCCCTTGTAACACTCTGTTGTACCCGGGGAAAAAGTTTCTGACTGTCTACTCTATCTATTCCTCTGATCATCTTATAAACCTCTATCAAGTCACCCCTCATCCTTCGCCGTTCCAATGAGAAAAGGCCGAGAACTCTCAGCCTATCCTCGTACGACCTACTCTCCATTCCAGGCAACATCCTGGTAAATCTTCTCTGCACCCTCTCCAAAGCTTCCACATCTTTCCTAAAGTGAGGCGACCAGAACTGCACACAGTACTCCAACTGTGGCCTAACCAAAGTCCTGTACAGCTGCAACATCACTTCATGACTCTTGAATTCAATCCCTCTGCTAATGAACGATAATACACAATAGGCCTTCTTACAAACTCTATCCACCTGAGTGGCAACATTCAAAGATCTATGTACATAGACCCCAAGATCCCTCTGTTCCTCCACCTGACTAAGAACCCTACCATTAACCCTGTATTCTGCATTCTGATTTGTTCTTCCAAAATGGACAGCCTCACGCTTGGCAGGGTTGAACTCCATCTGCCACTCCTCAGCCCAGCTCTGCATCATATCTAAGTCCCTCTGCAGCCGACAACAGCCCTCCTCACTGTCCACAACTCCACCTATCTTCGTATCATCTTCAAATTTACTGAACCACCATTCGACTCCCTCATCCAAGTCATTAATAGAAATTACAAACAGCAGAGGACCCAGAACTGATCCCTGCGGAACTCCACTTGTAACTGGGCTCCACTTCGACCGGTTAGCCATTTTTCTATCCAATTGGCCAAATTACCCTCTATCCCATGCCTCCTGACTTTCCGCATATGCCTACCATGGGGAACATTATCAAATGCCTTACTATAATCCATGTACACTACATCCACTGCTCTACCCTCATCCACATGCTTGGTCACCTCCTCGAAGAATTCAATAAGACTTGTAAGGCAAGACCTACCCTTCACAAATCTATGCTGGCTGTCCCTAATCAAGCAGTGTCTTTCCAGATACTCATAAATCCTATCCCTCAGTACCCTTTCCATTTCTTTGCCTACCACAGAAGTAAGACTAACTGGCCTGTAATTCCCGGGGTTATCCCTATTCCCTTTTTTGAACAGGGGCACAACATTCGCTACTCTCCAGTCCCCTGGTACCACCCCCGTTGACAGTGAAGACGAGAAGATCATTGTCAACGGTACTGCAATTTCCTCTCTTTCTTCCCTCATAATCCTAGGATATATCCCGTCAGGCCCGGGGGACTTGTCTATCCTCAAGTTGTTCAAAATGTCCAACACATCTTCCTTCCTAACAAGTATCTCTTCTAGCTTACCAGTCCGTTTCACACTCTCCTCTTCAACAATACGGTCCCTCTCGTTCGTAAATATTGAAGAGAAGTACTTGTTCAAGACCTCTCCTATCTCTTCCGACTCAATACACAATCTCCCACTTCTGTCCTTGATCGGACCTACCCTCGTTCTCGTCATTCTCATGTTCCCACATACGCATAAAATGCCTTGGGTTTATCTGGGTTTATCCTTGATCCTATCCGCCAAAGATTTTTCATGCCCTCACTTAGCTCTCCTAATCCCTTTCTTCAGGTCATCCCTACAGACAAAGTGGAGATGTTCCTCAAAGCACTTTCTGTTTGGCTCACTAATGTAAAGGAGACTGCACTGTGAGCAGCAATGGCAGGAGACTGGATTGAAAGTGTGCAAGTGAAATGCTGCTTTACCTGGAAGGTGTGTTTAGGGCCTTGGACAGTGAGGAGGGAAGAGGTGAAGGGGCAAATGTTGCAGCTTCTGCATTTACATGGGAAGGTGCCATGGGGTTGTGGGGAAATGTTCAGGGTGATGGAGCGTGACACAGAAGGAATAGTCCCTGTGAAATACAGACAGTGGACGGGAGGGGAAGATGTGTTTGATGGAGCTGTCCTGCAGGAGGTGGTGGGAGTGGCGGAGGATGATTTTGTGAATGTGGATTATAGTGTAGTAGTTAATTAGGGCAAGGGGGTTTATCATTGTTCTGGGAAGGAGGGGATGGCGTGAGGGCTGAATTGAGGGTGATGGGACAGTCACACCTGACGGCTCAGTACATCAGAGTGAGGGGATTTCTCGTTTGAGAGAAAAGGATATCATGGAGGGAGCTCCCCACTGGAATGTGGTATCATTGAACAGAAATCACAGAGACAGAAAAACTGAGAGAATGAGTCACTCTCCATGTGTTCAGCCACATATGTAGGTTCCCCCTGAATGAATGAAAGGAACCAGGTATTTCAAATGCAGATTTATGTAATATATCTGGTCAAATACTGAGTGTGAAAATAGACACAGGTGAAGGTCAGCAGATGTGTGGGGGCTGCGGGGCACATTTAAGCAGGTACCGCTTAATAATGCTCAGCTATTATTGACTCTGGTCAAAAAGAAGATGATATGAAGATATGAAGATGAACCACCCATGATACACAAAGGCTGTGAAGGATACTAATCAATCACAAACTAAAGAATTCGAGTTGGTGAATTCTAGCGTCGGCCACATTTGGGAAGTTTACTTTTGGAACAAGAAGCAGATTGTATAAAACAAAATACAAAGAAAAATATTCCAAAATTGGCAAGAAATATTTTAAAAAATCTAACCACAAGAGTTTTCCCATATCGAATAAATAACGTTCATGATGTATGTGTGACCCTTGGAAGAAAGGCAGGAATGAATATGTGGGACACCTGGAGGATGTGACTGGAGAACTGGTTTCAGGGAACATGCAGAGAATTTAAAACAGTATTTTACATCTTTTCTCTCAGGGGAAGGCACAAAGAGTTTAAATATTGTAAACAAATTTGTAGTCAGATGAAAGTTTTGCATTGTCTCTAACAAAACGAACAAGACTTTTCTCAAACAGAAAAGACCAAGCGTTTACAGCTCATCAGCAATTCATAGCTTGTTTTTATAGAAGTGCTTACAGAGTCACTGGTGGCACTGCGTGAAATATTAGATAACTCTCAGGATTACAGGAGTGTTCCAGTGAAACTGGCGGAACACCAAACTGGCGCCTGTCTTCAAGAAGAGAGTGAGTCTTCATGTGTTTAGGTTCTCCCTTTGTCTGAATAGTGGAGCATATGTGAGAGGATGAATGGCCTCATGATGCACTATCATCCTGAGTGAAAAGTTAAAAATCTGCTACTTCCTCTGACGCGTTACATGCTGGGGGATGAACATTTTGCTAAAGTTGAATTAGTTTGAAAATTATGTGGAACATTGTACAAACGACATCATCCAAAGAATTCTAAAAACTGTACTCATAAGAACAGTTTATAACCATGTGGTGGTATTGCGTAGGTGAGAGAGAGAGAGAGAGGGAGAGAGAGAGAGAGAGAGAATGTGCTGCATTGCAGTGGTGAGAGTGATGGAGCCTTATTCTGGGGAAGGCTCTAACAGATATACAGTGAGTGTGAGAGAGTAGAAACAATACGGTGACTCTTATCCTGACAGAGCAGGGAAGGTGCTTTTCCGGTATTACTAGATTTTTTGGTCTGCAGATACTCCACTGAGCTGGGTGGTGTGCTCTGACCATGCTCGGTGCTTCTGGTTGTGCGTCTCTCTCTGGGAAGAGAATGGTCCCTCTCTGTACTGGACTATTCACCAGGACTTCCGTACCCCTGTCAACAAGCTGTGGTGTAATTTCCCCTTATCTGCCATGCTCAGTAAACTATGCAGGGCAGCTCCAAATTGAGAAAGCTCAGCCGCGTGCCCATTGGCCTTTAAATGATGTCAGCAGTACCAGGAATCACTGAATATCCAGGGGCATCCGGGACATGGTGTGTTCCTCCAGCCATGACGCGTGGGAGAATCGGGCTGGTATTGAATGAGAGAGACACCATGGAGTGAGGTAGATAGTTAATGAGGTGAGTTCGATAAGATAACACCAGGAAACTAGCTCAGCCTCGTGCAGACAATCACTATGTCACACTCAAGGAAAATGGCACTGAGACAAATTATTGTTCGATTCACGCCAATGAGTCGAAGACTCTTCTGACCCTACTCCCAGTTACAAAGTTGCAGGACAAATGCTTATCCAAAACTCTCCATCATCTTAAGTTATACCAATATCCTGCTCACCCATCATTCCTGGAAACAGTGGCCTATATTGCAAGATGCTATCGAAATGTTTTCATTTCACAATTTTTAAACCTACCATCAGATCTTTCTCTGAAATTCTCTCTCAATCTCCCCCTCTCTTTTAACCAACCTCCGCCCATTTGTTGGTACTTAAACTGATTCCCCCGCCATCTCTCTCTGGCAGTGTCTTGCCACAATGGAGATATGGAACTGTAAATGGATGGGAGCTACACATCCTGTCACTTCCAGCATGACCTGCAAGTTTCTCCACGCTGAGCAGTGATCTAACACTGTATTACTCAGCAATGCAGTGATTGGTGTACACTGCTGTGTATGCTGGGAAGGTAACTGCTCCAGATTAATGGATAAATTCACTGCTATTCACTGCATAGCTTCCCCATACTGCACAGATATCCAGTCCGTGTGTATAGAACAATGCCTTTGTTTGTTTTGCACAGCGCACTGTTTATAGATCAGTGCACTGTTGGACACATAAGTAGTGAATTGGTGAGCTCTAAACAGTGTTCGACCCTGGACGGATTGCTGAGCAGTACACCAGCCTGGTCTACGCAGTACTTCATGCTGAGCAGGTACCTCATCTGGGCTTATACGTGTCCGGGCTGGATCTGAGAGGTGGATTGAGTATCCGATATAATTCCTGACATGATTATCACTCCTCCAGGTCGGCCAATTCCGCTGGTAAATGTGAGGTGATGTGTTTGAGATAGAATTTACTTGGTCAAAATATTCGACATAAAGCAAAACACAATTTATTCGAAGACTGTCGACAAAAGACAACAAAAGGAAGAGGAACTTGAAATAATTTAATTCTGTTGGAAAACTTAGCAGAATAATAGTTTATTTAACTACTATACAGTAACTGTTCCAATATGGTATCATCGAATAAGCACACAAATGTCAAAAAACAAATGCAGGAAACAGATTGTCTGACATGCAGTTCTCCAATCCAGGAGGAAAGAACATCAAAAGACAGTTCCGAGAGAAATCACAGAGACAATGTGTAGCACCTGGGAGAGATTTCCTACCTTCCAATCCTGCTGAGACACCAGCAATAACTGGTGAAAGGTAAAACTAAGAATCCTGGTTCTGCAAGAATTTGACTGTCACTCCACAGGACCAGGCCGTGGCTGCAAGAATACACGGAATGGACTGTATTTACATCGTCTATGGCTCTCAAAAATGTCTAAACCCACCTAAACCGTATAATGCTGAACAGACAAAAGTCAAAGTTAAACATAAATAAATAAAGCAAAAAGATGCAGCAGGCCTGGTGATCAGACACAGACGGCCTCGGGAGCCCAGCAATTCCTATTCTGCCAAAACACAGCATAAGCATCGAGCTTGTGAAGAGAAAGAATTATGTCTCTCCCTCACCTCGATGTTTACAACTGGAGATGTGCAATTAGACCAATAATCATCGATATAAAAATCCCACACACACCAAGTATTATTGTGATATATTTCAGTGTTGCTGTGAAATGGGTTAACTGGAGCTGTTGGTTCAGTGACTGTGATTAATATCAGTCTTTCTGGACCTAACTGGGTCACTGGAGGATTTCCCTCTTCAATAATTAGTACCTTCTTTCAACTTGTTTTGCCATAGTATTCGGCGCCGAGTCAACCTCAACAAGATTGGGATCAGCCGCTGCAGAGAAAGAGAGAGAGATCAGATTCTGAGAACATTAGAATGGGCCAACAATGGATTTTAATTTGAGAATATTAGACAGGAATGTTCCAACAATGGATCCGAATCTGAGAACATTAGACTTGAACGTTATAACAGTGGACAGGAGTTTATCCTTGGGTCTTTACTATCTTTCTCGGGATTGGGCATGGTTCGAGTTGCGGATACAAGCAGTACTGATGATAATTCAAGCTGGGTACTATCCCATCCTCGCTATTATTGGTGTTCCTGGTAAGTCTATCTCTATCAATTCTATGAATGATGCTGAATGTTATTGCTATTCTGGCTGATTATATTTAACATATACATAATCTTTCAGTCACAAACGCTACTTCATTCTCATGAATTTCCAAACTACTTACTCATAAACATCTGAGAAGGTAAAAGACTGTTCGGAACCTTCGAGTCCACTTACCGTGAACTGTTTTATGTATCCATATTCTCTCTGTCATCAAACATGCCGACGCCCACCTTCATAATATCCCCAATCTCCAGATTTGCCTGCGTTCTGTTGCTGACTTCTCCATCACCTCCCCCTTCGGTAACGACAGATTTTATGGCTCCAGTTCTCTTCTGACCTCTCCTCCAGTCAAAAATAGTTTGACCACAAACTTGTTCTTGTCTCTACAGTTACTTCACAACAGGGACTCTTAAACAGAGTAATAATGTCACTGACTGTGTAATTCAGAGGCACAGGTTATGACTCTAAACGCATTGTCTGAAATCCTATCACATCCGATGACTAAATTTAAATTCCAATATCAAAAATAGGAATGAAGCCTAATTTCACTCATGGCAAGCATAAACCATCAGGATATTTTTTCTTAGTTTTTTAATAACCTTTGGAAAAGAAACCTACCATGTTTGCCCTGTCTGAACTATGTGTCACCTCAGATCCACAACAGTATGGTTGCCTCCATATTGCCTTGACAAATGGCTGCGTGGTCAAGGGCAGTTGGGATGGACAACAAATGCTGTCCTTGCCAGTGATGCTGGCATCCCGCGAAACAACAACATTAAAGGTGACATAACCAAGAAAATGCGGATGCTGGCGATCTGAAATAAAATTCTCCACCGTCTGAAAGAACGTTGGGGAATCTAAGCAGGTATGGCAGTATGTCGGGAAAAAAAACACAAATAGTGTTTCGAGTTCAGTGAACCTATCAAAACTGAATGCAACTGAGAAATAATATCATTATATCAGGGATGGTTGGAAGGGTGAGCGGGAGGTTTGTGTTGAGTGGATGATGTCCAGCAAGAGAGAGAAAGTGAGAGTGAAAGAGAGACAGATGGAGAGAGAGAGAAAGGAAAAGCAAGCAAAAGGATTGCTGATGATGGACTGGAAGGAAAACAGAATGAGAAGTTATTCTACCATTTCCCCTTTTCACATATTCCTGAGTATCATATTTATTATGGGATGTCTTTGCTTACCGTGAGTTATGTTCCCTCTATATCTCGTCTCTGAGTGTGGTGATCAATTCCATTAGCAATAATTATAGTCGCTGAGATATAGAGAAACGTAATGTTCAATTGTCAACTGCTTATTTGGAGAGAGGAACTGTTACTGTGCGACTGTGTGGAGATATAAGAGCTTTCTCAGCCAGGAAAAGAAATTGAGGAGCTGAAAAATGTATTGCTGGAAAAGCACAGCAGGTCAGGCAGCATCCAAAGATCAGGAGAATCGTCGTTTCGGGCATGAGCCCTTCTTCTGGAATGAGGGAAGTGTGCCAAGCAGGCTAAGGTAAAAGGTAGGGAGGACGGACTTTGGGGAGGGGCATTGGAAATACGATAGATGGAAAGAGGTTAAAGTGAGGCTGACAGGCCGGAGAGGGGGTGGGGCGGAGAGGTCAGGAAGAAGATTGCAGGTTAGGAAGGCGGTGCTGATTTCGAGGGTTGGGATTGAGACAAGGTACGGGGGAGGGGAAATGAGGAAGCTGGAGAAATCTGAATTCATCCCTTGTGGTTGGAAGGTTCCCAGGCGGAAGATGAGACACTCTTTCGCTCATGCCTGAAACGTCGATTCTCCTGCTCTTTGGATGCTGCCTGACCTGCTGTGCTTTTTCAGCAACACATTTCTCAGCTCTGATCTCCAGCGTCTGCAGTCCCCACTGTCTCCTAGAGAAACTGAGGAGACCGAGGCATTTTCAATACTGAATGGATGCATTGTAGGTGTGGGGAATTCACTTGCTGCTGCCATCTGGAAAGTCAGTGGAGGCTCTGTGGATGGTG
Organism: Chiloscyllium punctatum; assembly: GCF_047496795.1. Taxonomy (NCBI): domain Eukaryota; kingdom Metazoa; phylum Chordata; class Chondrichthyes; order Orectolobiformes; family Hemiscylliidae; genus Chiloscyllium; species Chiloscyllium punctatum. The sequence goes on along the minus strand of NC_092769.1, from coordinate 42,545,320 downwards.
TTCTCAGGATTGTGATGTTAGCTACTGGGTTCATTCAGGGAGCCCCGGTGGTCTGGGGACCCCACTCTTAATACTGCATTTACAGTGTGTCTGGGTCCATGATAAACAAATGGAGCTGAGAGTACAAAGAAGGGAAGCTGTACAAACAGGGAGGAGTGAGGCACTATATTTTCCTCTCTGGGATTTCCAGGAACATTTGTCTAAGCTGCACCCATGCAGGTGTAAGGTGTAAAACCAGCTTGTCTCAAAACTGAGGTGGTCACTGAGCTGTATTCCCTCCTTCAGTATAACCTGTGTTCTCACACCAGTAGCAGGACTGCGCTGACACTCACGATAAATTAAACTGGATTGATTCTGGAACTTTTCAGGCAGCAGTGGGTAATATATCCACCATCTCTGAAGTGCAGTCCTCCAATGTATTCATGAGTTGACTGAAACCGTCTGCCTGCTGAGAGGAATGCATTGGTTCCATCTCCACAGGGGAAGGTACAGAAACTACTTTCCACAAATATTAGGGAACAGAGGGACTGGTAAAAATTGGAAACTGCAGGAAATCAGAATTAGTGAAGTGGATGTTACTGAAAATCTAATTGAATTGAAGTTTCATAAGTTGCTGCATCTGATGAGTTACATCTCAGAGTTATTGAGATGAGAACAATGCTTGTGAAATAATTACTGATTATTCTTCAAAGCTAGATAGATTCTGGAAAGGATCCTGCAGACTGGACAGCAGCTATTGTCAACCTAAATATTTCAAACAGGATGGAGAGGGAAAACAGAAAACTAAATCATTTGATGTCAGCTTTGAGAGTAAAAAAATATTGGAACCTTTTATAAGGAACGTGACGACTAGACACTTGGAGAATAATGATATGATTTGGTACATTCGGCCTAGATTCAGGAAAGGGAAATGATCTTTGATAAACCTGTTTGTGGAGATTGTCCGTTGTGACATCGACAGTTGAGAACCAATGGGATTGGAGTATTTGTATTTTTAGAAGACGCTTGACATGTCTGAATACAGGTGAATGGGGAATGTTAGAGTCCATGGGTAGGTGGGTGTGGAATCTACACCACATGGATTAATATTTGAGAAACGGAGATACGACAAGCGTAGTGTTTTTCTCTGGACTGAAGGATTGATGGGTGGCAGCAGGATCAGTGTTTGAGCAATAGCTGTTGACAAGGTATAACAATTATTCGGATGTGAACAACAAATGTACATTTATATTTATTAAATGGTAGAGAGGTTGGCGAGTGCTTTTGTTGAAAAGGACCTGGATGTCCTTGGTAATAAGTCACTGACAGAATTCATATAGGGGCAGGAAGTAAATGATATGTGGCTCTTCAGACAAAATGATTGAAGTACAAAAGTTAGAATATCTTTCCCACTGATCGTGTTTTGTTGAGATAGTATTTGGTGCTTTGTGTAAAGGTTTGGTCTGCTTTATAATCAATTATCTCTTTGTCACCGAGACAGTGCAAAGGAGTTTGACCAGACTAAAGACTAGCATGATGTTACCATGAGGAGAGAGTGCAGTAACGATGTGGTTAATCTGTAGCGCTGTGAGAGAATAAAAAGTTGAAGCTTGATGGGTATGGACAGCAACTCATTATGTCCCAAACAGCTGAATGGGGTGACAATGTCATACTTTTCATTGAATGTTTAATTCACGACAGTTTACATGTATCTGCTGAACCATCATGTCAATTGACAGCGAGGTGCAGGCTCTGAATGAACTCTGAGCACTTTAATGTGTTACTGTGTGACACTGCATTGAGTGTCATTTTGTACACAATCCTGTCAGCAGCCAAAATACCTTCATTCTGAAACAGTTATTGCCCGCCGGTTCCTGACCTCCACGGAGACTCTTGGACTGCCTTCTTGGAGATGGAAGATAACTTGGAGAATGGCTAAAAAATGTTGGCTTCATTCCGACTGCCAGAAAACCCATGTTAAAGTAACACATATGTACCATGAGTAATTAAGCAATGTGGATCAATTTGGAACAGTCTGTCTGTGCAGCCCCTGCTCCATTTGTTTGTGATGTTGGAGCATCTCTGACACTTTCCTGTTCCTGTGTTAGTGGCTTGATAAGCTGAATAGCCTCTTCCTGATACTGTGTAAGTGCCTCCAGGTGTGAAATGGTTCTTTCTGATCCCATGTACGTGACATGTGGGAGGGATCAGACTCCCACCTTCCTGTGCAACAGGCAGGAGGGACTGAAAGGGCTATCCTTCTTTTGCCCAGTAGGTTTGATGGGATGAATGACCTCCCCACATTCTCGTGAAACCAGATTGAGCTGCTGAATGAACCTGTCCTTTTACCAGGAAATGTACTGTGATGTTACATATATGTTACCCAGACTTAACAACACGGTCTTGAAAGTTGTCCGAGTCTTGCTATACATGGTCACAGATTGTTTCAAGAGCTGAAGAGGAACAACCTGTCCTGAAAATTTTGTAGTCTTCAGTGAATGCCCCCTCTTCTGCTGGCACAGTGAAGCAGTAGCTAACACTGCTGCCTCATAGCACAAGGGTCCCAGGTTCGATTCCAGCCTTGGGCAACTGTCTGTGTGGAGTTTGCACATTCCCCACTTGTCTGCAGGAGTTTCCTTCGGGTGCTCCGGTTTCCTCTCACAGTCCGAAGATGTGCACGCAGAGTGAATTGGCCATACTAAATTGTCCATCATGTTAGGTGCATTAGTCAGACGGAAATGTGTTTTGGTGGGTTACTCTTTGGAGGGTCGGTGTGGACTGGTTGGGCCGAAGTGCCTGTTTCCACATTGTAGGGAATCTAATCTGCTCAGTTTGGACTCAATGGGCTAAATAGCCTTCTTCCACACTGTAGGGATTCTATGATGACAAACTGGAGATGCCTGGGCTGAGGAAGCTACGCTGAGGATCTCCTGCAGATGTGCCCCACGGCTGAGATGATTGATGCCCACCAATGATAATCATCTTCCCTTGTGCCGTGAATGACTCCAAGTGGTGTAGAGGTCATAATTAATTCTCAGTAAGTGTGATTTTGTTCAGGTTCCTTGATGTCATCCTCAGTCAAATACTGCCTTGAATTCAGGGTCAGTCTCTCTTACCTGAGCCCCTGCGTTACCTCTTTTGTTCATATCAATAGGTCATGGTGCAGAAGCAGAGAAGGTCTTCTTCAAACAGAGGGTAGTGAATGTCAGGAATTCTCTTACACAGAGAGTTAGGGGAGCTAGATCACTGAAAGGGACCAGTGGTGTCCCGCTGGGATCAGTTCAGTGACCTCTGCTCTCTGTTATTTTCAAAAATGACTTGAATGTGGGTGTTGAAGAGTTGACTAGTAAGTTTGCCGATGACAGAAAGGTGGTTGGAGTGGTACAGAATGTGGAGGGCTATTGTAGGTTGCAATGGGACATCGACAGGATGCAGAGCTGGGCTGAGAAATGCCACATGGAGTTCAAACTGAAGTAATTCACTTTGCAAGCTGGAATGTGAACACAGAATACATGGTTAAAGGCAGGATTCTTGGCAGTGTGGAGAAACAGAGGGATCCTGGCGTCCGTGTCCACAGATCCCTCAAAGCTGCCACCCAAGTTGATCGGGTTGTTAAGAAGGCGTATGGTATGTTGGCTTTCAGTTGCAGAGGGATTGAGTTTAAGAGCCGCGAGATTTTGCTACAGCTCGATAGAGCCCTGCTCAGACCGCACAGGGAATATTGTGTTCAGTTCTGGTCTCCTCATTATAGGAAGGATAATGAAGCTTTTGAGAGTGTAAAGAGGAGATTTACCAGGATGCTGCCTGGACTAGAAGTCTTACGAAGAAACCGTGAGGGAGTGAGGGCTTTTCTCATTGGAGGAAATATTTCGATGAGAGGTGACTTGATAGAGGTGTGCAAGATGATGAGAGGCAGATAGAGAGTGAATAGCCAGAGACATTTCCCCATGGCAGAAATGTCTATCACTATCTGCCATAATTTTAAGGTAATTGGAGGACGTTTTAGGGGAGATGCCAGAGGTAGATACTTTACACAGAGAGTTTTGGGTGTGTTGAATGCACGACCATTGGTGGTAGGAGAGTCAAATACGTGAGGGAAACTTAAGAGACTCTTGGATAGGCACATGGAACAAAGTGAACAGAAGCATGTAGGTTAGAGTAGGACAAACAACACAATGTCGAGGGCTGAAGGTCCTAACTGCATGCATTCATGTAGAACCTTGAGCTCAAAATCTGCATGAATTCATGTAAAACTCCGTTATCTCACTTTTTAGCTTAGAATCAATTTAAACATCATGGCATAGTCAGAGAACACAGGGGGCCAACACCTTGTTATCACCATTGTTCACAGCTCACCTGAGAATGCAACATTTTTGTTAAAAATGGTTTTGTGATTTACACATGAAAGAAGTGAAACTGTCACGGCATTCTAACAGATGAAAGGCTTGACAGACAATCAATTTTTCCATGTATAATTTCAGTTACATCACACTGTAAATTTTTGCTATAAATTCTGTGTTACGATCAAGCTGTCCACGATCACCTGATGAAGGAGCGTCGCTCCGAAAGCTAGTGAGCTTTCAATTAAACCTGTTGGACTATAACCTGGTGCTATGTGATTTCTAACTTTGTTCACCCCAGTCGAACACCGACATCTCCAAATCAGTACTGTTCTTTGTTCTGTGTTCTATGGAAGTGCTCAAGAAGACTTGGACATTAAGACGATTTGAGACTTGGAGCAAGTCAGCCTTGATCTTAAAGAAGGGCAAGGCAGGCTTGGAATGTGAATGACCTGCCCCTGTTTCTGATGCTCTCCCATTCTGTTATTGGAAAGTTCATATGTGTTATTTTCCTGGAAGGTCTTTTATGGAATATTGCAATCAGGGAGACCCGTGGATTTTGTGAGCCATCACTGAGTGAGATTTGGGGGCTGTATTCACAGTGAATCTGGGTCTACAACATGATCAACAAATGAAGCACAAGATACAGAGAAGGGAGGTTTTGTAAAGAGAAATGAGCAACCTCTTCCATATCCAGCCTGGTTCTTCCAATTACATTTTCCAAATCTCCCAAACCGAGTGGGACAGTCTCGAGGGACCGAACTGTTTCCTCTATTTCTGTGCACCATACTATAACAATAAGTGGACTCTAACTGCTCCTGTCTAGCAGGTTAGAGGGGTTGAATGGAACACAGAAACATGGGAGTGAGAAGCAGGAGTGGGTCATTAGAGAATTTGAGCCTTCTCCACCAGGCATTAAGATTGCGGCTGATCAGATTGGGGTCTGAGCCTCATCGTCCTGTCTGTGTCCCATTATCCGTGACTCAGTTCTCTGTCAAATCTTTAACTAACTCAGCTGTAAATACTTGTAATCAGAGAGGCACCACAAACTTCCGGGGAAGAGAATTCCCATTCGAATGGCCCTTTTAGAATTCTTCCTTATCCCGCTGTGAGAATAAGAGAATCATACAGCGTGGAAAAAGATCCTTTTGTCCAATTTGTCCATGCCGATCAGGCATCTTAATCAGATCTCGTCCCACTTGGCAGCATTTGGCCCACCTCACATGATCCATTCCCATTTATGTACCTGTCCAGTTACATTTTAAACGTGTAATTGTACCCGCTTTCACTACTTTCTCTGGCAGTACACCCACCAGCCTCTGTTTGAAAAGGTTTCCCCTCAGGTCCCTTCTAAGACATTTCCCTGTCACCTTCACCCTATGCCGTCTAGTTCTGGACGCCCCTACTCTGGGAAAAAGATCTTGTCCAATCAGACTATCTATGCCCCTCAGGACTTTATTAAACCTCTGTCATGTCACCATTCAGTCTCTGACAGTCCAGGGGGAAAAGCCTCATCCTGTTCATCATCTCCCTGTAGCTCAAACCCTCAGGTTCCAGAAAATCTTTGTAAATCTTTTCTGCACCCTTTCAAGCTTAACAACATCCATCCTTTAAATGAGTCAACTGATCTGTACGCAGTTTTATTAAAGTGGCCTCACCTCCGTCCTGTCCAAGCCCCTCACGCTACACCTACTCAAATTCTCAATGTTCTGACCGATTAAGACAAGCATGTCAACCACATTCCTCACTACTCTACCGACCGAAACTCCACTTTCAAGGAACTATGAATCTTCACCCATAGTTCTCTTTGTTAAGCAACATTTCCAAGGGCACTACCCCGCTTTAACTTATCGAAATGTCAAACCTCACCAATATCAAAATTAAACTCCATCTGCCAGTCCTTGGCTCATTGTTGGTCAAGGATCCCGCTATATTCTGAGATAATCTTCTTCACTGTCCACTGAACCAATTTGGTGATGTTATCTGTAAACTTACTAACCATGCCTCCGATAATCACATCAAAGTTGTTTATAGCCGTGATAAAAAGCAGTGAGCTCAGCACTGTTTCTTTCAGAACACTGCTGGCCACAGGTCTTCAGTTTGGAAAACAATCCATTATCTTCGATCCAAATTTGTATCCAATTGGTTAGCTTTTACTAGATTACATATAATCTAATTTTAGTAATCTGTCTACGATGGGAAACCTTATTATATGCCTTGCTGAAGTTTGTGTAAAAATTGTACACCACAGTGTATTCTTCAATCTTCTTTGTCATCTCTTCATAATACTCAATCACATTAATTAGACATGATTTCACAAATCCATATTGACTATCCCTAATCATTCCTTGTCTTTCTAAATAAATGCAAATTCTATCCCTCAGAATACCCTCCAACGAACTCCTCGTCTCTGACTGATTGAGTCGATAACTCCCTGTGTTGTTTTGGCTCACTTCTCCCTTTTCTAGCCCCACTCCTCCACTCCCCACAAAAAATAACTATAACTATGTTGGTGATATGGCCAATGATATAGTTCTCAGAGTGTGTCAGGGTCAGTGTTCGGAACAAGTCAGGCAGATTTCTTTAATCTACTAAAACAACATGTCTATGACCAAAACAAACTATGATGGAAAGTGGAATGACGAGAGGATATTGCAAATATGTACAGTGATATTTCCCGTTGAAAAATACTGAGAAACACACACACACACACACACACACACAAAGACACACACGCACACACAGACAGACAGACAGACACACACACACACACACATACACACACACACACACACACACACACACACGTATTGTCGATAACAAAACTGAAAAGCAAAATATCTGCAAAGTTAACTTGAAAGAACATTGTCCAAATATGATTTGAACTTATGACCTAAGGAAAAATGAGAGTTTGACCCAAATACTGTTCTATGTGTAGAGTCATCAAGTCCTCGAGCATGGAGAGAGGCAGAGAGGCCCTTTGGCCCAAACTCGTCCAAGCTGACCCAAATATCCAACCACACTAACCTCATTTCCCAGCACTTGGCCCATAGCATTCTCGTCCTTTCCTGTCCATGTACTTGCCCAAATGCCATTTACGTATCCTTAATATAAATGCTTCAACCACTTCTGTTGGCAGCTCATTCCCTTTGTGTACCACTCTCTGTGTAAAACAGTTTCCATCAGTTTCCCTTTTATTCTTTCCCCTCTCACATTAAACTGATGCTCTCCCCTCCTTGATTCCCCAACTCTAGGAAAAAAAAGTTGGGTCCATTCACCCTATCCATGTAAACTTCTATAGACACCTCTCCTGTGCTCTAAAGAAAAAAAGTCCTCGCTTGTCCAACCTCTCCCATTAATTCATACTGTTGAGTCCTGGCAACATTTTTGTAAATTCCGTCTGCATACATTCCAAATTAAAAACATTCTTCCGATCGCAATGTGACTAAAACTGAACACAGCACTTCAAGTGCAGCCTCACCAACATCCTGTATAACTACAACATAACTTCCCAACTGCTCTCCTCCATGTCCTGACCGATGCTTGCTCGTGTGGCAAAAGCCTACTTCACTACCATATCTAACTATGACCCCACTTTCAGAGAACGGTGGACCTAAACTCCATGGTCCCTCTGCTCAACTACACTCCTTAAGGTCCTACCAATCAACATGAAACTCCTACCTTGATCTAACGTTGCCAAAATATTCCTCGGCCCACTTCTCCAGTTTGATCAAGGTCCTGCTGCAATTTCTGATATACTTCCTCATTGTCCACGATACCACCTATCTTAGTGTCATCTTCAAGTTTCCTAGCCATGCCTTGTACATTCGCAAGAATATCATTGATACAGATAACAAACAGCAATGGGCCCAGCAGCGACCCCTGAGGCACTTCATGTGTCACAGGCCTCCAGTCCGAGAGCATCCTTCCACTATTACCCTCTGCTTACTACCATGAAGCCAATTGTGTATCTAATTTGCCAGGTCCCTCTGGATTCCTTGCGATTCTAACCTTCCAGACCAGCCTATCAATGGCAACCTTGTCAATGGCCTTACTGAAAACCACACACTCTACCGCCCTACCCTCATCAACATTCCTGGTCACTTCATCAATGAACTCAAACAAATTTGAGAGGCATGATCTCCCACTCACAAAGCCATGTGATCTTTCCAGTATAAAAACAACTATTAATAATAATTATTAAAATTAATAATATCAAACTAATAAGATATAAAATTAATATCAAACTAATAATAAGATGACACTTTCAGTGGAGAATAAATTAACCATGGTATGTGATATTGGAACGTGCATCATAGGTGAAGGGCAGAATAGATTTTGTACCTGTGTCATTGAACTGTGTTGAAAAAAAGCAAGGGTGACATGGTAGTTCAGTGGCTAGTACTGCTGCCTCATAATGTCATGGATCCGGGTTTGGTTCCAGCTCGGGTGACGCTCTGTATGGAGTTTGCACATTCTCACTGTGTTTGTGTGTGTTTCCTCTGGGTGCTCCATTTTCCTTCCACAATCCAAAGATCTACAGGTCAGGTGAATTGGCCATGCTAAGTTACCTATAGTGTTATGTGCACTCGTCAGGGGTAAATATAGGGTAGAGGAATGGAACTGGGTGGGTGACTGTTTGGAGGGTCAGTGTGGTCTTGTTGTGCCAGACGGCCTGTTTCCATACTGTCGGGAATCTGTCAAAAAAATTATTTCTAAACAAACCTTATATTTCCAAATGCATGCATATCGCACCCCTCAGAGTCTTCTCAAACAACCTACGTACCACAGATATTAGACTTCCTGGTCTATCGATCCCAGATTGTTCTTTGCTTCTCTTTTTGAATAATGGCACAACATTTGCTAATCTCCAATATTCTGGAACCTAACCTGATGCTAACGATGATGCATAAATATCAACCAGGGTCCCCGTAGTTTCTTCTGTAGCCTCTTGCAGTGTTCTTGGATGCATCTGTTTACAACCAGGAGATTAATCCACCTTCATACAGTCTAATGCATCCAACACACCTTCTCCTGTGTTATTGACTCACCCCAAGATAACACTACGACCTTTGTCAGCCTCCCAAGGTTCATGTATTACTCCACGGTAAAGACAGAGGAGAAATATTCATTGAGAATCTCGCAAATCTTCAGGACATGCACGTCCATTTTGGACTTTGAGGGGTCATATTCTCATTTAGCTATTCTTTTGACTTTAATATACTTAATGAACCTATTTGGATTCACCCTAATCTTCTCAGCCAAAGCTATCTTGTGCCCCCTTTTCACCCTCCTGATTTCCTTCTTCAGTAAACTCCTGTATCCCCTGTATACCTCCAGGTGTTCCCTCGATCCCAGCTGCCTGGACCTGAGCCACGCCTCCTTTTTGCTGGTCAAAGCCTCAATATCTCCTGACATCCGAGGTTCCCTCTTCCTACCAACCTTGCCTTTTACCATCACAGTAACATATAGACCTTGAACTGTCGACATTTCACTTTTAAAGTCCTCCCACTTGCAGGAGGTCCCTTCGCCTGCAAACAAACTCCTCCAACCAACCCCTACAACCTCCTGTCTCATTCCATCAAAATTCGCCTTGCCCCAAGTTTGAACTTGAACATGTGGACCAATTTTATCCTTCTGCATAACTATTTAAAAATTAATAGAACTATTTTCGCGGGTCCCAGAGGGCTCCCCCACTATCATCTCAGACACCTGTCCTGCCCTCGATCTTAGAGTAGGTTACGCTTCGTCCCTTCCCGATTTGCACTCTCCACTTACTGCTTGAGGAAACTATACTGAACACACTTAATAAATTCACCCCATCTCAGTCCTTAATTCTATGTCACTCCCAGTCTATGTTAGGAAAATTAAAATCTCCTACTAATGCAATCCTATTGGCCCTGCTCATCTCCCCAGTCTGTCTACATATTTTTGTTCCACTAATTCCTCGTTTATTATTTGGGGGCCTATAGTACAATCTAAATCCTATCACCATTCCCTTCTTATTTATTAGCTCCCCAGACAAATCCTCACAGGATGATCCATCAGTTATTTTATCTCTGTTTACTGCTGTGTTACTCGCCTTAATCAAAAATGAAACTCCCCGTCCCCTCTTTCCACCATCTCTGTCCCGCATAAAGCACCTGTACCCTGGTACTTTAAGCTGCCGGTGCTGTCCCTCCCTTATCCATGTTTCAGTAAGGGCTATAATATCCCAGTCCCACGCAGCGATCCATGTCCACAGTTCATCAGTCTTACCTGTCAGCCATCTTGCATTGAAACAGTTGCGATTTAATCCAACAGACATTCCTTGCTCCCTGTCGTTGTCTAGCCTGACATGTCTCTTCATTTTACTGTTTCTGATTACTGTATCTCCTTCCAGCCTCGCACTTGCCTTCCTGCTGTTGAGGATCTCACCACTCCCCAACCCCAGCTAATCTCGTTGAAACCCTCCCTTGCAGCAGTTGCAAACCTGCCTGCTTGTATACTGGTCCCCTTCCAGCTCAGGTACAACTTGTCCTTCCTGAACACGCCACCTTGCCCCACAAAAGATCACAGTAATCCAAAAATCTTTGCCCCCTGCACCAATTCTTTAGCCACTCCTTCATCTGCCATATCCTCCTATTCTTACCCTCACTAGCATGGAGAACTGGAAGTAAACTGGATATTACCGTGCATTTTATCCTTTTCCGTAGCTCTCCACAATCACTCTGTAGGATGTCATCACTATTTCTACCTGTGTCATTCTGTCCTTTGTACCAATGTGCACAATGACTTCTGGCTGCTTCCCGCTCCCACCACCCTCCCCCTACTCCCGGTGAGAACGTTCTGCAGCCACTCTGAGACATCCTGGACCCTGGGCATGTGGGAGGCTACACACCATTCCGGATTCCCATTTGCTGCCACAGAATCTCCTGTCTGTTCACTATCGAGTCGAATAATTACTTCTGTTGTTATTCTACTTGCACAGCCTTCTGACAATGGGAAATCTTCATGAAACAGTTGAATTTGGCTGAATTGTTTTGCTTCAGGTAATGGGGAGATTCCAATGAATCCTCATCAGGACTCCTCCATTGGTGGGAAAGACGACTGGGCTTTTTTTCACTCCCACACATTGCTGTGATGAGCGATTGGGAAGCAGAAAGGGAGCAATAGAATGTTTCTCCACAGATAGGCTATATTTTCCATCTGTAAGTTAAATCAGTAACGTTTCCAGTCCCACACTGGACTCTGTGAGCTCTTCTTGAACATTGTCCGAACTATATGACTCCATAACATTCTCGACTCCAGGTCAGTGTGTTATTGCAGAATCAATTCATTCACAATAAATGGTCCTACTTGTTTTGAAGATGTATTACTATGTGCTTGTATAATGTAAAAATAAGCGTTTCATGTCTTCACAAAGTCTGAGTTAAAATGAATATTCTTAAACATGTACAGTAATTGCTGGAAAAGCTCAGCTTGTCTGTCAGAATATGTGGGAAGAGAATTAACAGTTCAATTTTACTGTCTAATGACCTTTCCTTTGAAACTGACTTATTCTTAAATTATTTCCCCAGTTTTATTCTCCCACACCATAAGAAATATCCATCTGGTATTCACCAACTACACTCTTCTCCAGATCTTATATGGTCAATAAACCATCCCTCATTCTCAGGCCTAACTGTTAATTCTTCAGAACGTAATGTCTTCATCCCAAGAATGCATAAAGAGAAACATCTTTGAGACATTGCGAAAGCAATTTTTTTTTCAGTTTAGGCAGTTATAACTACACATTATACAACAGATGTAATCTCAGCAATGCCCTGTACTGATGCAAAAAACATCACTAAGATCATACCCAACACCCCTTGCACGAAACAGGATCATGGCATTTACCTTCCAAATCACTTGCTACATCTTCAGGTTAATTTGATATGATTCATGTACTACGACCCACAAATCTCTCTGTACCACTGAGTTCTGCATTCTCCTTGCATTTAAATAAATTTCTGCTGTTTCGTCTTTTCCACAAAACAGAAAATTTCCATCACATATATATTGTACTGTTTTTGTTTTCTGCTGAAGCTTTGCTCACAGCCATCCTCTGTCTTTATGCCATTGCTTGTTCTGCCTTCCCCTGTCCGTATCCCATTGCAGATGCTCGGCCCTCCCCCTGTCTGTATCCCATTGCAGATGCTCTGCCTCCCCCCGTCTGTATCCCATTGCAGACGCTCGGCCCTCCCCCTGTCAGTATCACATTGCAGATGCTCTGCCCTCCCCCTGTCTATATCCCATTGCAGACGATCAACCCTTCCCCGTCTGTATCCCATTACAGACGCACTGCCTTCAGCTGTCTGTATCGCATTGTAGATGCTCTCCCCTCCCCTGTCTGTATCCCATTGTAGAAACTCTGCTCTTCCCCTATCTGGATCCCAATGCAGGTGCTCTGCCCACCCCATCTGTATCCCACTGCAGACGTTATGCCACCCCTGCCTATATCCCACTGCAGAAGCTCTGACCTCACCCATCAGTATCCCATTACAGGCACTCTTCCCTCCCCCTGTCTGTATCCCATTGCAGACGCTCTTCCCTCCCCCGACTGTATCCCATTTCAGACGCTCTGCCCCTGCCCTGTCTCTATCCCACTGCAGACGGTCCGACCTCCCCTGTCTGTATCCCATTGCAGACGCTCTCCCCTCCCCCTGTCTGTATCCCATTGCAGACACTCTACCCTTCCCCTGTCTGTATCCCACTGCAGACGCTCTCCCCTCCCCCTGTCTGTATCCCATTGCAGACACTCTACCCTTCCCCTGTCTGTATCCCATTGCAGACGGTCCGACCTCCCCTGTCTGTATCCCATTGCAGACGCTCTCCCTTCCCCTGTCTGTCTCCCATCGCAGACACTCTGCCCTTCCCCTGTCTGTATCCCATTGCAGACGCTCTCCCTTCCCCTGTCTGTATCCCATTGCAGACGCACTGCCCTTCCTTGTCTGTATCCCATTGTAGACGCACTGCCCTCACTCTGCCCTCCGCTGTCTGTATCCCATTGCAGACGCTCTGCCCTCTCCCCGTCTGTCTCCAATTGCAGGTGATCTGTCCTTCCACTGTCTGCATTCCCTTGCAGACGCTCTACCCTCCCCCTGTCTGTATCCCATTGCAGACGCTCTGTCTCCATTTGACATCTTATTGAATGACTAGCCTGGTGCATGAGCAAATTGAGCTCCATCTCCTTAATCCGGTTCATTAGAATAGATTGTAATTTGTTGATGACCTCATACAGATCCCTGAAGAATTCCTCTCGTTACAGCTTTCCAAACACAAAATGAGTAATGATCTATACTCTGCATTTCCTGACAGCTACCTAGGGCTCACCCTCTTCTGCATAACAGCCTGGGATGGTTATAGGGCGTCACCCTGTGCGGTAATTTACTGAATACTTCATTCTGTTTGGTGGGGTCTGTTTGGTGCAGCCCATTTTGCCGCAGACGCATTTAGGCACAGAACTATTTCAGCGCAGCTCATATTTATTCCTTTTCAGGCTTAGGTAAAAGCATTAATCAAAGCAATAAAAATAAAAATAATGTTTATTGCCTTTAGTAAAAATGTTAAAGAGACACCTGAGTAAGTATAACACTGACTCAGAGTTTTATTTCAGAGCAAAAATGATAATCGGTCTTGCATTTATTCACATTGAAAACATTCATGAAGCGATTGAACATTTGACTGATGCGCTTCCAGATGAACTGCAACCGCTGCTGGACTGGTTCGAGGATAACTATGGAGGTAGAAGATTACGCAGTGGAAATGGTCGGCGTTCACCGCTTTTTCCAGTTGGAATGTGGAATTTATATGAAAGAACTTTAAACAATGACGACAAAACAGACAATAATGCAAAAGCTGCCCCACAGGAGATGACAATGCGAACTTGATGTGGAACATCCAGTTATTTGGAAATATATTGACAGTTTACCAAAGGTTCAGAGAGGAAGGGACCTTTACTATTAGCATCTGATAGCAGGGCACGATAGTCCGTTGAAATTAAAGAAGCAGATGCTAGAATACAAACACTCGTAAGAAGATTTAGTGAGAGAAATGATGTCGAGTATTTACGAGGATTGCCCATAATTTTGAATGAACGTCATGTTTTAGATTTTTCGTAATGAACTTATATCATTTACTTTTTTTCTTTTTAACATTTTTACTGAAGAGAAGAAACATTATTTTTATTTTTAGTCTTTCATTAATGCTGTTAACTAAGCCTGAAAAGTGAGAGAGATTAGATTGGAACTGCCAGCGAGTTTCAATTGAGAATTGCTCTTTACTGAACATTGATACTTACTTGGTTGGTGGGACGTCGATGTTTCAGAATCTCCACACAAGGTGTCCTAGTCCTCTCTGGCTTTTTGAAGGATCCTCCCCATATGTCGAGGCAGACAGTGAGGGAACGGATATCGGGCACTCAACTTCGTTACAGCATCTGTAAGCCGCCCTCTCTCTCTCTCTCGCCTCCCTATCCCTCTCTTTCACCCCTCCCTCTCTCTCTCACCCACTCTCTCTCTCGCCCCCTTCACTCTCTCGTCCCCCTCCCTCTCTCTCTCGTCCCCCTCCCTCTCTCTCTCGTCCCCCTCCCTCTCTCACTCGTCCCCCTCCCTCTCTCTCTCGTCACCTCCCTCTCTCTCTCCCGCCCCCTCCCTCTCTCGTTCCCGCCCCCTCTCTCTCCCGCCCCCTCCCTCTCTCTCTCGCCCCCTCCCTCTCTCTCTCGCTCCTCCCTCTCTCTCTCGCCACCTCCCACTCTCTCTCGCCCTCTCACACTCTCTCTCGCACCCTCCCTCTCTCCCCCTCCCTATCTCTTTTTCCCCTTCCTCTCTCTCTCTTTCCCCTCACTCTTTCTCTCACCCCCACCCTCTCTCTCTCACCCCCTCCCTCTCTCTCTCTTGCCCCCCCTCTCTCTCGTCCCTCTCTCTCTCTTGCCACCTTCCAACTCTCTCTCGACCACCTTTCTAACTCGCCGCCCTCTCTTTCTCTCGCCCCCCCTCTTTCGCCCGCGCCCTCTCTCTCTCTCGCCCGCCGCCCCTCTCACACCCCCTTCCTCTCTCTCTCTCGCCCCCTTCCCTCTCTCTCTCGCCCCCTCTCTCACTCGCCCCCTCCCTCCCTCTCTCGCTCCCCTCCCTCTTTCTCGCCCCCCCTCTCTCTCTCGCCCCCTCCCTCTCTCTCTCACCCCATCCCTCTCTCTCACACCCTTTCCCTCTCTCTCACCCCCCTCTCCCCCTCCCTCTCTCTCCCGCCCACCTCTCTCTCTTGCCCCCTGCCTCTCTCTGTATCACCCCACCCTCTCTCGTCCCGCACCCCCCTCTCTCTCGCCCCTCCCTCTCTCTCTCACCCACCCACCTGTCTCTCTTGCCCGCCGCCTCTCTCTCTCACCCTTCTCCCTTTCTCTCTCGCACGTCCCTCTCTACCTCGCTCCCCTCCCTCTCTCTTACCTCCTCCTTCTCTCTCTTGCTCCCCCCTCTCTGTCGCCCACCCTCCCTCTCGCTCTCGCTGCTCCCTCTCTCTCTCAACCACCCACCTCTCTCTCTCTTGCCCATCCCCCCTCTCTCTCTCTCTCATGCCTCTTCCTTTCTCTCTCGCCCCTCTCTCTCACCTCCACTTAGTCGAGCTGCTGGGGATGGTTTGCAGAAGGTTGTGCTGTGAGCTGCCTCAGATATTCCGGAAAACCTGATGATTTGGTGACGCAACTCTGAATGGAACATGGGGACTGTAGTTACAGCATCTGGGTCTGCAACATGAACAAAAAATGGAGCAGAGGCTACAGAGAGGGGAAGCTCTGAAACCACAGACTGAGTGTATGTGGGGAAAGGGACATGCCGTATTTGCCTGTGCCTTAGTCTGGACAAGTACACATTCTCACTCTCCCCGTTACATTCACTGGTGCACACTCTCCCTATCTGCCCCTCACACACATTCACACTGCCCCTCTCTCACGATCCACACATGCACTCCACTCTGTCACACACACGGATAAACACAGACCCTCTCTCTCTCTCCCTCCCGCACACACACGCACAATCCACCTCACTCTCTCTCACATACAGAATGGGTGTCTCTCACTCCCCTTCACGCAGACACGCCCTCTCTCTCACACATACACATGCGCGCTACTCCTACTTTGTAAATAAAACCAGTCTGACTCCAGGGCAAGACACAGACAGAGTCCAAACAAGGCCTCAAGCTTAGAATACATTATCTGACCTCAACTGTTACTTCATTTACATCGATAGTACCTGAAGGTGTCTCCAGGCAGTGACTTGAAATAAATTCTGTGATTTGCATTTTAATCAATCAAACCCGCCTCTCCATTCTGACTGATTAAGTACTTAAGAGCCATCTTAGGTGTGTACAATTCATGTGCATGACTTGTACAACCCTTTGATCTTGGATAAAGATGGCTGGAAGTGAAGACTTTACGGTGGAACCGTTGATGAAGAACAGTGGAAGGCTTTCAAAACAATTTTTCAACGTTCCCAGCAACAGCATATAATGGTGAAATGGAAGGACTGTAGGAAAAGGGTAATCTACCATGAACGACCCAGGTAATAAGGGAGGCTATCAAATTAAAATAAATGGCATAAATAATGGCAACGACCAGTGGGAAAGTAGAAGATTGCGAAAACTTTAAATGTCAAAATAATGTCAAAACCGTTAACTTTTTTGTTGCTTTATTTTGACATTTATCAAGACACATCCGATAGGTTACAAGAGTAAACTACCTCAGAATATAAAGACAGATAGCAAAATATTCTATAAATATACAAAACGAAATGAACGGCTAAGGTAAGCAATTGTCCTTTAGAATGTGAGAAGTGGGATCCAGTAATGAGATATGAGGAAATGGACAAGGAATTGAAGAGTTATTTAGTTGGTCTACACAATCAAGAACACTAATAACATGTCAGTAATTGTCAAAGGCAGGAAGGTATGTGAGTACCTGGAAACAACCACTCCCAAGAGAGAGATAGTGTTGGGCAAGCTCATGGAGCCAAAGGTAGATAAGTCTCCTGGCCCTGATGGAATGTATCCCAAGGTACTAACAGAGGTGATGAGAGAAATAACAAATGCACTTTTGGAAATTTTTCTGATTTCACTGGACTCTGATACAATTCCAGCAAATTGGAAAACAGGAGTACAGACACCACTGTTTAAAATGGGAGATAGACAACATGAGGAGAATTATAGACTGGTTAGCCGAACATCTGTAGGAGAAAATATTTCAATCTGTAATCAAGGAATAAATGGCAATGCATCTTGATAGAAATTGTCCCGTTGGGGAGACACAGTGTTGGTTAATGAAAGGCAGGCCACGTGTAACTAACCTACTGGAATTCTATGAAGACATTACAACTACAGGAGCCCAGTAGGTGTGGTGTACTGAGATTTCCAAAAGACATTCAATATAGTGATGCCAAAAAGGCTGCTGCGTAAGGTGTGGCATTACGGGCAATGTATTAACATGGATAGAGGCTTGGTTAACTAACATGAAGCAACGAACGGGAATACATGATTGTTTTTCTGGTTGCTGATCAGTGACTAGTGGAGTGCCTCAGGGATCGGTGCTGGGACTGCAATTATTCACAGCTTACATAGATAATTTGGTGTAGGGGAGCACGTGTAGTGTCTCAAAGGTTGCAGATGATACTAACATGACTGGCAGAGTAAAATGTGGAGAGGATGGTTAAACTTTACAAAGGGACATAAAGAGTTGAAGTGAGTGGGTCAAGGTCTGGCAGATGGAGTACAATTATAATCAATGTTAAATCATCCATTTTGGTAGGACAAATACTAAAGAGGACTCTTATTTGATTTGTTTAAAAAATGCAGCATGCTCTTGTGCAGAGGGACCTGGGTGTCCTTGTGCATGAATCACAGAAGCTGGTCTGTAGGGGCAACAGGTAATTAACAAGGCAAATTGAATTTTGCGAAATGGATTGAGTGTAAAAGTAGGGAGTTATGTTGCAGATTTAAAGGGTGCTGAGGAGACCACACCTGTAGTATGTGCAGTTTTGGTCTCCCCGTCTGAGAAAGGAAATACTAGCACTACAATGTATGCAGAGGAGGCTCGTTAGGTTGGTTTCAGAGGTGAGGGGTTTGGTTATGAGGAGAGACTGAATACATTGGAATTATACATTGATTGGAATTTGAAAGAATGAGGGAGGAAGGAATAGAAACATTTATAATTGTGAAGGGAGTAGGTACGATAAAAATATAAAGGATGATTCCAGAAGCATGTGAAATTAGATAACAGGGCAAAGCCTCAAAACTATATGGAGCAGATTTAGGACTGAATTGAGAAGGAACGTCTTGACCAAGAAGCTTGTGAATCTGTGGAATTCTTGAGGATTTGTCATTGAATGTGTTTGAACTCTTATCGATAATTGTTTGAAGATTAAAGGAATGATGGATTATGGTGAGTGGGCGGGTAAGTGGAGCTGAGGCTATGAAATGATCAGCCATGATCTTATTGAATGGTGGCGCAGGCTTGAAGGGCCCGATGGCCTACTCCTGCTCCTAGTTTATACGTTCTTATGTAATGGGTCAACATGAAATGGGAATTATATTTGACAAACTGACTGGTCGATGCATACAGAGAAGAAATGGATGCAATGCATTTACAGTTTCAGAAAGATCTTGATAAAGACTATGGCCGAGTGTGCAAACTCAAATGTTACGGCATTGGGACTAAAATATGAACATGATTTTAGAACTGGAGAACTGACACGAAACAGTGAACAGGAATAAAACAATCTGTTTTGAAGTTGAAGGATCATGGCGTGTCGTAGGGATTAGTGATTGTGACACAGCTATTCTCAATGCATACCATCATTTAGTTGAGGAAATCAAATGCAATATTTCTCAGTCTGCTGACAGCATGAAATGATGTCGGATTGTTAGTGGGTGAGGAGGATTTAAAAAAAAAGCTCCAAGGTGATTGAGACAAGTGGAGTGAATGGGCAAATATGTGGCAGATGAAGATCAATGGGGGTGGATGTGATGGTGTGTACTTTGATAGGTACAATAGAACAGCAAACTATCATTTCAAAAGGGATTGTATGAAACATGTTGGTCTTTAAAGGGATTTATGTTCTTTCTTTTTTTTTCCTGTTGCGCAGCCCTCCGAAGTCAGTGCAGGGCAGTGAGTTCTGAACCCAGAAGTCAATACTGGGAATGGCATTGACACGCTGACCAGTGTACATAAACCCACCAAGTGGGGAGCTGTAACATTTTAAAGGATCTGTATTTCCTTGTACACCAGTCACTGACAGCAATATTGCAAGAGCAGAAAGCAGGCAGGAAGATAAATGGTGTGTTGACCTTAATTTCTAGGGGATTGACTGACAGAAGTAAGGGTGTCTTACTGCAGCTGTACAGGGCCTCGGTGAGAGCCCATCTCGAACATTGTGCAGTATTGTGTGCAGTACTGGTCTCCTTACCTAATCAGTGACAAACCTGACATTGAGAGAGTGCAGTGAAGGATGACCAGACTGATCTCTGGAATGACAGGCTTGTTGTGAGAGCAGAGTTTGGGGCGTTTAGGCCTGTGTTCAATGGGCTTCAGGAAAATGAGTGGAGATCTCAGTGAAACATATAAAACTATAACAGTGTGAGACATATTGGAAGATGATAATTCCCCGGCCTGGCACTTTTAGAACATGAGGCCACCGTATTAGGTACAGACAGGCCACTCTGCATTGAGATGAGAATAAATGTCTGCACTCAGTGACTGGTGACTCTGGGAATTTCTCTGCCACATAAGCAGTGGAACACAAGGCACTGAATATGAGTAAGGATTTCTCGACACGAAAGGAAGCGGGAGGCATCTGGAGTATGGCGGTCACAAGCTCTCAGACGTTAGGAAGGAGGCCTCTGCAGGGTCAACAGAAATGTGTTTCCCATTCCCTTTTCCGATACTGAGGCTGGTGCCGGGAATTCTGTCAGTTTTATCCTTACAAACTTCAGAGCAGTTTGATACAATTTTGTGTCCTACTTTGCCGTTTTCGAGACCATTGAAAAGTTTATCACATGCATGTGTGTACAGAGTATCGTTTAGGCCAGACCAGGAATGCATGGAATTCACCAGGCCAGAATTCACTTCCTGAATGTACATTGATGAAGCAAATTGGAGTTTACAATCGGCATTGATTTCAGCATCATCATTACTGATACCAGATTTTAGATCTCGATATGTTGTTAATTGCTTTTCAATTCCATCAGCTATCCAGGGCATTAGCCTGGACCGGATTAGTAACCCAGTGATATTTCCACAACAGCACCATCTCCACGTAGGGACCTATTGGAAACCACACTGAGCTGGTTATTTCTGTGCGGTTTGACAGATCTGTCCAAAAGAATTTCTACCAGTTTAACTATCGTGATGGGACTGAGGGGGTGGCAAATGGTCAGATTGTAATTATTCTCCTCTTCGCGGACTGGACATAGTTGAGTAATTTTCCACATTGCCAAGAAGATGTCAGAGTTGGAGCTGGAATGAAACAGCTTCTCCCAGGGACACGGTTGTTGTGCAGCACAAGACTTCAGTCCTGTTGCAGGAATCGTGTCAGGGCCCTTTGCCCTTGTCGTATCTACTCTGTTCAGCTGTTCCTTCATTTCACTTGAAGCAAATCGAATTGATTGAAGACTGGCATCTGTGATTCTGTGGGCATCATGGCGAGGGTGAGGTGGATCATCCACTCAACACGTCTGGCGGAGTATCTTGCCAAAAATACATCATTATCTTTTACACTGATGTACAGGACTGTTCCATTATTTAGGATGGGGATAATAGTGAGCCCTCTCCTCCATGAAATTGTTTAACCGTCCATCACCATTTATGGCTGGATGTGACAGTACTGTTGGTTTGTTGGTGTTGTGATCATTACACCCTCTCTATCACATGTTATTGCTGCAGTTTGGAATGCAGACAGTTAGTTATGGTAGCTTTAACGGGTTGTCATCAGGTTTAGGTACACACGATTGGGACACTGGCACGTTCACCTATACATCACTGAACCAAACATCAACTTGGTTGGCATGGTATACTGAGGGATTATCCCAGGAAAAACGTTAATTTAAACAGAATTTAATTCTGTTTCTGCTGCTGCTGTGGTCTGCAGAACCACATCAATATGAGGAATTCTCTATTTCAGAAGGTTTGGAGAGTTAGATCATTTAAAATATCTACAGATGAGCTTTGACCTGGAAATGAATTGAATGCAATTAAAGACTAGTGATGAAGGAGGCGTGAAAAAGTCATAGACTCTTAGAATAATACAATATTCAAACAGACATTTTGGCTCAACTCGTCCATACTCACCTGGTTTCCTAAACTGAATGATTACTATTTTTCTTCTTTAGATGCACACCCCTCCAAACCTTTGGTATTCATGTACACATCCAATTGTCTTTCAAATGTTGTAACTGTACTCCCCAATGCTACTTCCTCTGAAAGCTCGCTACATATACACGCCACCCTCTGTGAGAAACAACTGTCCCTTAGATCTCTTTTAAATGTCTTCACTCTCACCTTAAACCTATCCTGTCTGGTTCTGGACACACCAACCTGGAGGAAATGATCTTGTCTATTTATCCTATCCATGCATCTCATGATGTAATAAAGGTCACCTCTAAGCCTCCAACGCAAAAGGAACAAAATCCCAGCCTATCCTTATATCTTAAAACTTCCCGTCTCTGTCACATAATTTTAAATACTTTTGTCCCCTTCTCAGTTTATAACATTCTTCCAATAGCAGGACAACAAGAATTGCTTCAAATGTGGCCTTACCATTCTCTTGTAGAGCCACAACATGATGTGCCAATTCCTATAATCAATCCTCTGACCATTGGAAGTCAGCTTGCCTTACGCCTTATTCACTGTCCTGTCAATCTGCGACTCCACTTTCACGGAACTATGTACCTGGACCCTAGGTTTCCCTGTTTGGCAACACTCCCCCCAGCGCGCTACCATTTTCTGAATAAATCCTACACACTTTTGTCTAACAAAATGCAAAATCTCGCATTTATCTGCATGAAGATCCATCAGCCAATCCTCAGCCCACTTGTCAAGTAGATCAAGATATCTTTGTTCTCTAAGACAGCCTTCTTCACTGTCCACCATAACTCCAATTTTGGGGGTTTCACCTCCAAATTCCTATCCACGGTTCCAATATGCTCATCCAAACCATTTACAAAAACCATGAACAACAGCAGCCTGGTCCTTGTGGCACAACGCTGGACACAGGCCTCCAATTGGAACAGCAGATCTCTCCCAGCACCCTCTGTCTACTACAGTCAAGTCTGTTTGTATCTAAGTGGATCGCTCTCCCTGATCTCCTGCGATCTAACCTTATTAAACAAACTACCATGTGGAACCTTGTTGGGCCTTAATAAGGTCCACATAGACAACGTATGTTGCTTTACCTTCATCTATCTTCCTGATCACTTCTTCAAAAACTCCAATCTAGTTTGTGAGACATGGATTCCCAGACAAAAAAGACGTGCTGAATATCCCTAATCAGTCCTTGCCTTTCCAAATGCATGTAAATCCTGCCTCCCAGAATCTCCTACAAACACTTATTCACCCTTGATATCAAACTCACTGGTCTGTAGTTCCCTGGGTTTTCTTTGCAGCCAAATTACAAATAATGTAACAACATTAGCTGTCTTCCTGTCCTCCAGGACCTCAACCGTGGCTGTCAATGATACACATAAGAAAGTCAAGAGAACTTCAGATTTCGTAAACCAGAAACTAAGACAGAAATGTGCTGGAAAAGCTCTGCAGGTCTGGCAGCATCTGTGCAGAGAAATCCGATTTAATATGTTACAACACGGGGGAAACCTTCCCCCCCTCCCACCATCTCCACCACCCCACGCTAATTTAAACTTGCAACACAGAAAAGATTTAACCCATGCTGTAATTTGTAAAAATTCGGAAGGCCAATAACCATCCTAAAGGTCACTATTTAAAGCAAGAATTAACATTTTTTTAAAAAATGTCTAACAGGGAATAATTACCTAACATCTTTTTGCAACTCCTTTCTCTGACCAATCTTTTACTTACTCTTCTATAATACTGGTCCGATAATCCCCCCACCCCACCCCTCCCCCAATTAAGATATACCAAAACATTCAAATTTCAAAACCAGCCAGCTGTCGAATCTTCTCTTTGTATCGTCCTCTGTCTTCGCTTCTTCTCCTTAGAGCTTCTGTTTCACAGGTCATTGATAAATAAAGGTACATTTTGGTGAGGTATTCTCCGGTCAGTCTGCCGATGTTGGTGCCGTGGCAGTTCTCCCCGAACTGGTCAAATTTCTTTTCAGCTTTCTATCCCAAATCATCGGGTAATTTCCATTTTTTTATAATATTGCCAAATGCCAAATGTAAACTCGATTGTAGTTTAGCTTCTTGGGACATAATTTAAATGGATTGATCAAATTTGATTTTATTTTTTGTCTCATAGTAACCCAGGTACTGCAAGCTGCTGGACCACATGTTACATTGTAAATTTTCCAGAACTCACTGTGCTTGGAAATCCTTCAACTCTCTTAAAGGTACAATACCCTTTACACATTCATAACCCCTTCTCTCTCAAAAAAGAACAATCATAATGAAAACACGGTCTCATTTGTTTTTCTATTCTTTCAACACATTACCATAACACACCGATAACCTAAATCTAAGTTCACCTTAACTTCTTCCCCTTATCCTATATGTAACATTGGATAATTTCAAATCTCGTCTAATCTTTATCAGTTAAATCTGTGAGAACGCATCTGAGATTACATACTTACGACACGCTACGTGTACGATTTTTAAATTAAAAGTCTGTAACATAAGACTCCTATGAAATAGCCTTTAAAGCGTTCAAAAATGTCAGCAGATTGGGGTCCGTGTACACAACCATCTCCAACACTCTGTTTGTGAGTACACATTAAAATGTTATAACTGTAATACCAAACTCAACAGTCCTTTCTCAATCGTGGAATATTTTCTCTGGTGAATGTTGAGCTTCTTTGAAAAGGACGATCCCATCTCATCGCAGTGCAGCTCCAACTCCTATGTCACTCACATTGACGGCAACTTTGAAATGTTTTCAAGCATTTGGTGTAGCTGAAACTGATTTGGTGCTCAATATTTCTTTTTAATGGTCGAATGTCTCCTGGCATTGTTCTGTCATCCAATACTTTGTGTTGTTCTTCAGCAAGTCGGTTAACGGTGCCACTACACTGCTGACATTTGGAACAAACTTCCGATAGAATCCGCTGACTCCGAAGGAGCGAAGTACTTTTTTCTTCGAGGTTGGCCGTGGAAATTCCTCGGTTGCTTTCGTCTTTGCGTTCCATGGGATCAACCTTCCATGACTGATATTTTGTCCCTAGAACATCATGTCTGCTTTCACAAATTGTGTTTTGTTTAATTTTATCACCAGTTTTGTTTCTCGTATTCATTCAAAAAGCTCTGCCAACTGTACCAAGTGATCTTTCCAGGACTTAGTAAAGATCACTACATCCGTCTAAACGGACTGCACAGTTTATTAATCAGGCTACAACTCTGTTCATAAGTCTTTGGAATGTGTTGGGTGTGTTCGTCATTCCAAAGGGCATCACTTTGAATTGATACAGACCATTTGGTATTACAATTCAGAAATTTATTTCACTGTCTCTGATAAAGGTACCTGCCAGAAACCACGCATTAAATCCAACTTCGTGATGTAACTGACTTGTCCAACTTTCTCAATACAGTCCTCCAATGTTGGTCTTGGATATAAGTCTGATTTTGTAACAGTGTCGATCTTCCAATAATCCAAGCAAAATCATTGAGTCCCATCCGGTTTGGGAACTAAGATGATCGGCGAGCTCCACTCGCTCGGGCTTGGTTCGATGATGTCCTCATTGAGCATATCCTCCACCTCCTTCTGGACCTGTCTGGCTTTGAGGAATAAAGCCGATATGGATTGTTTTATCGGAACAGTACTCTCTACAACAACTTCATATACAATAGTGCCCACCATATGATTCTAACATATGTCCTCATATTGCAATAACAAACCTTTCAACTGTGTTCTATGCTCCTGAGACAGATAGTTTACTAATCTACCCCACTGCTGAAGGACTTCTACGTTTTTGACATATTTTGAGGCACATCAAAATCCACGACATTTGGAATTGATTCTTCACTCTGTGGGGGAGTAAATAACACCTGTTTCTCCAATTCTTTCTCTCCTCTACTTTTCAGGAGGGGACCTGCACACTCATTTATAAGTCACATGAAGTGGTCCTCAAATGTGGGAATTGGCAACAGAGGTGCTAGTTTCATTACTGTCCGTGTCCTACCTACCATTTGGCATGAATGACATGTATGCCAAACGTTAACCACATCTTTGTGCATTCCAGGTCAATAAAAATATTTTTGTCCCTTAGCCCGAGTCTTTCGTACCCTATGTGACCTCCTTCAGGTAGTTCATATCCTACCTGTAAAACTTCCTGTCTCTATGCTACTAGCAACACAATCTGGTGCACCTCAGCACATTTCTCCTCTGCACTAACCTGATGTGGTCCCTATTTCTGTCTTAAGGTCTATCTTTCAGATAATAACCCTCATGAATATCCTCTGCCTCCTTTTCAGAGTACACATCCACATATATATCTTTTATCGTCTTGTCTGTCTGTTTCAAGTCCTTTAGCCTTTCAGGACAAAACACCTCTGTCTGACCCACTGCCTGTTCAGGTTTTCCCTGCACCATTACGGCAAACAGGGTGTCCATTAACTGAATCTCAACTCCTTCATCTTTGTCTATAGTTTGTCCTTCGTGCTGTGACTTATAATAGTGGGATATGGTTACTGCACAGCCTGGGAAAATACCAGGATATTTCCGATTTAACACTTCCGTTTCTTTGTCTTCCTTGGGCTTCTCCACAACAAGCGATGTCACTCCCAACTTGGAAACTGCTAAACCCTTCCCAAGTACAAACTGCATTCCTGGATGTGACAGTCTGTCAATCTTTCCCGCTATAACTTCCCCAGTCTTGATTAGGCACTCCAACCTGATCTTACATTGGGAAATGCTAAATTTCTGTCCATCCTTCCCATAAATTAATGCATTCCCGGGTAACAGATCAGAAAGACTGCAAATTCATTCATCTCTTCCTATTATCGTCTGGTTAGATCATGTATCTCTCAAAATGGTAACTTCTTGCTCTTCTACCCCCGTTAGTTCTGAGTAAACTTTACTCACAGACGCAAATTCTTTACAGAGATCAGGTACTAACTCCATACCCAGCCCCTGCCGAGGCTGTGCACTTTCCTGCAGCTCTTCGGTCTTGTTGGGGTTTCCTTTAAATCTTTCACTAATGCCACTGGCTTAGCTTCGTTTACCACATCTTTTCCTACAGTCCTTTTCTTCACAATCAGCACTGTGACCATACATTAACCTCCTTATGTCGGTGAAAACACCTTTCCCCAATGCCCTTCGGAAACCACCGGCACTGTAATTTTCTGTGTCCCACTCCATTAAAGTGAAAACACCTGAGGCCTTTCACCTCCTTTCCACTCACTTGGGCAGCTTCTTTAACCTGTGGTAAACTCATATGTTCTACTCTTTCTTTTATAGTGTAGCATCTCCCCTTCTCCCAAACTCTATCCCTCACAGGACAAAATTCTGGCTGGAAGCTTGTCTTATGCAGCAGCATATATTCATCTATTAATTCTCCTGCTCTTCTCAATTTCTGAACTTTCTTTCCCTCCACATGAATTATTATCATCTCTGGAAGTGAGGTTTTAAACTCCTCCAGCAGAATAATCTCCCTTAGAGCCTCATAGGTCTTATCTATCTTTAAAGCCTGCACCCATCTATCAAAATGCCAATGTTTAATTCTTTCGAACTCAACATAAGGCTGATCTTGTTCCTTCTTTATGTTTCTGAACTGCTATCTATATGCTTCCAGTACCAATTCGTAAGCACATAAAATACCTTGTTTCACGTCTTCATAATCTCTTGACCCCTCAACTGGCAGGGCAGCAAATACCTCACTAACTGTGCCGACCAGCTTAGCCTGAACTACCATTACCCATAAATCCTTTCACCACTCTACCTGCCTAGCCATTTTTAAAAAAGAAATAAAGAAAGCTTCAACATCTTTCTCATCAAAATGTGACAGAATTTTGACATAGTTGTATACATCACCAATGTCCCTTTTACTCTCCAGCCTGTTCACTTGACTTTGCATACTAAATCACAACTTCTCAAGTTCAAATTCACTCTCCCTTTGCTCATCTGAGAACCTTCTCCTCTCTTTTTAATCCCCTGTCTCTCTTCCCTCTTGCTTTCTCTTTCTTCTCTCTCTTTCTCTCTCCCTTTGTTTATCTTTAAAACTGCATATTCTTCAACTGTAATTTAAGTTTTTTTCTAAATATCGTGCACTTGTCTGTTTCTCTGGCACACCTTATTGTTTGAGTAATTTCCTGACAATTTCAACTTTACTCTTGTTCTTGGTTAAACCCAAATCTAAATTCTTTGCTAATTCTAAATATTTGGCCTTTATGTTTCCTATTAAATGCCATCGGCAAAAGTGAGAATCATCTTAAAACCCCAGAATCTTTTTAACATTTTTAAAGAGCCATTTCTCTCACTTTAAAATTAACCAACTACAAGTCACCGAAATTAAACAAAGTGTCTCATCGACTTTTTATTTAAAGCTCTCGGATAATAACTGATTATGATTGATGAAATTATTAAATGAGTTAATGTAAATGATTAAATCTGCTGTGCATTTTCATACCCCAAACCCATTTAACTCTGCCCAAATCTCAGACTAGATCTGTCTAAACTTGTTTTAATCACAAACAAAAGGCCCCAAACTGTTAATCTGAACCAGCCACAAAGAAAAAAGTGCACCTCATGCTGTAATCTCTTAAATTTCGAGAGGCAATGATCCATTTAGAGAGGTCACTATTTAAAGTAAAATTAACAATTTTCTAATTTAAGTCCAACAGAGAATATTAAAATGAACAACTATTTAGAACTCGTTTCGTTAAACCTATCTTTTACCTCCCACTCTACAATACTGGTCCGATAAAATAAAACACCATGATTAAGATTTGAAAAAAATACAATCACGTTTCAAAACCAGTCAGCTTTGTCAATTCTCCTTTGTAGATTTTTCTCTGTACATTTTTATCTCGGTTGGCTTTGATGTTCTGCTGTGCAAACGTCTTACAGACAGGTACCTTTCAGAAAGCTCTTCAGCTTTGTGGATGCCCTTGGCAGTTCTCTCCCTAAATGTTCAAACTGTCCAGTTTTACACCTCAAAACATTGGATTATTTAATTGATTTTGATGTCATCAAAAACATTATATTTCAAACTCCATTGGATTTCAGAGTGTTGGGGCATAGTTAAACTGACCGGCCGAATTTGAATTTGATTTTGTACCATGACAACTCAGACTCACTATTTGTTTCACAGTCAAATTTTACATTTTAACTTTTTTCAGAAGACTGTACACCTCTACACCTTCATATCAATATCGTTTGTCAGCCCTATGTAGTTTACCATGAATTTGATCACCTAAGTTCACGTAATAGTTTTTTTCAAAATTAGACCCGCTTTCTCTCATCCTTCCTTTGTCTAAACCCTTCTTTCCAGTTATGATTCCAATTGCTTACAATGTTACTGGTATTCTTCGACAAAGTCATACATTGTGTGTGTTTTGTGAATAATCCTCTGTAATTGAAATGAGATGAACGAATGAGATGCAATCACATTCCCATATGAAGAAGTAAATGTGCAACTTTTCCGAGCTTTCTGATTTTAAAAATGATGCAAAAATCTCCTTTATTCAGGATTGGGAAAGTGAACAAATGGCGTTCACAGAGAGAACAGGAGTAATTCAATAAAGCTTTACTGGGATCATTGAATGACTAAATATTTAGTTTTCCCCTGAGATTTTAAATTTAGCTTTGTTTCAAGTCTGAGTTGTGCATGTTTTTGTCAATATGCAAATATCATCGGTGACAAAACCACAAGTCGCTGGTCATGCTCAGTATTTATGGAAGTATCTGTTGTGAGAAAGCAGATTCAACATAGGGTAACAGAATGGGTCTAGGTTGCTTACTTTTTGCCAATAGTGTTCAACTATGTGCCGGTTAGGTGCATTAGTCAGGGGCAAATGCAGAGTAATCGAGTAGGGGAATGGGTCAGAATACGTTACACTTCGGAGGGTCAGCGTGGACGTGCTGTGTGAAATGGCCTGTTTTCCCACTGCAGTGATTCTGTGATTCTATGAATTGTTCGTACAAAGGGCGGTTGGTGCGAGGATCAGGGATGTCTCTGAGCATGTTCTGGGCATACTGAAGGGGGTGGGTGAACAGCCAGCGGTCGTGGTACACATTGATATGAATGATATCCTTAAGAGGAGTGAAAGGTCCAGCAAAGAATGTTTAGGAACCAAGACCTGAGTTTAAAAGTAGGATCTCCATGGTTGTGTGGGAAATAGAACCCACTGAATTCAATAACTTCAGTCTGAGACAAGATCTGAAGCAGCAGTATCGGTTATTATACACTTGCAAGAGTGGTGCCTATGAGATAGGCACACCGAATTTAACTAGTACACAACTTTTTGTACAATTCATTCCCCTTTTACTCCTCCCCTACTTATTCCATTGCTTCTCCCCTGTTTACATCTCCCACTTCTTTCAACACGGCTGTTTATCTGTTGCCTCATCTGGCCTTGTTCGTGACAAAAATGCATGTCCTGCTTGGCTGTTTCACCACATCCCTCTGTGGTCTATTGTTATATATCCTCCTTGACTGTCATCTGCTTCCTTCTTCGCTAAAGCAACATTACCTTCCATTCTTTGCCCATACGGATCCTTATGAACTCTTGATTGTGTTTTTTGTTTGTTTTTGCAGAAGCGGGAAACAGATACTTATAGCTGTTTGTACAAGCATATCTCGCTTAACCTACACCCCTCTTCCACTTTCATTTTTCAGCCTTGTGATTGTTGCTGATAACAACATTTATAATTACTCCTCACAATTCCCCCTTTCTATTTTTACATTTAATTGTTGTTTCTGCAATTTTTCCTTTAAGCACCGCCCCCAAAATTCACAAGCATCATTCCTGAGACTTCATCCATCTTGGTCTCACTCATCCCCTCATTATTTAATAGAAGAAAGTCCTTCTGCCTGATTCCCTTTTAGGGGCATCTCTTTCATTAAGGCTGTCTCAATCAATCTTTGGGTGAGCCCTCAAATACAGGGTATGATGCAACAGCCAATGGCTACCAATACCATGGCTACTACTATCAGGGAAGTAAGGATGGAAACCACCATAGCCTTCCATTTTCTAAACAATGATTGAAGCCATCACGTGAGAGATGTGTTTTCTCCTGAATTATCAGCAGTTTCTCTGCTAAGGTAGTCAAAGCCCTTACGGCCCGAGCAATTGAACCATCAGGTGCAGTGTTATTGGGAATGAAGGTAAAACAGCTTCCTCCTAACATCACACACACACACATACCCTTTTTTCACTAGAATCATATCAAGGGCCATTCTGTTTTCCCATGCCATCCTACTTGTCGCGTCAAGCTGTTCTGATATTCCTTTAACAGCATTTCTTGTATAATTTATAAATCGCTGTTGGTTATAGAAAATGTAATTTATCCAATCTACATTTTTATTAACTGTCACCCACCAAAAGAGAGCTGACTCGGGGGATGCTTTTAAGTCTTTCATCTCCAAGGGAATGAACATCAGAGATAGGGAGGTACAGTTCCTATCATTCCATGCAGTCTTATCCTGTTACAGGGCTATCATATGTTTCATGCCCTTCCTGTCTCGCTTCCACCCGAGCGGAAAGGGAACCACCTGGGCCACCTGGTATACCGGAGGCACATGCATAACAATTGCTTTTGTTCAGACGTTTTACAGTATACTTTACCCATTCAATCCAGGCATTTGCATCCCCGTACCCAGTTTCTATTTCAATGGTCTGTTTAAGTCCTTTACCTCTATAATTTTTACTACTTTAAAGTCATCGGGAGGGGTGAAAGGTTGTACCTTATTATCCAGTAGTTCTGCCAATTTTCCCTGTCCTACGCTAATTCGTAAACAACAGCCCAAGAAATCATTCCCGTTAGTTTTCATGTAATTGTAACTGATAGGTGCCCCCCCCCCCACCCCCAGGGTTGCTTCGTGCGATGTTTCATTATCGTTAAGTATATTGGGTTACACTGTATCGGGACAATCAAAAGCTGTTCGGAAGGTGGCCCAGTGTATTGTGACGAGACTATTATACCAAGTACCATCCCCGAGGCCATTCCCATCGGACTTAAGATGTATATCTGAGCTGTGGTACTGTCCCTGATTATGTACATCCCCACAATTTACCAAGCTGCATGCATCGGCATCTATTACTTGCGGGTTAACAGACTCAGGAACCGTTAATAACACATATGACATTGATGTTTGACAAAATCCCAATAATAAGAGAGCTATTATCATAACTCTAAGCATCCCCAGCATTCTAAGATCATGCTGAAGCACCAAATGACTTAAGATACTTAAAACCCTCACTCAATATCCGTTGTATTTGATAAGGGCTACTAAACCTTGCTTGTCAAGGTTCACCTATAACTGGAAGAAATAGTAATACCTTATACCCGATTGCAAAATTGCACTTTTTAAAAACATTTCCCATCCGCTACCTATTTTATTGCATATTGCAATACTTTTAAATGCTGTCTAGCCAACTCCCCAGCGTTATTAATCGTCCCTTAAGTTTTGAGACCTAGTCCAAATGTGTGGCCTTTGAACTCTGATTTGCTATTTTCTCCTTAATCAATTTTAATGGTCCTCTCACTTAATGCCCCAAACATAATTCCAATGGAATGAATTTGCTCTGTTAATTTTGGGCATTCCTGATAACAAAAACTGCAAATGGAATTCCCTAACATTAATCATCTGGATAATCCCTGGATTTTCAGCCCTCAACATGGTCTTTAATGTGTAATGTCACATTTTTAGCGCTCCTTGCAATTTTGAATGGTTTGCAGTAGATTTGAATTGCTTAATCCTAAAACATTATCGTGATAAATTAGATGTAAAGTTTGAACCTTGATCCCACTGTATCTTCATTGGTAGTCCGTATCTTTTTTTTTAGAAAAGAGTAATTCCTTTCCAATTCTTTTAGCTGTGATACTGCATCTTGGGATGGCCTCTGGAAATCTAGTCGATGCATCCATTAGTGTTAACAAATACTGATGGCCACTTTTTTGTTTGCGGTAGGGAACCTAGCCAATCAATTAAGACACCTGTAAAAGGTTCCTCAAATGCCGGAGTAGTTAAGAAAGTGCAGGTTTTATTATCGCTTGTGTTTTTCCAATTACCTGACATGTATGACGCATCTGGCAAAATCCAACTGCATCCTGTTGCGGTCCAGGCCAGTAAAGTTTCTCTGTATTTGGTCTGTTTTCTTCATAACTCCTAACTGACTTCTAGATGGTAACTCATACACCATTCGCATCACCTCCTTTCTGTAACCCATTGGCAATATGATTTGATGAATCTCTTCCCATTTCTCATCTCCTTGAAAATAGTTAGTCTCGATTTCCTCATTTGGACATCATTTTTAAGGTAATAACACTTAGGGATACATTCAAAATTCCTAACGTATTTGTTTTTTGATGCAACTGCTTTAAACTTTTATCTTCCTGCTGTGACTCAATCAGTTTAGCTGAGCAAAAAATATTTACACGATCACCTATTTGCACCTGTTTTGTCTCAACTTTCTGATGGACCAAAGTATCTGCTCATGCCACTTAAGCTTCCTTATCTTTACGTTTTTGGTATTTTCTATTTCAACTGGTGATATTGGGACTTTATTACCCATAATCAGGAAAGTTTCCAGGATAAGATTCCTACATTGATTCAGTTGTCTGCATATCCACTGGCTTTTAAACGAGAGTAGCAGTAATCCAACCACTGAATCAGCTATATTTTCTGCAAGGACAAATTTCATTCCTGGAGCTGAGAGTTTGTCCAGTACCCCTGCCACAATTTCCCCACACTTTTTGGGACACGCTAAGCACACATTACATACTTTTGCACCTTTTGTCTCATGGTGAATTCCCTCTAGCAGTACCTTTTCTGGAAATAGTCCTTCAGGAGTACATATCTCCTTATCTTTTCACAGAGGATCCTGTGTCTCTTAATATTACATCCTCTCTACCTGCCCTAAGTGAGTAAAATTCCCCTTTGCAGGTATATTTTCTAAGCAGATCTGGCACTTCCTCCTTAACAAACTTCCAATCAGCTTGTACACTCTGATGCAGCTTTCTAGCTTCCACTGTGCTTTCTGTTACCACTCCGACAAAACTGCCAGACTTATCTTTTTTCCTGCATCCTTTTTTTTTCTGAACCCACCAAAACAGTGATTTCATGTGTCCTAATTTGGTGCAATGAAAACACCAGAGCTTTTTATCTTATTTGCCTCCTTCACGTATTGCCTTTTTACCCTGTGGTAAGTTCTTCACCGAGATCTATATCTCCCTTTCTACGTGGGGATTTCTCTTTGCCACAATTTCTATCCATCATGGACTGAAATTGATTCTGGAAGCCAGAACAAGTTTTATAATCATAATCACTAGTCATAATCATCAGCCTCTTCAGCTGCCAGTTTTGGCTTTATAACTCCATGATCTTCCAAATGAGTGTGCACTATGTGAATCCTTAAACACCTTCAAAGTAATTGTCTCTCGAAGAGCATCGTATGTTTGCTCTCTTTTTAAAGCTCTTATCCATCTATCAAAATTACTTTGTTTGATCCTTTCAAACTCAATATGTGTTCGAACAGGATCCTTCCTTAAATTCCTGAAACGTTGTCTGTAGGCTTTTGGCACAAGCTCACATATATGTTTTCCTCTCCTCATACTCCCCAGATCCCTCCTTTGATAGTGTTGCACATATCTCACTAGCTCTACATACAAGTTTTGTCTGGGTCAACAAAACCTACATGGTCACTGGCCACTGAAATTCTTTAGCCACTTTCCTACTCATCAAATTTAGGCAAGCTGTGAATATACTGAAACTAGGCTTTGGACTACAATGGGATTGCCCATCCTCAGTCTGTTCCTCACTAAGCTTACCTTCAGCCTTCATCCTCATCCTTTAAAGCTGACTTTCCATTCTAAGTGACCATCTCTGACGCTCAAATGCTCCCTCTTTTTCTTTCTCTCCTGCTGAATGCATTATTTTTTTCTCTTTCCTCTGCTAAACCTATTCGTTATCTTTCTTCGTCTTCTGACTTTAGTCATAGCTCAAACTGCTTCATCTCTGCTTCTAACTCAAGCTGTTTCTTTTGCGATTGAAGTTTAGTCATGCCACAGACCATGATGGAGTTTCCAGCAAGTTGGAATGCTGAACTACTGCTGCAATAATCTCATCTTTCCTCACATCAGACGGTAGCTTCAACTCACTTTGTCTCCTAATTCCCGCTGCTTGGCCTTATGTGCATTCTGTAAAACCCCCAAGGTCACTTTCCCGACCTCCAAAACAAGCTTGGTTCCTGCAAGAACCATTGTTACCTGAAGCTCTGCTTACTCACCAAATCAACACACGAAATAAGACACAATAACACCCGCCACTCGCTGTCTAAATTCTGCAAAGGGACCCTAATTTGTTGCCGACCAGACCCGACCCCTCAAAACATTTTAATAGGAAATCCGCAACTTAGATTTGCTATTTTTTGAAGGTTAGTGTATAGCTGATAGTTCCAGAGTGAATTAGCTGGTCAGACAGCCGATTTTTAAACAAATAACATTTATTTGCCAAATTACTAAATGAAACATAAGGAACCGAAAATAGAATACCTGAATAACGTAGCGTATCCGAACCTGACAGGGTATCCCGATTTAAGGATGATGTTCCAATTTACTTGCAACAATCCAATAAACAAAACCCCTTATCACCAAGGGTAAAACTGACACAACTGCTTACAGGTTATAAGGTCAGAAGGTCAGAATGAGGCAGAGAGCGTCCAGTTACCCTGACTCAACAAATCCCCGAACTGATCCACCTGTCCAGTTGTGGGAGCTGGACAGGTCCTCTTGATTATACAGGCTACTTTTCAAGACTTGAAAGGCTTCTGTATGAGGCATTATCAGTTAGGTATAAACAAAAGGACCCCAACGAACCTTTCAAAATTATGACATATTGGAATCCTTGGTCGTGTAGACCCTCTTTTAAAAAATCAATGACAGCAATACCCTGTAAAAGGACTAGCTTTGTGAGAACATGCCACATTTGGCTTTGGACTGAATTCCGAAAATGTAAGTCTTACAGCTTTGAAGACAATATAATGCATTAAGTTGTTTATTCGTTTTCATAAAACGGTACTCAATCATACTGTGTGTTGAAGTTTCAGCATGGTCACGAGTGGATTGTCCAGACAGATCCACACTTCCTGTATATGGTCAGGGCAAATACATCCACTGAGAATCTGTTGCTTGGCGACTGTACTAGTCGAGGAGAGACTAGCACGGAAACCAAGTCTAGATTGTGTTTTTTTTTGTGGATGGTGATGATGGAGCGTTCAGGTGGTTACAGTATTGCAAATGAACAACACGACAGAATTACCTAGCCTGCGATAAGAAAACGTCCATAATTCTCCCTCACAACTAACTTCACGAGAGCAATTGGTGATGGGAAATGTGACCATAGAACATAGAACATTGAAAAATACAGCGCAGTACAGGCCCTTCGGCCCTCGATGTTTCTCCGACCGAAGCCTACCTAACCTACACTAGCCCAATAACCTCCATATGCTTATCCAATGCCCGCTTGAATGACCATAAAGAGGGAGAGTCCACCACTGCTACTGACAGGGCATTCCATGAACTCACAACCCGCTGAGTAAAGAATCTACCCCTAACATCTGTCCTATACCAACCTCCCCTTAATTTAAACCTGTGTCCCCTAGTAACAGCTGACTCCATACATGGAAAAAGGTTCTCACTGTTAACCCTATCTAAACCCCTAATCATCTTGTACACCTCTCTCAAATCTCCCCTAAACCTTCTTTTCTCCAATGAGAAAAGTCCCAAGTGCCTCAGCCTTTCCTCATACGATCTTCCTACCATGCCAGGCAACATCCTGGTAAACCTCCTCTGCACCCGTTCCAGTGCCTCCACATCCTTCCTATAGCATGGCGACCAAAACTGTACACAATACTCCAGATAAGGCCACACCAGAGTCTTATACAACTGCAACATGACTTCAGGACTCCGGAACTCAATTCCTCTACCAATAAAGCCCAGTACGCCATAAGCCTTCTTCACAGCACTATTTACCAGGGTGGCAACTTTCAGAGATCTGTATACATGGACACCAAGATCCCTCTGCTCATCCACACTACCAAGTAGCCTACCATTAACCCAGTAATCCATCTTCTTGTTACTCCTACCAAAGTGAATGACTTCACACTTAGCTACATTGAACTCCATTTGCCACCTTTCTGCCCAGCTCTGCAACTTATCTATATCCCGCTGTAACCTGCCACATCCTTCTTCACTGCCCACCACTCCACCGACTATCGTATCATCCGCAAACTTGCTCACCCAGCCTTCAAGCCCTTCCTCCAGATCATTTATAAAAATGACAAACAGCAATGCTTCCGAAACAGATCCTTGTGGAACACCGCTAGTAACTGCACTCCAAGATGAACCTTTACCATCAACTACTACCCTCTGTCTCCTCCCAGCCAGCCAATTCCTAATCCATTTGTCAGCAATGTTAACATTCAATTCAATCCAGTTGTTATCTTGAACTGAATGTCGAATTCTGAAAGAAATTATCTGGATCTGTTTGTGCAGTGACTGTGATTGATGTCAGTCTCCATGGATCCTAATTATGTCACTGGATGGTTTTCCTCTTCTATTTGTACCGGGCGTCTTCCAATGCTTTATCCCATTGTTGCTGCAGATGCATCATCTGCAACACTGACAAGGATCAGCAGTTGCAGAAACAGGGAGAGGAGACATCAGAATCAGAAAACCACAGACTGGAATATTCCAACAATGGACCAGGATCTAAGAACAGTAGACTGGAATGTTTCAACAACGGATCAGAATCTGAGAACAGCAGACTGGAATGTCGCACCAATGGTTCAGAATCTAAGAAAAATAGACTGGAATGCTGCAACAATGGACAGGAGTTTATCTTTGGGTCTTTTGTTTTTTCCCGGTATTGGCACATATTACCAAATCGGATATTAGGTGTACTGTGGATTATTCAGGCTGGTTACTATCCCATGCTCGCTATTGTTGGTGTTCCTGGTAAGTCTCCCCATCTCTATCGATTTATTAATCCCATAAGCCATGGTGAACTTCAATGCTATTTCTGTTATCTATTTTTAGTAAAGACTGAAACTATTGTCTTCAGTTTCAAATGCAAATCCATTCATTCTCCACAAATTTCAGAACCACCCACACTCCCGCCCTCACAAACATCTGAGAACAAGACTGTTCACAATCCCAAAGTACCCATTTGCCCCGAATTGATTTATGTCTTGGTATTCTCTCCATCGCCAAAGCTACCCACTACCAACTCCAGATATCCCCAGACCCCATCTTGACGTCAGTGCGGGTGCTAAATAAACCATTAACTACGCCATGGTAAATCTGAGACTTTATGGTTCCTGTTCTCTTCTAATCGCTCTTTCCGTTACAAATGTTTCTTTCAAAATCTTGTTCTTGTCTGTAAAATATATTCATGACAGGGGCACTGTGTCAGAGTAGTACTGTCGGTGGCCACGTAATTCAGTGGTCCAGATATCTCCACTATGGAAGCTGTTTCAAATCTTATCTCAGATGATGACAGAACTTAAATTCAAATGACAGGAACTGGAAATAAAAGTGAATTTTACTGATATAATCCAACCAGCACTTTGTCAAGAAGTTTATCTATGTCACTGTTATCCTTTGGTGAAGAAATCTCACATTATTGCCTGATCTGAATTAAGACTGATATCAGACTCAATACTTTAAGGAATGGCCTCACAGTAAAAGGCATTTAGTGAGGTTCACAAATGCTGTCCTGCCAGCATTTCTAGTTCCCAACTATATTCATCCCTCCCATCGACCAACCACGTTGCACCCACCACACCCACTGGGGTGTGGAGAGCAGAGGGATGGTGAGGTAGGGGATAGGTGGACACACGTGGTGGGTGCAACGTGGTTGGTCGATGGGAGGGATGAATATAGTTGGGAACTAGAAATGCTGGCAGGACAGCATTTGTGAACCTCACTAAATGCCTTTTACTGTGAGGCCATTCCTTAAAGTATTGAGTCTGATATCAGTCTTAATTCAGATCAGGCAATAATGTGAGATTTCTTCACCAAAGGATAACAGTGACATAGATAAACTTCTTGACAAAGTGCTGGTTGGATTATATCAGTAAAATTCACTTTTATTTCCAGTTCCTGTCATTTGAATTTAAGTTCTGTCATCATCTGAGATAAGATTTGAAACAGCTTCCATAGTGGAGATATCTGGACCACTGAATTACGTGGCCACCGACAGTACTACTCTGACACAGTGCCCCTGTCATGAATATATTTTACAGACAAGAACAAGATTTTGAAAGAAACATTTGTAACGGAAAGAGCGATTAGAAGAGAACAGGAACCATAAAGTCTCAGATTTACCATGGCGTAGTTAATGGTTTATTTAGCACCCGCACTGACGTCAAGATGGGGTCTGGGGATATCTGGAGTTGGTAGTGGGTAGCTTTGGCGATGGAGAGAATACCAAGACATAAATCAATTCGGGGCAAATGGGTACTTTGGGATTGTGAACAGTCTTGTTCTCAGATGTTTGTGAGGGCGGGAGTGTGGGTGGTTCTGAAATTTGTGGAGAATGAATGGATTTGCATTTGAAACTGAAGACAATAGTTTCAGTCTTTACTAAAAATAGATAACAGAAATAGCATTGAAGTTCACCATGGCTTATGGGATTAATAAATCGATAGAGATGGGGAGACTTACCAGGAACACCAACAATAGCGAGCATGGGATAGTAACCAGCCTGAATAATCCACAGTACACCTAATATCCGATTTGGTAATATGTGCCAATACCGGGAAAAAAACAAAAGACCCAAAGATAAACTCCTGTCCATTGTTGCAGCATTCCAGTCTATTTTTCTTAGATTCTGAACCATTGGTGCGACATTCCAGTCTGCTGTTCTCAGATTCTGATCCGTTGTTGAAACATTCCAGTCTACTGTTCTTAGATCCTGGTCCATTGTTGGAATATTCCAGTCTGTGGTTTTCTGATTCTGATGTCTCCTCTCCCTGTTTCTGCAACTGCTGATCCTTGTCAGTGTTGCAGATGATGCATCTGCAGCAACAATGGGATAAAGCATTGGAAGACGCCCGGTACAAATAGAAGAGGAAAACCATCCAGTGACATAATTAGGATCCATGGAGACTGACATCAATCACAGTCACTGCACAAACAGATCCAGATAATTTCTTTCAGAATTCGACATTCAGTTCAAGATAACAACTGGATTGAATTGAATGTTAACATTGCTGACAAATGGATTAGGAATTGGCTGGCTGGGAGGAGACAGAGGGTAGTAGTTGATGGTAAAGGTTCATCTTGGAGTGCAGTTACTAGCGGTGTTCCACAAGGATCTGTTTCGGAAGCATTGCTGTTTGTCATTTTTATAAATGATCTGGAGGAAGGGCTTGAAGGCTGGGTGAGCAAGTTTGCGGATGATACGATAGTCGGTGGAGTGGTGGGCAGTGAAGAAGGATGTGGCAGGTTACAGCGGGATATAGATAAGTTGCAGAGCTGGGCAGAAAGGTGGCAAATGGAGTTCAATGTAGCTAAGTGTGAAGTCATTCACTTTGGTAGGAGTAACAAGAAGATGGATTACTGGGTTAATGGTAGGCTACTTGGTAGTGTGGATGAGCAGAGGGATCTTGGTGTCCATGTATACAGATCTCTGAAAGTTGCCACCCTGGTAAATAGTGCTGTGAAGAAGGCTTATGGCGTACTGGGCTTTATTGGTAGAGGAATTGAGTTCCGGAGTCCTGAAGTCATGTTGCAGTTGTATAAGACTCTGGTGTGGCCTTATCTGGAGTATTGTGTACAGTTTTGGTCGCCATGCTATAGGAAGGATGTGGAGGCACTGGAACGGGTGCAGAGGAGGTTTACCAGGATGTTGCCTGGCATGGTAGGAAGATCGTATGAGGAAAGGCTGAGGCACTTGGGACTTTTCTCATTGGAGAAAAGAAGGTTTAGGGGAGATTTGAGAGAGGTGTACAAGATGATTAGGGGTTTAGATAGGGTTAACAGTGAGAACCTTTTTCCATGTATGGAGTCAGCTGTTACTAGGGGACACAGGTTTAAATTAAGGGGAGGTTGGTATAGGACAGATGTTAGGGGTAGATTCTTTACTCAGCGGGTTGTGAGTTCATGGAATGCCCTGTCAGTAGCAGTGGTGGACTCTCCCTCTTTATGGTCATTCAAGCGGGCATTGGATAAGCATATGGAGGTTATTGGGCTAGTGTAGGTTAGGTAGGCTTCGGTCGGAGAAACATCGAGGGCCGAAGGGCCTGTACTGCGCTGTATTTTTCAATGTTCTATGTTCTATGGTCACATTTCCCATCACCAATTGCTCTCGTGAAGTTAGTTGTGAGGGAGAATTATGGACGTTTTCTTATCGCAGGCTAGGTAATTCTGTCGTGTTGTTCATTTGCAATACTGTAACCACCTGAACGCTCCATCATCACCATCCACAAAAAAAAACACAATCTAGACTTGGTTTCCGTGCTAGTCTCTCCTCGACTAGTACAGTCGCCAAGCAACAGATTCTCAGTGGATGTATTTGCCCTGACCATATACAGGAAGTGTGGATCTGTCTGGACAATCCACTCGTGACCATGCTGAATCTTCAACACACAGTATGATTGAGTACCGTTTTATGAAAACGAATAAACAACTTAATGCATTATATTGTCTTCAAAGCTGTAAGACTTACATTTTCGGAATTCAGTCCAAAGCCAAATGTGGCATGTTCTCACAAAGCTAGTCCTTTTACAGGGTATTGCTGTCATTGATTTTTTAAAAGAGGGTCTACACGACCAAGGATTCCAATATGTCATAATTTTGAAAGGTTCGTTGGGGTCCTTTTGTTTATACCTAACTGATAATGCCTCATACAGAAGCCTTTCAAGTCTTGAAAAGTAGCCTGTATAATCAAGAGGACCTGTCCAGCTCCCACAACTGGACAGGTGGATCAGTTCGGGGATTTGTTGAGTCAGGGTAACTGGACGCTCTCTGCCTCATTCTGACCTTCTGACCTTATAACCTGTAAGCAGTTGTGTCAGTTTTACCCTTGGTGATAAGGGGTTTTGTTTATTGGATTGTTGCAAGTAAATTGGAACATCATCCTTAAATCGGGATACCCTGTCAGGTTCGGATACGCTACGTTATTCAGGTATTCTATTTTCGGTTCCTTATGTTTCATTTAGTAATTTGGCAAATAAATGTTATTTGTTTAAAAATCGGCTGTCTGACCAGCTAATTCACTCTGGAACTATCAGCTATACACTAACCTTCAAAAAATAGCAAATCTAAGTTGCGGATTTCCTATTAAAATGTTTTGAGGGGTCGGGTCTGGTCTGCAACAAATTAGGGGGCCTTTGCAGAATTTAGACAGCGAGTGGCGGGTGTTATTGTGTCTTATTTCGTGTGTTGATTTGGTGAGTAAGCAGAGCTTCAGGTAACAATGGTTCTTGCAGGAACCAAGCTTGTTTTGGAGGTCGGGAAAGTGACCTTGTGGGTTTTACAGAATGCACATAAGGCCAAGCAGCGGGAATTAGTAGACAAAGGGAGTTGAAGCTACCGTCTGATGTGAGGAAAGATGAGATTATTGCAGCAGTAGTTCAGCATTCCAACTTGCTGGAAACTCCATCATGGTCTGTGGCATGACTAAACTTCAATCGCAAAAGAAACAGCTTGAGTTAGAAGCAGAGATGAAGCAGTTTGAGCTATGACTAAAGTCAGAAGACGAAGAAAGATAACGAATAGGTTTAGCAGAGGAAAGAGAAAAAAATAATGCATTCAGCAGGAGAGAAAGAAAAAGAGGGAGCATTTGAGCGTCAGAGATGGTCACTTAGAATGGAAAGTCAGCTTTAAAGGATGAGGATGAAGGCTGAAGGTAAGCTTAGTGAGGAACAGACTGAGGATGGGCAATCCCATTGTAGTCCAAAGCCGAGTTTCAGTATATTCACAGCTTGCCTAAATTTGATGAGTAGGAAAGTGGCTAAAGAATTTCAGTGGCCAGTGACCATGTAGGTTTTGTTGACCCAAACAAAACTTGTATGTAGAGCTAGTGAGATATGTGCAACACTATCAAAGGAGGGATCTGGGGAGTATGAGGAGAGGAAAACATATATGTGAGCTTGTGCCAAAAGCCTACAGACAACGTTTCAGGAATTTAAGGAAGGATCCTGTTCGAACACATATTGAGTTTGAAAGGATCAAACAAAGTAATTTTGATAGATGGATAAGAGCTTTAAAAAGAGAGCAAACATACGATGCTCTTCGAGAGACAATTACTTTGAAGGTGTTTAAGCATTCACATAGTGCACACTCATTTGGAAGATCATAGAGTTATAAAGCCAAAACTGGCGGCTGAAGAGGCTGATGATTATGACTAGTGATTATGATTATAAAACTTGTTCTGGCTTCCAGAATCAATTTCAGTCCATGATGGATAGAAATTGTGGCAAAGAGAAATCCCCACGTAGAAAGGGAGATATAGATCTCGGTGAAGAACTTACCACAGGGTAAAAAGGCAATACGTGAAGGAGGCAAATAAGATAAAAAGCTCTGGCGTTTTCATTGCACCAAATTAGGACTCATAAAATCACTGTTTTGGTGGGTTCAGAAAAAAAAACGGATGCAGGAAAAAAGATAAGTCTGGGAGTTTTGTCGGAGTGGTAACAGAAAGCACAGTGGAAGCGAGAAAGCTGCATCAGAGTGTACAAGCTGATTGGAAGTTTGTTAAGGAGGAAGTGCCAGATCTGCTTAGAAAATATACCTGCAAAGGGGAATTTTACTCGTATAGGGCAGGTATAGAGGGTGTAATATTAAGAGACACAGGATCCTCTGTGAAAACATAAGGAGATATGTACTCCTGAAGGACTATTTCCAGAAAAGGGACTGCTAGAGGGAATTCACCATGAGACAAAAGGTGCAAAAGTATGTAATGTGTGCTTAGCGTGTCCCAAAAAGTTTGGGGAAATTGGGGCAGGGGTACTGGACAAACTCTCAGCTCCAGGAATGAAATTTGTCCTTGCAGAAAATATAGCTGATTCAGTGGTTGGATTACTGCTACTCTCGTTTAAAAGCCAGTGGATATGCAGACAACTGAATCAATGTAGGAATCTTATCCTGGAAACTTTCCTGATTATGGGTAATAAAGTCCCAATATCACCAGTTGAAATAGAAAATACCAAAAACGTAAAGATAAGGAAGCTTAAGTGGCATGAGCAGATACTTTGGTCCATCAGAAAGTTGAGACAAAACAGGTGCAAATAGGTGATCATGTTAATATTTTTTGCTCAGCTAAACTGATTGAGTCACAGCAGGAAGATAAAAGTTTAAAGCAGTTGCATCAAAAAACAAATACGTTAGGAATTTTGAATGTATCCCTAAGTGTTATTACCTTAAAAATGATGTCCAAATGAGGAAATCGAGACTAACTATTTTCAAGGAGATGAGAAATGGGAAGAGATTCATCAAATCATATTGCCAATGGGTTACAGAAAGGAGGTGATGCGAATGGTGTATGAGTTACCATCTAGAAGTCAGT
Organism: Chiloscyllium punctatum; assembly: GCF_047496795.1. Lineage (NCBI taxonomy): Eukaryota > Metazoa > Chordata > Chondrichthyes > Orectolobiformes > Hemiscylliidae > Chiloscyllium > Chiloscyllium punctatum. The sequence goes on along the minus strand of NC_092769.1, from coordinate 42,501,087 downwards.
TAGGTTATGAAGAAAACAGACCAAATACAGAGAAACTTTAATGGCCTGGACCGCAACAGGATGGAGTTGAATTTTGCCAGATGCGTCATACATGTCAGGTAATTGGAAAAACACAAGCGATAATAAAACCTGCACTTTCTTAACTACTCCGGCATTTGAGGAACCTTTTACAGGTGTCTTAATTGATTGGCTAGGTTCCCTACTGCAAACAAAAAAGTGGCCATCAGTATTTGTTAACACTAATGGATGCATCGACTAGATTTCCAGAGGCCATCCCAAGATGCAGTATCACAGCTAAAAGAATTGGAAAGGAATTACTCTTTTCTAAAAAAAAGATACGGACTACCAATGAAGATACAGTGGGATCAAGGTTCAAACTTTACATCTAATTTATCACGATAATGTTTTAGGATTAAGCAATTCAAATCTACTGCAAACCATTCAAAATTGCAAGGAGCGCTAAAAATGTGACATTACACATTAAAGACCATGTTGAGGGCTTATAATCCAGGGATTATCCAGATGATTAATGTTAGGGAATTCCATTTGCAGTTTTTGTTATCAGGAATGCCCAAAATTAACAGAGCAAATTCATTCCATTGGAATTATGTTTGGGGCATTAAGTGAGAGGACCATTAAAATTGATTAAGGAGAAAATAGCAAATCAGAGTTCAAAGGCCACACATTTGGACTAGGTCTCAAAACTTAAGGGACGATTAATAGCGCTGGGGAGTTGGCTAGACAGCATTTAAAAGTATTGCAATATGCAATAAAATAGGTAGCGGATGGGAAATGTTTTTAAAAAGTGCAATTTTGCAATCGGGGATAAGGTATTACTATTTCTTCCAGTTATAGGTGAACCTTGACAAGCAAGGTTTAGTAGCCCTTATCAAATACAACGGATATTGAGTGAAGGTTTTAAGTATCTTAAGTCATTTGGTGCTTCAGCATGATCTTAGAATGCTGGGGATGCTTAGAGTTATGATAATAGCTCTCTTATTATTGGGATTTTGTCAAACATCAATGTCATATGTGTTATTAACGGTTCCTGAGTCTGTTAACCCGCAAGTAATAGATGCCGATGCATGCAGCTTGGTAAATTGTGGGGATGTACATAATCAGGGACAGTACCACAGCTCAGATATACATCTTAAGTCCGATGGGAATGGCCTCGGGGATGGTACTTGGTATAATAGTCTCGTCACAATACACTGGGCCACCTTCCGACCAGCTTTTGATTGTCCCGATACAGTGTAACCCAATATACTTAACGATAACGATACATCGCACGAAGCAACCCTGGGGGCGGCGGGGGGCACCTATCAGTTACAATTACATGAAAACTAACGGGAATGATTTCTTGGGCTGTTGTTTACGAATTAGCGTAGGACAGGGAAAATTGGCAGAACTACTGGATAATAAGGTACAACCTTTCACCCCTCCCGATGACTTTAAAGTCGTAAAAATTATAGAGGTAAAGGACTTAAACAGACCATTGAAATAGAAACTGGGTACGGGGATGCAAATGCCTGGATTGAATGGGTAAAGTATAATGTAAAACGTCTGAACAAAAGCAATTGTTATGCATGTGCCTCCGGTATACCAGGTGGCCCAGGTGGTTCCCTTTCCGCTCGGGTGGAAGCGAGACAGGAAGGGCATGAAACATATGATAGCCCTGTAACAGGATAAGACTGCATGGAATGATAGGAACTGTACCACCCTATCTCTGATGTTCATTCCCTTGGAGATGAAAGACTTAAAAGCATCCCCCGAGTCAGCTCTCTTTTGGTGGGTGACAGTTAATAAAAATGTAGATTGGATAAATTACATTTTCTATAACCAACAGCGATTTATAAATTATACAAGAAATGCTGTTAAAGGAATATCAGAACAGCTTGACGCGACAAGTAGGATGGTTTGGGGAAACAGAATGGCCCTTGATATGATTCTAGTGAAAAAAGGGTATGTGTGTGTGTGTGTGTGATTTTCGGAGGAAGCTGTTTTACCTTCATTCCCAATAACACTGCACCTGATGGTTCAATTGCTCGGGCCGTAAGGGCTTTGACTACCTTAGCAGAGAAACTGCTGATAATTCAGGAGAAAACACATCTCTCACGTGATGGCTTCAATCATTGTTTAGAAAATGGAAGGCTATGGTGGTTTCCATCCTTACTTCCCTGATAGAAGTAGCCATGGTATTGGTAGCCATTGGCTGTTGCATCATACCCTGTATTTGAGAGGTCACCCAAAGATTGATTGAGACAGCCTTAATGAAAGAGATGCCCCTAAAAGGGAATCAGGCAGAAGGACTTTCTTCTATTAAATAATGAGGGGATGAGTGAGACCAAGATGGATGAAGTCTCAGGAATGATGCTTGTGAATTTTGGGGGCGGTGCTTAAAGGAAAAATTGCAGAAACAACAATTAAATGTAAAAATAGAAAGGGGGAATTGTGAGGAGTAATTATAAATGTTGTTATCAGCAACAATCACAAGGCTGAAAAATGAAAGTGGAAGAGGGGTGTAGGTTAAGCGAGATATGCTTGTACAAACAGCTATAAGTATCTGTTTCCCGCTTCTGCAAAAACAAACAAAAAACACAATCAAGAGTTCATAAGGATCCGTATGGGCAAAGAATGGAAGGAAATGTTGCTTTAGCGAAGAAGGAAGCTGATGACAGTCAAGGAGGATATATAACAATAGACCACAGAGGGATGTGGTGAAACAGCCAAGCAGGACATGCATTTTTGTCACGAACAAGGCCAGATGAGGCAACAGATAAACAGCCGTGTTGAAAGAAGTGGGAGATGTAAACAGGGGAGAAGCAATGGAATAAGTAGGGGAGGAGTAAAAGGGGAATGAATTGTACAAAAAGTTGTGTACTAGTTAAATTCGGTGTGCCTATCTCATAGGCACCACTCTTGCAAGAGTATAATAACCAATACTGCTGCTTCAGATCTTGTTTCAGACTGAAGTTATTGAATTCAGTGGGTTCTATTTCCCACACAACCATGGAGATCCTGCTTTTAAACTCAGGTCTTGGTTCCTAAACATTCTTTGCTGGATCTTTCACTCCTCTTAAGGATATCATTCATATCAATGTGTACCACGACCGCTGGCTGTTCACCCACCCCCTTCAGTATGCCCAGAACATGCTCAGAGACATCCCTGATCCTCGCACCAACCGCCCTTTGTACGAACAATTCATAGAATCACAGAATCACTGCAGTGGGAAAACAGGCCATTTCACACAGCACGTCCACGCTGACCCTCCGAAGTGTAACGTATTCTGACCCATTCCCCTACTCGATTACTCTGCATTTGCCCCTGACTAATGCACCGAACCGGCACATAGTTGAACACTATTGGCAAAAAGGAAGCAACCTAGACCCATTCTGTTACCCTATGTTGAATCTGCTTTCTCACAACAGATACTTCCATAAATACTGAGCATGACCAGCAACTTGTGGTTTTGTCACTGATGATGTATGCATATTGACAAAAACATGCACAACTCAGACTTGAAACAAAGCTGAATTTAAAATCTCAGGGGAAAACTAAATATTTAGTCATTCAATGATCCCAGTAAAGCTTTATTGAATTACTCCTGTTCTCTCTGTGAACGCCATTTGTTCACTTTCCCAATCCTGAATAAAGGAGATTTTTGCATCATTTTTAAAATCAGAAAGCTCGGAAAAGTTGCACATTTACTTCTTCATGTGGGAATGTGATTGCATCTCATTCGTTCATCTCATTTCAATTACAGAGGATTATTCACAAAACACACACAATGTGTCACTTTGTCGAAGAATTCCAGTAACATTGTGAGCAATTGGAATCATAACTGGAAAGAAGGATTTCGACAAAGGAAGGATGAGAGAAAGCGGGTCTTATTTTGAAAAAAAACTATTATGTGAACTTAGGTGATCAAATTCATGGTAAACTACATAGGGCTGACAAACAATATTGATATGAAGGTGTAGAGGTGTACAGTCTTCTGAAAAAAGTTAAAATGTAAAATTTGACTGTGAAACAAATAGTGAGTCTGAGTTGTCATGGTACAAAATCAAATTCAAATTCGGCCGGTCAGTTTAACTATGCCCCAACACTCTGAAATCCAATGGAGTTTGAAATATAATGTTTTTGATGACATCCAAATCAATTAAATAATCCAATGTTTTGAGGTGTAAAACTGGACAGTTTGAACATTTAGGGAGAGAACTGCCAAGGGTATCCACAAAGCTGAAGAGCTTTCTGAAAGGTACCTGTCTGTAAGACGTTTGCACAGCAGAACATCAAAGCCAACCGAGATAAAAATGTACAGAGAAAAATCTACAAAGGAGAATTGACAAAGCTGACTGGTTTTGAAACGTGATTGTATTTTTTTCAAATCTTAATCATGGTGTTTTATTTTATCGGACCAGTATTGTAGAGTGGGAGGTAAAAGATAGGTTTAACGAAACGAGTTCTAAATAGTTGTTCATTTTAATATTCTCTGTTGGACTTAAATTAGAAAATTGTTAATTTTACTTTAAATAGTGACCTCTGTAAATGGATCATTGCCTCTCGAAATTTAACAGATTACAGCATGAGGTGCACTTTTTTCTTTGTGGCTGGTTCAGATTAACAGTTTGGGGCCTTTTGTCTGTGATTAAAACAAGTTTAGACAGATCTAGTCTGAGATTTGGGCAGAGTTAAATGGGTTTGGGGTATGAAAATGCACAGCAGATTTAATCATTTACATTAACTCATTTAATAATTTCATCAATCATAATCAGTTATTATCCGAGAGCTTTAAATAAAAAGTCGATGAGACACTTTGTTTAATTTCGGTGACTTGTAGTTGGTTAATTTTAAAGTGAGAGAAATGGCTCTTTAAAAATGTTAAAAAGATTGTGGGGTTTTAAGATGATTCTCACTTTTGCCGATGGCATTTAATAGAAAACATAAAGGCCAAATATTTAGAATTAGCAAAGAATTTAGATTTGGGTTTAACCAAGAATAAGAGTAAAGTTGAAATTGTCAGGAAATTACTCACACAATAAGGTGTGCCAGAGAAACAGACAAGTGCACGATATTTAGAAAAAAACTTAAATTACAGTTGAAGAAAATGCAGTTTTAAAGATAAACAAAGGGAGAGAGAAAGAGAGAGAAGAAAGAGAAAGCAAGAGGGAAGAGAGACAGGGGATTAAAAAGAGAGGAGAAGGTTCTCAGCTGAGCAAAGGGAGAGTGAATTTGAACTTGAGAGGTTGTGATTTAGTATGCAAAGTCAAGTGAACAGGCTGGAGAGTAAAAGGGACATTAGTGATGTATACAACTATGTCAAAATTCTGTCACATTTTGATGAGAAAGATGTTGAAGCTTTCTTTATTTCTTTTTTAAAAATGGCTAGGCAGGTAGAGTGGTGAAAGGATTTATGGGTAATGGTAGTTCAGGCTAAGCTGGTCGGCACAGTTAGTGAGGTATTTGCTGCCCTGCCAGTTGAGGGGTCAAGAGATTATGAAGACGTGAAACAAGGTATTTTATGTGCTTACGAATTGGTACTGGAAGCATATAGATAGCAGTTCAGAAACATAAAGAAGGAACAAGATCAGCCTTATGTTGAGTTCGAAAGAATTAAACATAGGCATTTTGATAGATGGGTGCAGGCTTTAAAGATAGATAAGACCTATGAGGCTCTAAGGGAGATTATTCTGCTGGAGGAGTTTAAAACCTCACTTCCAGAGATGATAATAATTCATGTGGAGGGAAAGAAAGTTCAGAAATTGAGAAGGGCAGGAGAATTAATAGATGAATACATGCTGCTGCATAAGACAAGCTTCCAGACAGAATTTTGTCCTGTGAGGGATAGAGTTTGGGAGAAGGGGAGATGCTACACTATAAAAGAAATAGTAGAACATATGAGTTTACCACAGGTTAAAGAAGCTGCCCAAGTGAGTGGAAAGGAGGTGAAAGGCCTCAGGTGTTTTCACTGTAATGGAGTGGGACACAGAAAATTACAGTGCCGGTGGTTTCCGAAGGGCATTGGGGAAAGGTGTTTTCACCAACATAAGGAGGTTAATGTATGGTCACAGTGCTGATTGTTAAGAAAAGGACTGTAGGAAAAGATGTGGTAAACGAAGCTAAGCCAGTGGCATTAGTGAAAGATTTAAAGGAAACCCCAACAAGACCGAAGAGCTGCAGGAAAGTGCACAGCCTCGGCAGGGGCTGGGTATGGAGTTAGTACCTGATCTCTGTAAAGAATTTGCGTCTGTGAGTAAAGTTTACTCAGAACTAACGGGGGGAGAAGAGCAAGAAGTTACCATTTTGAGAGATACATGATCTAACCAGACGATAACAGGAAGAGATGAATGAATTTGCAGTCTTTCTGATCTGTTACCCGGGAATGCATTAATTTATGGGAAGGATGGACAGAAATTTAGCATTTCCCAATGTAAGATCAGGTTGGAGTGCCTAATCAAGACTGGGGAAGTTATAGCGGGAAAGATTGACAGACTGTCACATCCAGGAATGCAGTTTGTACTTGGGAAGGGTTTAGCAGTTTCCAAGTTGGGAGTGACATCGCTTGTTGTGGAGAAGCCCAAGGAAGACAAAGAAACGGAAATGTTAAATCGGAAATATCCTGGTATTTTCCCAGGCTGTGCAGTAACCATATTCCACTATTATAAGTCACAGCACGAAGGACAAACTATAGACAAAGATGAAGGAGTTGAGATTCAGTTAATGGACACCCTGTCTGCCGTAATGGTGCAGGGAAAACCTGAACAGGCAGTGGGTCAGACAGAGGTGTTTTGTCCTGAAAGGCTAAAGGACTTGAAACAGACAGACAAGACGATAAAAGATATATATGTGGATGTGTACTCTGAAAAGGAGGCAGAGGATATTCATGAGGGTTATTATCTGAAAGATAGACCTTAAGACAGAAATAGAGACCACATCAGGTTAGTGCAGAGGAGAAATGTGCTGAGGTGCACCAGATTGTGTTGCTGATAGCATAGAGACAGGAGGTTTTAGGTAGGATATGAACTACTTGAAGGAGGTCACTGAGGGGTACGAAAGACTCGGGCTAAGGGACAAAAATATTTTTATTGACCTGAAATGCACAAAGATGTGGTTAACGTTTGGCATACATGTCATTCATGCCAGATGGTAGGTAGGACACGGACAGTAATGAAACTAGCACCTCTGTTGCCAATTCCCACATTTGAAGACCACTTCATGTGACTTATAAATGAGTGTGCGGGTCCCCTCCTGAAAAGTAGAGGAGAGAAGGAATTGGAGAAACAGGTGTTATTTACTCCCCCACAGAGTGAAGAATCAATTCCAAATGTCGTGGATTTTGATGTGCCTCAAAATATGTCAAAAACGTAGAAGTCCTTGAGCAGTGGGGTAGATTAGTAAACTATCTGTCTCAGGAGCATAGAACACAGTTGAAAGGTTTGTTATTGCAATATGAGGACATATGTTAGAATCATATGGTGGGCACTATTGTATATGAAGTTGTTGTAGAGAGTACTGTTCCGATAAAACAATCCATATCGGCTTTATCACTCAAAGCCAGACAGGTCCAGAAGGAGGTGGAGGTTATGCTCAATGAGGACATCATTGAACCAAGCCCGAGCGAGTGGAGCTCGCCGATCATCTTAGTTCCCAAACCGGATGGGACTCAATGATTTTGCTTGGATTATTGGAAGATCAAGACTGTTACAAAATCAGACTTACATCCAATACCGACATTGGAGGACTGTATCGAGAAAGTTGGACAAGTCAGTTACATCACGAAGTTGGATTTAATGCGTGGCAGGTACCTTTATCAGAGACAGTGAAATAAATTTCTGAATTGTAACAGCAAATGGTCTGTATCAATTCAAAGTGATGCCCTTTGGAATGACAAACACACCCAACACATTCCAAAGACTCATGAACAGAGTTGTAGCCTGATTAATAAACTGTGCAGTCCGTTTAGGCGATGTCGTGATCTTCACTAAGTCCTGGAAAGATCACTTGGTACAGTTGGCAGAGCTTTTTGAACGAATACGAGAAACAAAACTGCTGATAAAATTAAACAAAACACAATTTGTGAAAGCAGACATGATGTTCTAGGGACAAAATATCTGTCATGGAAGGTTGATACCATGGAACGCAAAGACAAAAGCAACCGAGGAATTTCCACGGCCAACCTCGAAGAAAAAAGGTGCTTCGCTCCTTCGGCGTCAGCGGATTCTATCGGAAGTTTGTTCCAAATGTCAGCAGTGTAGTAGCACCGTTTACCGACTTGCTGAAGAAAAACACAAAGTATTGGATGACAGAACAATGCCAGGAGACATTCGACCATTAAAAAGAAATATTGAGCACCAAATCAGTTTCAGCTACACCAAATGCTTGAAAACATTTCAAAGTTGCCGTCAATGTGAGTGGCATAGGAGTTGGAGCTGCACTGTGATGAGATGGGATCGTCCTTTTCAAAGAAGCTCAACATTCACCAGAGAAAATATTCCACGGTTGAGAAAGGACTGTTGAGTTTGGTATTACAGTTATAACATTTTAATGTGTACTCACAAACAGAGTGTTGGAGATGGTTGTGTACACGGACCCCAATCTGCTGACATTTTTTGAACGCTTTAAAGGCTATTTCATTGGAGTCTTATGTTACAGACTTTTAATTTAAAAATCGTACACGTAGCGTGTCGTAAGTATGTAATCTCAGATGCGTTCTCACAGATTTAACTGATAAAGATTAGACGAGATTTGAAATTATCCAATGTTACATATAGGATAAGGGGAAGAAGTTAAGGTGAACTTAGATTTAGGTTATCGGTGTGTTATGGTAATGTGTTGAAAGAATAGAAAAACAAATGAGACCGTGTTTTCATTATGATTGTTCTTTTTTGAGAGAGAAGGGGTTATGAATGTGTAAAGGGTATTGTACCTTTAAGAGAGTTGAAGGATTTCCAAGCACAGTGAGTTCTGGAAAATTTACAATGTAACATGTGGTCCAGCAGCTTGCAGTACCTGGGTTACTATGAGACAAAAAATAAAATCAAATATGATCAATTCATTTCAATTATGTCCCAAGAAGCTAAACTACAATCGAGTTTACATTTGGCATTTGGCAATATTATAAAAAAATGGAAATTACCCGATGATTTGGGATAGAAAGCTGAAAAGGAATTTGACCAGTTCGGGGAGAACTGCCACGGCACCAACATCGGCAGACTGACCGGAGAATAGGTCACCAAAATGTACCTTTATTTATCAATGACCTGTGAAACAGAAGCTCTAAGGAGAAGAAGCGAAGACAGAGGACGATACAAAGAGAAGATTCGACAGCTGGCTGGTTCTGAAATTTGAATGTTTTGGTATATCTTAATTGGGGGAGGGGTGGGGTGGGGGGATTATCGGACCAGTATTATAGAAGAGTAAGTAAAAGATTGGTCAGAGAAAGGAGTTGCAAAAAGTTGTTAGGTAATTATTCCCTGTTAGACATTTTTTAAAAAAATGTTAATTCTTGCTTTAAATAGTGACCTTTAGGATGGTTATTGGCCTTCCGAATTTTTACAAATTACAGCATGGGTTAAATCTTTTCTGTGTTGCAAGTTTAAATTAGCGTGGGGTGGTGGAGATGGTGGGAGGGGGGGAAGGTTTCCCCCGTGTTGTAACATATTAAATCGGATTTCTCTGCACAGATGCTGCCAGACCTGCAGAGCTTTTCCAGCACATTTCTGTCTTAGTTTCTGGTTTACGAAATCTGAAGTTCTCTTGACTTTCTTATGTGTATCATTGACAGCCACGGTTGAGGTCCTGGAGGACAGGAAGACAGCTAATGTTGTTACATTATTTGTAATTTGGCTGCAAAGAAAACCCAGGGAACTACAGACCAGTGAGTTTGATGTCAAGGGTGAATAATTGTTTGTAGGAGATTCTGGGAGGCAGGATTTACATGCATTTGGAAAGGCAAGGACTGATTAGGGATATTCAGCACGTCTTTTTGTCTGGGAATCCATGTCTCACAAACTAGATTGGAGTTTTTGAAGAAGTGATCAGGAAGATAGATGAAGGTAAAGCAACATACGTTGTCTATGTGGACCTTATTAAGGCCCAACAAGGTTCCACATGGTAGTTTGTTTAATAAGGTTAGATCGCAGGAGATCAGGGAGAGCGATCCACTTAGATACAAACAGACTTGACTGTAGTAGACAGAGGGTGCTGGGAGAGATCTGCTGTTCCAATTGGAGGCCTGTGTCCAGCGTTGTGCCACAAGGACCAGGCTGCTGTTGTTCATGGTTTTGTAAATGGTTTGGATGAGCATATTGGAACTGTGGATAGGAATTTGGAGGTGAAACCCCCAAAATTGGAGTTATGGTGGACAGTGAAGAAGGCTGTCTTAGAGAACAAAGATATCTTGATCTACTTGACAAGTGGGCTGAGGATTGGCTGATGGATCTTCATGCAGATAAATGCGAGATTTTGCATTTTGTTAGACAAAAGTGTGTAGGATTTATTCAGAAAATGGTAGCGCGCTGGGGGGAGTGTTGCCAAACAGGGAAACCTCGGGTCCAGGTACATAGTTCCGTGAAAGTTGAGTCGCAGATTGACAGGACAGTGAATAAGGTGTAAGGCAAGCTGACTTCCAATGGTCAGAGGATTGATTATAGGAATTGGCACATCATGTTGTGGCTCTACAAGAGAATGGTAAGGCCACATTTGAAGCAATTCTTGTTGTCCTGTTATTGGAAGAATGTTATAAACTGAGAAGGGGACAAAAGTATTTAAAATTATGTGACAGAGACGGGAAGTTTTAAGATATAAGGATAGGCTGGGATTTTGTTCCTTTTGCGTTGGAGGCTTAGAGGTGACCTTTATTACATCATGAGATGCATGGATAGGATAAATAGACAAGATCATTTCCTCCAGGTTGGTGTGTCCAGAACCAGACAGGATAGGTTTAAGGTGAGAGTGAAGACATTTAAAAGAGATCTAAGGGACAGTTGTTTCTCACAGAGGGTGGCGTGTATATGTAGCGAGCTTTCAGAGGAAGTAGCATTGGGGAGGACAGTTACAACATTTGAAAGACAATTGGATGTGTACATGAATACCAAAGGTTTGGAGGGGTGTGCGTCTAAAGAAGAAAAATAGTAATCATTCAGTTTAGGAAACCAGGTGAGTATGGACGAGTTGAGCCAAAATGTCTGTTTGAATATTGTATTATTCTAAGAGTCTATGACTTTTTCACGCCTCCTTCATCACTAGTCTTTAATTGCATTCAATTCATTTCCAGGTCAAAGCTCATCTGTAGATATTTTAAATGATCTAACTCTCCAAACCTTCTGAAATAGAGAATTCCTGATATTGATGTGGTTCTGCAGACCACAGCAGCAGCAGAAACAGAATTAAATTCTGTTTAAATTAACGTTTTTCCTGGGATAATCCCTCAGTCTACCATGCCAACCAAGTTGATCTATGGTTCAGTGATGTATAGGTGAACGTGCCAGTGTCCCAATCGTGTGTACCTAAACCTGATGACAACCCGTTAAAGCTACCATAACTAACTGTCTGCATTCCAAACTGCAGCAATAACATGTGATAGAGAGGGTGTAATGATCACAACACCAACAAACGAACAGTACTGTCACATCCAGCCATAAATGGTGATGGACGGTTAAACAATTTCATGGAGGAGAGGGCTCACTATTATCCCCATCCTAAATAATGGAACAGTCCTGTACATCAGTGTAAAAGATAATGATGTATTTTTGGCAAGATACTCCGCCAGACGTGTTGAGTGGATGATCCACCTCACCCTCGCCATGATGCCCACAGAATCACAGATGCCAGTCTTCAATCAATTCGATTTGCTTCAAGTGAAATGAAGAAACAGCTGAACAGAGTAGATACGACAAGGGCAAAGAGCCCTGACACGATTCCTGCAACAGGACTGAAGTCTTGTGCTGCACATCAACCGTGTCCCTGGGAGAAGCTGTTTCATTCCAGCTCCAACTCTGACATCTTCTTGGCAATGTGGAAAATTACTCAACTATGTCCAGTCCGCGAAGCGGAGAATAATTACAATCTGACCATTTGCCACCCCCTCAGTCCCATCACGATGGTTAAGCTGGTAGAAATTCTTTTGGACAGATCTGTCAATCCGCACAGAAATAACCAGCTCAGTGTGGTTTCCAATAGGTCCCTACGTGGAGATGGTGCTGTTGTGGAAATATCACTGGGTTACTAATCCGGTCCAGGCTAATGCCCTGGATAGCTGATGGAATTGAAAAGCAATTAACAACATATCGAGATCTAAAATCTGGTATCAGTAATGATGATGCTGAAATCAATGCCGATTGTAAACTCCAATTTGCTTCATCAATGTACATTCAGGAAGTGAATACTGGCCTGGTGAATTCCATGCATTTCTGGTCTGGCCTAAACGATACTCTGTACACACATGCATGTGATAAACTTTTCAATGGTCTCGAAAACGGCAAAGTAGGAAACAAAATTGTATCAAACTGCTCTGAAGTTTGTAAGGATAAAACTGACAGAATTCCCGGCCCCAGCCTCAGTATCGGAAAAGGGAAGGGGAAACACATTTCTGTTGACCCTGCAGAGGCCTCCTTCCTAACGTCTGAGAGCTTGTGACCGCCATACTCCAGATGCCTCCCGCTCCCTTTCGTGTCGAGAAATCCTTACTCATATTCAGTGCCTTGTGTTCCACTGCTTATGTGGGAGAGAAATTCCCAGAGTCACCAGTCACTGAGTGCAGACATTTATTCTCATCTCAATGCAGAGTGGCCTGTCTGTACCTAATACGGTGGCCTCTTGTTCTAGACGTCCCAGGCCGGGGAATTATCATCTTCCAATATGTCTCACACTGTTATAGTTTTATATGTTTCACTGAGATCTCCACTCATTTTCCTGAAGCCCATTGAACACAGGCCTAAACGCCCCAAACTCTGCTCTCACAACAAGCCTGTCATTCCAGAGATCAGTCTGGTCATCCTTCACTGCACTCCCTCAATGTCAGGTTTGTCACTTATTAGGTAAGGAGACCAGTACTGCACACCATACTGCACAATGTTCGAGATGGGCTCTCACCGAGGCCCTGTACAGCTGCAGTAAGACACCCTTACTTCTGTCAGTCAATCCCCTAGAAATTAAGGTCAACACACCATTTATCTTCCTGCCTGCTTTCTGCTCTTGCAATATTGCTTTCAGTGACTGGTGTACAAGGAAATACAGATCCTTTAAAATGTTACAGCTCCCCACTTGGTGGGTTTATGTACACTGGTCAGCGTGTCAATGCCATTCCCAGTATTGACTTCTGGGTTCAGAACTCACTGCCCTGCACTGACTTCGGAGGGCTGCGCAACAGGAAAAAAAAGAAAGAACATAAATCCCTTCAAAGACCAACATGTTTCATACAATCCCTTTTGAAATGATAGTTTGCTGTTCTATTGTACCTATCAAAGTACACACCATCACATCCACCCCCATTGATCTTCATCTGCCACATATTTGCCCATTCACTCCACTTGTCTCAATCACTTTGGAGCTTTTTTTAAAAAATCCTCCTCACCCACTAACAATCCGACATCATTTAGTGCTGTCAGCAGACTGAGAAATATTGCATTTGATTCCCTCATCTAAATGATGGTAAGCATTGAGAATAGCTGTGTCACAATCACTAATCCCTACGACACGCCATGATCCTTCAACTTCAAAACAGATTGTTTTATTCCTGTTCACTGTTTCGTGTCAGTTGTCCTATTCTAAAATCATGTTCATATTTTAGTCCCAATGCCGTAACATTTGAATTTGCACACTCAGCCATAGTCTTTATCAAGATCTTTCTGAAAATCTAAATGCATTGCATCCATTTCTTTTCTGTATGCATCGACCAGTCAGTTTGTCAAATATAATTCCCATTTCATGTTGACCCATTACATAAGAACGTACAAACTAGGAGCAGGAGTAGGCCATCGGGCCCTTCAAGCCTGCGCCACCATTCAATAAGATAATGGCTGATCATTTCATAGCCTCAGCTCCACTTACCCGCCCACTCACCATAATCCATCATTCCTTTAATCTTCAAACAATTATCTATAAGAGTTCAAACACATTCAATGACAAATCCTCAAGAATTCTTCAGGTTCACAAGCTTCTTGATCAAGACGTTCCTACTCAATTCAATCCTAAATCTGCTCCATATAGTTTTGAGGCTTTGCCCTGTTATCTAATTTCCCATGCTTCTGGAATCATGCTTTATATTTCTATCGTACCTACTCCCTTCACAATTATAAATGTTTCTATTCCTTCCTCCCTCAATCTTTCAAATTCCAATCAATGTATAATTCCAATGTATTCAGTCTCTCCTCATAACCAAACCCCTCACCTCTGTAACCAACCTAACGAGCCTACTCTGCATACATTGTAGTGCGAGTATTTCCTTTCTCAGACGGGGAGACCAAAACTGCACGTACTACAGGTGTGGTCTCCTCAGCACCCTTTAAATCTGCAACATAACTCCCTACTTTTACACTCAATCCCTTTCGCAATGAAGGACAAAATTCAATTTGCCTTGTTAATTACCTGTTGCCCCTACAGACCAGCTTCTGTGATTCATGCACAAGGACACCCAGGTCCCTCTGCACAAGAGCATGCTGCATTTTTAAACAATTCAAATAAGAGTCCTCTTTAGTATACGTCCTACCAAAATGGATGATTTTACATTTATTATAATTGCACTCCATCTGCCAGACCTTGACCCACTCACTTCAATTCTTTATGTCCCTTTGTAAAGTTTAACCATCCTCTCCACATTTTACTCTGCCAGTCTTGTTAGTATCGGCTGCAACCTTTGAGACACGACACGTGCTCCCCGACTCCAAATTATCTATGTAAGCTGTGAATAATTGCAGTACCAGCACCGATCCCTGAGGCACTCCACTAGTCACTGATCAGCAACCAGAAAAACAATCATGTATTCCCACTCGTTGCTTCATGTTCGTTAACCAATCCTCTCTCCATGCTAATACATTGCCCGTAATGCCACACCTGACACAGCAGCCTTTTTGGCGTCACTATATTGAATGTCTTTTGGAAATCTCAGTACACCACACCTACTGGGCTCCTGTAGATTAGATTAGATTAGATTACTTACAGTGTGGAAACAGGCCCTTCGGCCCAACAAGTCCACACCGCCCCGCCGAAGCGTAACCCACCCATACCCCTACATCTACATCTACCCCTTACCTAACACTACGGGCAATTTAGCATAGCCAATTCACCTGGCCTGCACATCTTTGGACTGTGGGAGGAAACCGGAGCACCCGGAGGAAACCCACGCAGACACGGGGAGAACGTGCAAACTCCACACAGTCAGTCGCCTGAGGCGGGAATTGAACCCGGGTCTGAGGCGCTGTGAGGCAGCAGTGCTAACCATTGTGCCACCGTGTAATGTCTTCATAGAATTCCAGTAGGTTAGTTACACGTGGCCTGCCTTTCATTAACCAACACTGTGTCTCCCCAACGGGACAATTTCTATCAAGATGCATTGCCATTTATTCCTTGATTATAGACTGAAATATTTTCTCCTACAGATGTTCGGCTAACCAGTCTATAATTCCCGTCATGTTGTCTATCTCCCTTTTTAAACAGTGGTGTCTGTACTCCTGTTTTCCAATTTGCTGGAATTCTGTCAGAGTCCAGTGAAATCAGAAAAATTTCCAAAAGTGCATTTGTTATTTCTCTCATCACCTCTGTTAGTACCTTGGGATACATTCCATCAGGGCCAGGAGACTTATCTACCTTTGGCTCCATGAGCTTGCCCAACAATATCTCTCTTGCGAATGGTTGTTTCCAGGTACTCACTTATCTTCCTGTCTTTGACAATTACTGACATGTTATTAGTGTCCTTCATTGTGTAGACCAACTAAATAACTCTTCAATTCCTTGTCCATTTCCTCATATCTCATTACTGGATCCCACTTCTCACATTCTAAAGGACAATTGCTTACCTTAGCCATTCATTTCGTTTTGTATATTTATAGAATATTTTGCTATCTGTCTTTATATTCTGAGGTAGTTTACTCTTGTAACCTATCGGATGTGACTTGATAACTTTTTTGTTGCTTCATTTTGACATTTAAAGGTTTTGACATTATTTCGACATTTAAAGTTTTCCCAATCTTTTACTTCCCCACTGGTCTTTGCCATTATTTATGCCATTTATTTTAATTTGATAGCCTCCCTTATTTCCTGAGACATTCATGGCAGATTACCCTTTTCCTATAGTCCTTCCTTTTCACCATTATATGCTGTTGCTGAGAACGTTGAAAAATTGTTTTGAAAGCCTTCCACTGTTCATCAACGGTTCCACCATAAAGTCTTCACTTCCAGCCATCTTTATCCAAGATCAAAGGGTTGTACAAGTCATGCACATGAATTGTACACACCTAAGATGGCTCTTAAGTACTTAATCAGTCAGAATGGAGAGGCGGGTTTGATTGATTAAAATGCAAATCACAGAATTTATTTCAAGTCACTGCCTGGAGACACCTTCAGGTACTATCGATGTAAATGAAGTAACAGTTGCGGTCAGATAATGTATTCTAAGCTTGAGGCCTTGTTTGGACTCTGTCTGTGTCTTGCCCTGGAGTCAGACTGGTTTTATTTACAAAGTAGGAGTAGCGCGCCTGTGTATGTGTGAGAGAGAGGGCGTGTCTGCGTGAAGGGGAGTGAGAGACACCCATTCTGTATGTGAGAGAGAGTGAGGTGGATTGTGCGTGTGTGCGGGGGAGTGAGAGAGAGAGCGGGTCTGTGTTCATCCGTGTGTGTGACAGAGTGGAGTGCATGTGTGGATCGTGAGAGAGGGGCAGTGTGAATGTGTGTGAGGGGCAGATAGGGAGAGTGTGCATCAGTGTATGTAACGGGGAGAGTGAGAATGTGTACTTGTCCAGACTAAGGCACAGGCAAATACGGCATGTCCCTTTCCCCACATACACTCAGTCTGTGGTTTCAGAGCTTCCCCTCTCTGTAGCCTCTGCTCCATTTGTTGTTCATGTTGCAGACCCAGATGCTGTAAATACAGTACCCATGTTCCATTCAGAATTGCGTCACCAAATCATCAGGTTTTCCGGGATATCTGAGGCAGCTCACAGCACAACTTTCTGCAAACCATCCCCAGCAGCTCCACTAAGTGGAGGTGAGAGAGAGGGGCGAGAGAGAAAGGAAGAGGCATGAGAGAGAGAGAGAGAGGGGATGGGCAAGAGAGAGAGAGGTGGGTGGTTGAGAGAGAGAGAGGGAGCAGCGAGAGCGAGAGGGAGGGCGGGCGACAGAGAGGGGGGAGCAAGAGAGAGAAGGAGGAGGTAAGAGAGAGAGAGGGGAGCGAGGTAGAGAGGGACGTGCGAGAGAGAAAGGGAGAAGGGTGAGAGAGAGAGGCGGCGGGCATGAGAGACAGGTGGGTGGGTGAGAGAGAGAGAGGGAGGGGCGAGAGAGAGGGGGGGGTGCGGGACGAGAGAGGGTGGGGTGATACAGAGAGAGGCAGGGGGCGAGAGAGAGAGGTGGGCGGGAGAGGGAGAGAGAGGGAGGGTGATAGGGGGGTGAGAGAGAGGGAGAGGGTGTGAGAGAGAGGGATGGGGTGAGAGAGAGGGAGGGGGCGAGAGAGAGAGGGAGGGGGCGAGAGAGAGAGGGAGGGGGCGGGAGAGAGAGAGGGAGGGGGCGGGAGAGAGAGAGGGAGGTGACGAGAGAGAGAGGGAGGGGGACGAGTGAGAGAGTGAGGGGGACGAGAGAGAGAGGGAGGGGGACGAGAGAGTGAAGGGGCGAGAGAGAGAGTGGGTGAGAGAGAGAAGGAGGGGGCGGGAGAGAGAGGGGGGCGGGAACGAGAGAGGGAGGGGGCGGGAGAGAGAGAGGGAGGGGGCGGAAGAGAGAGAGGGAGGTGACGAGTGAGAGAGGGAGGGGGACGAGTGAGAGAGGGAGGGGGACGAGAGAGAGAGGGAGGGGGACGAGAGAGTGAAGGGGGCGAGAGAGAGAGTGGGTGAGAGAGAGAGGGAGGGGTGAAAGAGAGGGATAGGGAGGCGAGAGAGAGAGAGAGGGCGGCTTACAGATGCTGTAACGAAGTAGAGTGCCCGATATCCGTTCCCTCACTGTCTACCTCGACATATGGGGAGGATCCTTCAAAAAGCCAGAGAGGACCAGGACACCTTGTGTGGAGATTGTGAAACATCGACGTCCCACCAACCAAGTAAGTATCACTGTTCAGTAAAGAGCAATTCTCAATTGAAACTCGCTGGCAGTTCCAATCTAATCTCTCTCACTTTTCAGGCTTAGTTAACAGCATTAATGAAAGACTAAAAATAAAAATAATGTTTCTTCTCTTCAGTAAAAATGTTAAAAAGAAAAAAAGTAAATGATATAAGTTCATTCCGAAAAATCTAAAACATGACGTTCATTCAAAATTATGGGCAATCCTCGTAAATACTCGACATCATTTTTCTCACTAAATCTTCTTACGAGTGTTTGTATTCTAGCATCTGCTTCTTTAATTTCAACGGACTATCGTGCCCTGCTATCAAATGCTCATAGTAAATGTCCCTTCCTCTCTGAACCTTTCGTAAACTGTCAATATATTTCCAAATAACTGGATGTTCCACATCATGTTCGCATTGTCATCTCCTGTGGGCAGCTTCTGCTTTATTGCCTGTTTTGTCGTCATTGTTTAAAGTTCTTTCATATAAATTCCACATTCCAACTGGAAAAAGCGGTGAACGCCGACCATTTCCACTGCGTAATCTTCTACCTCCATAGTTATCCTCGAACCAGTCCAGCAGCGGTTGCAGTTCATCTGGAAGCGCATCAGTCAAATGTTCAATAGCTTCATGAATGTTTTCAATGTGAATAAATGCAAGACCGATTATCATTTTAGCTCTGAAATAAAACTCTGAGTCAATGTTATACTTACTCAGGTGTCTTTTTAACATTTTTACTAAAGGCAATAAACATTATTTTTATTTTTATTGCTTTGATTAATGCTTTTACCTAAGCCTGAAAAGGAATAAATATGAGCTGCGCTGAAATAGTTCTGTGCCTAAATGCGTCTGCGGCAAAATGGGCTGCACCAAACAGACCCCACCAAACAGAATGAAGTATTCAGTAAATTACCGCACAGGGGGACGCCCTATAACCATCCCAGGCTGTTATGCAGAAGAGGGTGAGCCCTAGGTAGCTGTCAGGAAATGCAGAGTATAGATCATTACTCATTTTGTGTTTGGAAAGCTGTAACGAGTGGAATTCTTCAGGGATCTGTATGAGGTCATCAACAAATTACAATCTATTCTAATGAACCGGATGAAGGAGATGGAGCTCAATTTGCTCATGCACCAGGCTAGTCATTCAATAAGATGTCAAATGGAGACAGAGCGTCTGCAATGGGATACAGACAGGGGGAGGGTAGAGCGTCTGCAAGGGAATGCAGACAGTGGAAGGACAGATCACCTGCAATTGGAGACAGACGGGGAGAGGGCAGAGCGTCTGCAATGGGATACAGACAGTGGAGGGAAGACTGTCTGCAATGGGATACAGACAGCGGAGGGCAGAGTGAGGGCAGTGCGTCTACAATGGGATACAGACAAGGAAGGGCAGTGTGTCTGCAATGGGAGACGGACTGGGGGAGATATGCACCTCTGCAATGGGATACAGACAGGGGGAGGGAAGAGCGTGTGCGATGGGAGACAGACAGGGGAAGGGTAGAGCGTCTGCAATGGGATACAGACAGGGGAAGGGAGAGCGTCTGCAATGGGATACAGACAGGGGAGGTCGGACCGTCTGCAATGGGATACAGACAGGGGAAGGGAAGAGCGTCTGCAATGGGATACAGACAGGGGGAGGGGAGAGCGTCTGCAATGGGATACAGACAGGGGAAGGGTAGAGTGTCTGCAATGGGATACAGACAGGGGGAGGGGAGAGCATCTGCAATGGGATACAGACAGGGGGAGGGGAGAGCGTCTGCAATGGGATATAGACAGGGGAGGTCGGACCGTCTGCAATGGGATAGAGACAGGGCAGGGGCAGAGCGTCTGAAATGGGATACAGTCGGGGGAGGGAAGAGCGTCTGCAATGGGATACAGACAGGGGGAGGGAAGAGTGCCTGTAATGGGATACTGATGGGTGAGGTCAGAGCTTCTGCAGTGGGATATAGGCAGGGGTGGCATAACGTCTGCAGTGGGATACAGATGGGGTGGGCAGAGCACCTGCATTGGGATCCAGACAGGGGAAGAGCAGAGCGTCTGCAATGGGATACAGACAGGGGGAGAGAAGAGCGTCTGCAATGGGATCCAGACAGGGGAGGGGAGAGCATCTACAATGCGATACAGACAGCTGAAGGCAGTGCGTCTGTAATGGGATACAGACGGGGAAGGTTAGAGCGTCTGCAATGGGATACAGACAGGGGAGGGCAGAGCATCTGCAATGTGATACTGACAGAGGGAGCGCCGAGCGTCTGCAATGGGATACAGACGGGGGGAGGCAGAGCATCAGCAATGGGACACAGACGCGGGGAGGCAGAGCATTAGCAATGTGATACGACAGGGGGAGGGCCGAGCATCTGCAATGGGATACAGACAGGGGAGGGCAGAGCATCAGCAATGGGATACAGACGGGGGGAGGCAGAGCATCTGCAATGGGATACAGACAGTGGGAGGGCAGAGCATCTGCAATGGGATACAGACAGGGGAGGGCAGAGCATCAGCAATGGGATACAGACAGTGGAGGGCAGAGCATCAGCAATGGGATACAGACAGGGGGAGGGCCGAGCATCTGCAATGGGATACGGACAGGGGAAGGCAGAATAAGCAATGGCATAAAGACAGAGGATGGCTGTGATCAAAGCTTCAGCAGAAAACAAAAACAGTACAATATATATGTGATGGAAATTTTCTGTTTTGTGGAAAAGACGAAACAGCAGAAATTTATTTAACTGCAAGGAGAATGCAGAACTCAGTGTTACAGAGAGATTTGTGGGTCGTAGTACATGAATCATATCAAATTAACCTGAAGATGTAGCAAGTGATTTGGAAGGTAAATGTCATGATCCTGTTTCGTGCAAGGGGTGTTGGGTATGATCTTAGTGATAGAACATAGAACATAGAACATAGAACAATACAGCACAGAACAGGCCCTTCGGCCCACGATGTTGTGCCGAACTTCTATCCTAGATTAAGCACCCATCCATGTACCTATCCAAATGCCGCTTAAAGGTCGCCAATGAATCTGACTCTACCACTCCCACGGGCAGCGCATTCCATGCCCCCACCACTCTCTGGGTGAAGAACCCACCCCTGACATCTCCCCTATACCTTCCACCCTTCACCTTAAATTTATGTCCCCTTGTAACACTCTGTTGTACCCGGGGAAAAAGTTTCTGACTGTCTACTCTATCTATTCCTCTGATCATCTTATAAACCTCTATCAAGTCACCCCTCATCCTTCGCCGTTCCAACGAGAAAAGGCCGAGAACTCTCAACCTATCCTCGTATGACCTACTCTCCATTCCAGGCAACATCCTGGTAAATCTTCTCTGCACCCTCTCCAAAGCTTCCACATCTTTCCTAAAGTGAGGCGACCAGAACTGCACACAGTACTCCAAATGTGGCCTAACCAAAGTCCTGTACAGCTGCAACATCACCTCACGACTCTTGAATTCAATCCCTCTGCTAATGAACGATAATACTCCATAGGCCTTCTTACAAACTCTATCCACCTGAGTGGCAACCTTCAAAGATCTATGTACATAGACCCCAAGATCCCTCTGTTCCTCCACCTGACCAAGAACCCTACCATTAACCCTGTATTCCGCATTCTTATTTGTTCTTCCAAAATGGACAACTTCACACTTGGCAGGGTTGAACTCCATCTGCCACTCCTCAGCCCAGCTCTGCATCATATCTAAGTCCCTCTGCAGCCGACAACAGCCCTCCTCACTGTCCACAACTCCACCTATCTTTGTATCATCTGCAAATTTACTGACCCACCCTTCGACTCCCTCATCTAAGTCATTAATAAAAATTACAAACAGCAGAGGACCCAGAACTGATCCCTGCGGAACTCCACTTGTAACTGGACTCCATGCTGAATATTTACCATCTACCACCACTCTCTGACTTCGACCGGTTAGCCAGTTTTCTATCCAATTGGCCAAATTTCCCTCTATCCCATGCCTCCTGACTTTCCGCATAAGCCTACCATGGGGAACCTTATCAAATGCCTTACTAAAATCCATGTACACTACATCCACTGCTCTACCCTCATCCACATGCTTGGTCACCTCCTCGAAGAATTCAATAAGACTTGTAAGGCAAGACCTACCCTTCACAAATCCGTGCTGGCTGTCCCTAATCAAGCAGTGCCGTTCCAGATACTCGTAAATCCTATCCCTCAGTACCCTTTCCATTACTTTGCCTACCACAGAAGTAAGACTAACTGGCCTGTAATTCCCGGGGTTATCCCTATTCCCTTTTTTGAACAGGGGCACAACATTCGCTACTCTCCAGTCCCCTGGTACCACCCCCGTTGCCAGTGAAGACGAGAAGATCATTGCCAACGGTACTGCAATTTCCTCTCTTGCTTCCCACATAATCCTAGGATATATCCCGTCAGGCCCGGGGGACTTGTCTATCCTCAAGTTGTTCAAAATGTCCAACACATCTTCCTTCCTAACAGATATCTCTTCTAGCTTATCAGTCCGTTTCACACTCTCCTCTTCAACAATACAGTCCCTCTCGTTCGTAAATACTGAAGAGAAGTACTTGTTCAAGACCTCTCCTATCTCTTCCGACTCAATACACAGTCTCCCACCACTGTCCTTGATCGGACCTACCCTCGTTCTCGTCATTCTCAGGTTTCTCACATACGCATAGAATGCCTTGGGGTTATCCTTGATCCTATCCGCCAGGGATTTTTCATGCCCTCTCTTAGCTCTCCTAATCCCTTTCTTCAGGTCCCTTCTGGCTATCCTGTATCCCTCCACTGCTCTTTTGCATCAGTACAGGGCATTGCTGAGATTACATCTGTTGTATAATGTGTAGTTATAACTGCCTAAACTGAAAAAAAAATTGCTTTCGAAATGTCTCAAAGATGTTTCTCTTTATGCATTCTTGGGATGAAGACATTACGTTCTGAAGAATTAACAGTTAGGCCTGAGAATGAGGGATGGTTTATTGACCATATAAGATCTGGAGAAGAGTGTAGTTGGTGAATACTGGATGGATATTTCTTATGGTGTGGGAGAATAAAACTGGGGAAATAATTTAAGAATAAGTCAGTTTCAAAGGAAAGGTCATTGGACAGTAAAATTGAACTGTGAATTCTCTTCCCACATATTCTGACGGACAAGCTGAGCTTTTCCAGCAATTACTGTACATGTTTAAGAATATTCATTTTAACACAGACTTTGTGAAGACATGAAACGCTTATTTTTACATTATACAAGCACATAGTAATACATCTTCAAAACAAGTAGGACCATTTATTGTGAATGAATTGATTCTGCAATAACACACTGACCCGGAGTCGAGAATGTTATGGAGTCATATAGTTCGGACAATGTTCAAGAAGAGCTCACAGAGTCCAGTGTGGGACTGGAAACGTTACTGATTTAACTTACAGATGGAAAATATAGCCTATCTGTGGAGAAACATTCTATTGCTCCCTTTCTGCTTCCCAATCGCTCATCACAGCAATGTGTGGGAGTGAAAAAAAGCCCAGTCGTCTTTCCCACTAATGGAGGATTCCTGATGAGGATTCATTGGAATCTCCCCATTACCTGAAGCAAAACAATTCTGCCAAATTCAACTGTTTCATGAAGAAATACCATTGTCAGAAGGCTGTGCAAGTAGAATAACAACAGAAGTAATTATTCGACTCGATAGTGAACAGACAGGAGATTCTGTGGCAGCAAATGGGAATCCGGAATGGTGTGTAGCCTCCCACATGCCCAGGGTCCAGGATGTCTCAGAGTGGCTGCAGAACGTTCTCACCGGGAGTAGGGGGAGGGTGGTGGGAGCGGGAAGCAGCCAGAAGTCATTGTGTACATTGGTACAAAGGACAGAATGACACAGGTAGAAATAGTGATGACATCCTACAGAGTGATTGTGGAGAGCTACGGAAAAGGATAAAATGCACGGTAATATCCAGTTTACTTCCAGTTCTCCGTGCTAGTGAGGGTAAGAATAGGAGGATATGGCAGATGAAGGGGTGGCTAAAGAATTGGTGCAGGGGGCAGAGATTTTTGGATTACTGGGATCTTTAGTGGGGCAAGGTGGCGTGTTCAGGAAGGACAAGTTGTACCTGAGCTGGAAGGGGACCAGTATCCTGGCAGGCAGGTTTGCAACTGCTGCCAGGGAGGGTTTCAACGAGATTGGCTGGGGTTGGGGAGTGGTGAGATCCTCAACAGCAGGAAGGCAAGTGCGAGGCTGGAAGGAGATACAGTAATCAGAAACAGTAAAATGAAGAGACAGGTCAGGCTAGACAACGACAGGGAGCAAGGAATGTCTGTTGGATTAAATCGCAACTGTTTCAATGCAAGATGGCTGACAGGTAAGGCTGATGAACTGTGGACATGGATCGCTGCGTGAGACTGGGACATTATAGCCATTACTGAAACATGGATAAGGGATGGACAGCACTGACAGCTTAAAGTACCAGGGGACAGGTGCTTTATACGGGACAGAGATGGTGGAAACAGGGGACAGAGAGTTTCATTTTTGATTCAGGCGAGTAACACAGCAGTAATCAGAGATAAAATAACTGATGAATCATCCTGTGAGGATTTGTCTGGGGAGCTAATAAATAAGAAGGGAATGGTGATAGGATTTAGATTGTACTATAGGCCCCCAAATAATAAACGAGGAATTAGTGGAACAAAAATATGTAGACAGACTGGGGAGACGCACAGGGCCAATAGGATTGCATTAGTAGGAGATTTTGATTTTCCGAACATAGACTGGGAATGACATAGAATTAAGGACTAAGATGGGGTGAATTTATTAAGTGTGTTCAGAATAGTTTCCTCAAGCAGTAAGTAGAGAGTGCAAATCGGGAAGGGACGAAGCGTGACCTACTCTAAGATCTAGGGCAGGACAGGTGTCTGAGGTGACAGTGGGGGAGCCCTCTGGGACCCGCGAAAATAGTTCTATTAATTTTTAAATACTTATGCAGAAGGATAAAATTGGTCCACATGTTCAAGTTCAAACTTGGGGCAAGGCGAATTTTGATGGAATGAGACAGGAGCTTGTAGGGGTTGGTTGGAGGAGTTTCTTTGCAGGCGAAGGGACCTCCTGCAAGTGGGAGGACTTTAAAAGTGAAATGTCGACAGTTGAAGGTCTATGTGTTACTGTGAGGGTAAAAGGCAAGGTTGGTAGGAAGAGGGAACCTCGGATGTCAGGAGATATTGAGGCTTTGACCAGCAAAAAGGAGGCGTGGCTCAGGTCCAGGCAGCTGGGATCGAGGGAATACCTGGAGGTGTACACGGGGTACAGTAGTTTACTGAAAAAGGAAATCAGGAGGGTGAAAAGGGGGCACAAAATAGCTTTGGCTGATAAGATTAGTGTGAATCCAAAGAGGTTCATTAAGTATATTAAAGTCAAAAGAATAGCTAAATGAGAATATGACCCCTCAAAGTCCAAAATGGACGTGCATGTCCTGAAGATTTGCGAGATTCTCAATGAATATTTCTCCTCTGTCTTTACCGTGGAGTAATACATAAACCTTGGGAGGCTGACAAAAGTCGTAGTGTTATCTTGGGGTGAGTCAATATCACAGGAGAAGGTGTGTTGGATGCGTTAGACTGTATGAAGGTGGATAAATCTCCTGGTTGTAAACAGATGCATCCAAGAACACTGCAAGAGGCTACAGAAGAAACTACGGGGACCCTGGTTGATATTTTTGCATCATCGTTAGCAACAGGTTAGGTTCCAGAATATTGGAGATTAGCAAATGTTGTGCCATTATTCAGAAAGGGAAGCAAAGAAAAATCTGGGATCGATAGACCAGGAAGTCTAATATCTGTGGTACGAAGGTTGCTTGAGAAGACTCTGAGGTGTGCGATATGCATGCATTTGGAAATATAAGGTTTGTTTAGAAATAGTTTTTTTGACAGATTCCCTACAGTATGGAAACAGACCGTCTGGCACAACAAGACCACACTAACCCTCCAAACAGTCACCCACCCAGTTCCATTTCTCTCCCCTATATTTACCCCTGACGAATGCACATAACACGATAGGTAACTTAGCATGGCCAATTCACCTGACCTATAGATCTTTGGATTGTGTAAGGAAAATGGAGCACCCAGAGGAAACACACACACACACAGTGAGAATGTGCAAACTCCATACAGAGCGTCACCCGAAGCTGGAACCAAACCCGGATCCATGACATTATGAGGCAGCAGTACTAGCCACTGAACTACCATGTCACCCTTGCTTTTTTTCAACACAGTTCAATGACACAGGTACAAAATCTATTCTGCCCTTCACCCATGATGCACTTTCGAATATCACATACCATGGTTAATTTATTCTCCACTGAAAGTGTCATCTTATTATTAGTTTGATATTAGTTTTATATCTTATTAGTTTGATATTATTAATTTTAATAATTATTATTAATAGTTGTTTTTATACTGGAAAGATCACATGGCTTTGTGAGTGGGAGATCATGCCTCTCAAATTTGTTTGAGTTCATTGATGAAGTGACCAGGAATGTTGATGAGGGTAGGGCGGTAGAGTGTGTGGTTTTCAGTAAGGCCTTTGACAAGGTTGCCATTGATAGGCTGGTCTGGAAGGTTAGAATCGCATGGAATCCAGAGGGACCTGGCAAATTAGATATACAATTGGCTTCATGGTAGTAAGCAGAGGGTAATAGTGGAAGGGTTCTCTCGGACTGGAGGCCTGTGACACATGAAGTGCCTCAGGGGTCGCTGCTGGGCCCGTTGCTATTTGTTATCTGTATCAATGATATTCTTGCGAATGTACAAGGCATGGCTAGGAAACTTGAAGATGACACTAAGATAGGTGGTATCGTGGACAATGAGGAAGTATATCAGAAATTGCAGCAGGACGTTGATCAAACTGGAGAAGTGGGCCGAGGAATATTTTGGCAACGTTAGATCAAGGTAGGAGTTTCATGTTGATTGGTAGGACCTTAAGGAGTGTAGTTGAGCAGAGGGACCATGGAGTTTAGGTCCACCGTTCTCTGAAAGTGGGGTCATAGTTAGATATGGTAGTGAAGTAGGCTTTTGCCACACTAGCAAGCATCGGTCAGGACATGGAGGAGAGCAGTTGGGAAGTTATGTTATAGTCATACAGGATGTTGGTGAGGCTGCACTTGTAGTGTTGTGTTCAGTTTTAGTCACATTGCGATCGGAAGGATGTTTTTAATTTGGAATGTCTGCAGACGGAATTTATAAAAATGTTGCCAGGACTCAACAGTATGAATTAATGGGAGAGGTTGGACAAGCGAGGACTTTTTTTCTTTAGAGCACAGGAGAGGGGCCTATAGAAGTTTACATGGATAGGGTGAATGGACCCAACAAATTTTTCCTAGAGTTGGGGAATCAAGGAGGGGAGAGCATCAGTTTAAGGTCAGAGGGGAAAGAATAAAAGGGAAACTGATGGAAACTGTTTTACACAGAGAGTGGCACACAAAGGGAATGAGCTGTCAACAGAAGTGGTTGATGCATTTATATTAAGGATACGTAAATGGCATTTGGGCAAGTACATGGACAGGAAAGGACGAGAATGCTATTGGCCAAGTGCTGGGAAATGAGGTTAGTGTGGTTGGATATTTGGGTCAGCATGGACGAGTTTGAGCCAAAGGGCCTCTCTGCCTCTCTCCATGATCTAGGACTTGATGACTCTACACATAGAACAGTATTTGGGTCAAACTCTCATTTTTCCTTAGGTCATAAGTTCGAATCATATTTGGACAATGTTCTTTCAAGTTAACTTTGCAGATATTTTGCTTTTCAGTTTGTTATCGACAATACGTGTGTGTGTGTGTGTGTGTGTGTGTATGTGTGTGTGTGTGTGTGTGTCTGTCTGTCTGTGTGTGCGTGTGTGTCTGTGTGTGTGTCTTTGTGTGTGTGTGTGTGTGTGTGTGTGTGTGTGTTTCTCAGTATTTTTCAAAGGGAAATATCACTGTACATATTTGCAATATCCTCTCGTCATTCCACTTTCCATCATAGTTTATTTTGGTCATAGACATGTTGTTTTAGTAGATTAAAGAAATCTGCCTGACTTGTTCCGAACACTGACCCTGACACACTCTGAGAACTATATCTTTGGCCATATCACCAACATAGTTATAATTATTTTTTGTGGGCAGTGGAGGAGTGGGGCCAGAAAAGGGAGAAGTGAGCCAAAACAACGCAGGGAGTTATCGACTCAATCAGCCAAGGTCAGAGACGAGGAGTTCCTTGGAGGGGATTCTGAGGGATGGAATTTGCATTTATTTAGAAAGACAAGGAATGATTAGGGATGGTCAATATGGATTTGTGAAATCATGTCTAATTAATGTGATTGAGTATTATGAAGAGATGACAAAGAAGATTGAAGAATACACTGTGGTGTACAATTTTTACATAAATTTCAGCAAGGCATATAATAAGGTTCCCCATCGTAGACAGATTACTAAAATTAGATTTTATGTAATCTAGTAAAAGCTAACCAATTGGATACAAAATTGGATTGAAGGTAATGGATTGTTTTCCAGACTGAAGTCCTGTGGCCAGCGGTGTGCTGAAAGAATCAGTGCTGAGCTCACTGCTTTTCATCACGGATATAAACAACTTTGATGTGATTATCGGAGGCATGGTTAGTAAGTTTACAGATAACATCACCGAATTGGTTCAGTGGACAGTGAAGAAGATTATCTCAGATTATAACGGGATCCTTGACCAACAATGAGCCAAGGACTGGCAGATGGAGTTTAATTTAGATATTGGTGAGGTTTGACATTTCGGTAAGTTAAAGCGGGGTAGTGCCCTGGGAAATGTTGCTTAACAAAGAGAACTATGGGTGAAGATTCATAGTTCCTTGAAAGTGGAGTTTAGGTCGGTAGAGTAGTGAGGAACGTGGTTGACATGCTTGTCTTAATCGGTCAGAACATTGAGAATTGGAGTCGGGGTAGCGTGAGGGGCTTGGACAGGACGGAGGTGAGGCCACTTTAATAAAACTGCGTACATATCAGTTGACTCATTTAAAGGATGGATGTTGTTAAGCTTGAAAGGGTGCAGAAAAGATTTACAAAGATTTTCTGGAACCTGAGGGTTTGAGCTACAGGGAGATGATGAACAGGATGAGGCTTTTTCCCCTGGACTGTCAGAGACTGAATGGTGACATGACAGAGGTTTAATAAAGTCCTGAGGGGCATAGATAGTCTGATTGGTAAAGATCTTTTTTCCCAGAGTAGGGGCGTCCAGAACTAGACAGCATAGGGTGAAGGTGACAGGGCAAAGGCTGAGAAGGGACCTGAGGGGAAACCTTTTCATACAGAGGCTGGTGGGTGTACTGCCAGAGAAAGTAGTGAAAGCGGGTACAATTACACGTTTAAAATGTAACTGGATAGTTACATAAATGGGAATGGATCATGTGATGTGGGCCAAATGCTGCCAAGTGGGACGAGATCTGATTAAGATGCCTGATCGGCATGGACAAATTGGACAAAAGGATCTTTTTCCACGCTGTATGATTCTCTTATTCTCACAGCGGGATGAGGAAGAATTCTAAAACGGCCATTCGAATGGGAATTCTCTTCCCCGGAAGTTTGTGGTGCCTCTCTGATTACAAGTATTCACAGCTGAGTTAGCAAAAGATTTGACAGAAAAGTGAGTCACAGATAATGGGACACAGACAGGACGATGAGGCTGAGACCACAATCTGATCAGCCATAATCTTAATGCCTGGTGGAGAAGGCTCAAATTCTCTAATGACCCACTCCTGCTCCTCAGTCCCATGTTTCTGTGTTCCATTCAACCCCTCTAACCTTTTAGACAGGAGCAGTTAGAGTCCACTTATTGTTATAGCATGGTGCACAGAAATAGAGGAGTCAGTTCGGTCCCTGGAGACTGTCCCATTCGGTTTGGGAGATTTGGAAAATGTAATTGGAAGACCCAGGCTGGATATGGAAGAGGTTGCTCATTTCTCTTTACAAAACTTCCCCTCTCTGTATCTTGTGCTTCATTTGTTGATCATATTGTAGACCCAGATTCACTGTGAATACAGCCCCCAAATCTCACCCAGTGATGGCTCACAAAGTCCACGGGTCTCCCTGGTTGCAACATTCCATAAAAGACCTTCCAGGAAAATAACACATACGAACTTTCCAATAACAGAAGGGGAGAGCATCAGGAACAGGGGCAAGGCATTCACATCCCAAGCCTGCCTTGCCCTTCACTAAGATCAAGGCTGACCTGCTCCAAGTCTCAAATCTTCTTAATGTCCAAGTATTATTGAGCACTTCCATAGAACACAGAACAAAGAACAGTACTGATTTGGAGATGTCGGTGTGCGACTGGGGTGTACAAAGTTAGAAATCACATAGCACCAGGTTATAGTCCAACGGGTTTAATTGGAAGCACACTAGCTTTTGGAGCATCGCTCCTTCATCAGGTGATAGTGGAGGGCTCGATCATAACACAGAATTTAGAGCAAAACTTTACAGTATGATGTAACTGAAATTATACATGGAAAAATTGATTCTCTGTTAAGCCTTTCATCTGTTAGAATACCATGATAGTTTCACTTCTTTCATGTGTAAATCCCAAAACCTTTTTTTAAAAAAAAGTTGCATTCTCAGGTGAGCTGTGAACAATGGTGATAGCAAAACAAAATGTTGAAAGTGTTGGCCCCCTGTGTTCTCTGACTATGCCATGATGTTTAGATTGATTCTAAGCTAAAAATTGAGATAACGGAGTTTTACATGAATTCATGCAGATTTTCAACTCCTGGGGAAAAACCTTGTCTATTGACCCGATCGATGATCATCATGATTTTAAACACCTTTATCTATTAACTTCTCAGCTTCCCATATTCAAGTGAAAACAGCCCCAGCTTATTCAGCATTTCCCTAACGCGCAAACCCTCCAATCCTGGCAACATCCTTGTTCATTTTTTCTGAACCCTTTCATGTTTCACGACATCCTTCCTGTGGCATTGAGAACAGAATTGCACACAGTATTCGAATAGTAGTCGGGCCAAACACTGTTTAGTTCCCTGAGCGCCCCAGTCTTTATCCAAAGTAAGTTCCAAAATGAAATATTTGTTTTGGATCTTGTAGTTTCACACATCGTTGCCTTCATTGATCATTAAGGAGACCGGATTTGTCCCGAGCTCTTCTTTTGCCCTTAATACCCTTGTAGAGTCTCTTTTGATTCTCTTTAACTTTCTCTGCCAAAGCTATCTCGTGTCCCCTTTTTACATTCCTGATTTCCATCCTAAGTGTATTTCTACAGCCCCGATGCTCCTGAAGGGATTCCCTTGAGTCAGCCAGTTATATCTGACATGTGACCCCTTTTTTCTTGACCACAGCCTCGAAACTCAGCCAGTGTTTCCTAATTCAGTCAGCATTGAGGGGCACACTAACAGGAACACGCTGGCGCTGAACGCTCCTTTTATCTCGGTTTTAAGATATTCCTACTTGCCAGACTTCTCTTTACCTGTAAATATCCTCCCCAGATCTACTTTAAAAAGTCCTGTCTAATACTATCTTGCTCCATTGAATAACTTGAACTTGTGGACCAGGCCTGTCCCTTTCCATCGCTATTTTCAAACTAATACAATTGTGGTAACTTTCCAAAGTGCTCCCCCACTAACACCTCAGTCCCGTTCCCGACCTTGTTCACTCCAGCTGTAACCGTCTGTCAGAGAATGTCACATTCATTCAGAAAGGGTCACAGTCTGTCTCAGAGAGGGTCAGAGATTGTCACAATGTGCCTCGGAGAGTCAGAGATAGTCAGAGAATGTCACAGTGTGTCATAATGTGTCTCAGAGAGTGTCACAGTGTGTCTCATAGAGTGTTATAGTGTGTCTCAGAGAGTGTCACAGTGTGTTTCAGAGAGTGTCACACAGTGTCACAGTCCGTCAGAAATGGTTACATGTATTTCAGAGTTTGTCAGAGAGAATCAGAGAGTGTCACAGTGAGTCGTACTTTGTCTCAGAGAGTGTCAGAGAGGGTCAGCATTTGTCTCAGAGAGGGTCACAGTCTGTGAGAGAGTGTCATGGTGTGTTTCAGAGAAAGACAGAATAACTCAGAAAGAGTCACAATGTGTCTCAGAGAGGGTCAGAGAGAGTCAGAGAGTATCACAGTGTGCCTAAGAGCATGTCAGAGAGTGTCATGCTGTGCCTCAGAGAGTATCAGAGAGAGAGAGAGAGAGAGAGAGAGGCACAGTCGGTCTCAGAGAGGGTCAGAGAGTGTCACTGTGTGTCTCAGAGAGTGTCACAGTGTCTCAGAGAGTCAGAGAGAGTCGGAAAGTGTAACAGTCTGTCTCAGAAAGTGTCATAGAGTGATACAGTGTGTCACAGTCTGTCAGAGCGAGTCACAGTGTGCCTCAGAGTGGGTCAGAGTGTGTAACAGTCTGTTAGAGAGTGTCACAGTGTCTTTCAGAGAGAATCAGAGAGTGTCACAATGTGTTTCAGAGAGTGTCAGCTAGGATCAGAGAGTGTCACAGTGCGTCTCACAGTGTCAGAGAGAGTCAGAGAGTGTCACAGTGTGTCTCAGAGAGGGTCAGAGAGAATCAGAGAGTATCACAGTGTGCCTAAGAGCGTGTCAGAGAAAGTCAGCGAGTGTCACAGTGTGTCGTGCTGTGCCTCAGAGAGTGTCAGAGAGAGAGTGAGAGAGAGAGACACACAGCCGGTCTCAGAGAGGGTCAGAGAGTGTCACTGTGTGTCCCAGAGAGTCAGAGAGAGTCAGAAAGTGTAACAGTGTGTCTCAGAAAGTGTCAGAGAGTGACACAGTGTGTCAGAGTCTGTCAGAGCGAGTCACAGTGTGTTTCAGAGAGAGTCAGATCGAGTCACAGGGTGTCTCAGAGTGCGTCAGGGAGTGTCACACTGTGTTTCAGAGAGAGTCAGAGAGTGTCACCATGTGTTTCAGAGAGTTCCAGATAGGACCAGAGAGTGTCACAATGTATCTCAAAGTATCAGAGAGAGTCAGCGTGTGTCACAGTGTGTCTAAGAGAGTCTCAGTGAGAGTCATAGAGTCACAGTCTGTCAGAGAGTGTCACAGTGAGTCTCAGTGAGTCTCAGTGAGTGTCACAGTGTGTCTCAGAGAGTCAGAGAGAGTCACAGTCTGTTTTTGAGTGTCACTGTGTGCCACAGAGAGTATCAGAGAGTGTCACAGTGTGTTCAAGAGTGTCAGAGAGAGTCACAGTGTGTCTAAGAGAGAGTCTCAGCGTGTTTCAGAGAGTCAGAGAGAGTCGGAACGTGTCACAGTCTGTCTCTGAGAGTGTCACAGTGTGTCACAATCTGTCAGAGAAGGTGTCAGTATATTTCGGAGTGAGTCAGAGAGAGTCAGAGAGTGTCACAGTTTGTCAAAATCTGTCAGAGAGGGTCACAGATGTCGTGCTGTGCCTCAGAGAGTGTCAGGGAGAGTCAGAGAGTGTCACAGTCAGTGTCAGAGAGGGTCAGAGTGTGTCACAGTGTTTCACAGTCTGTCAGAGTGTGTCACATTGTGCTGCAGAGTGTGTCAGAGAGTTTCACAGTCTGTTAGAGAGTGTCACAGTGGGTTTCAGAGAGTGTCTCGGTGTGTCTCAGAGAGTGTCAGATAAGATCAGAGAGTGTCACAGTGAGTTTTTTTAATGTTATCAGCCTTTCGGTGACAATAAGAAGTATAAATGGATGGAAGGTTGCCTTCCGTGATGGTCTGTGCTGTGCACACAACCGTCTGTAGTTTCTTATGGTCCTGGGTAGAGCAATTACCATGTCACATGAATAGAATGCTTTCGGTTGCCAGTATACAGAATAACAATAAGAGAGACAGCTCATTCTAAGCTGGAAGAGACAATGGGTTGAGTTTCCGCAACCTTTGCTTTAATAATTCTGTGATGTGTATTTAAAGCCTATGGAGGGGGGGGGTGAGACAAGCTTGTTCAATAAAGGACACAGACTGTTCCATCAACAAAAATCGATTCGTATTGTGTCATGAAGTTCAGTTGCAATGAAAAGTTTTTTAAAACAAAGTGGTTTTCTGAGATTTCCAGGATATTCAGAAACGTTTTTTTTCTCTTTGAATCTTATAAAAGAAACAGATTTCGGCCTTAATACACGTGTCACAGACACACCATCTGTAATTGGACCACAGTGTCCAATGGACCAGTCAAGGAACATGAGACAGAATGATATGCAAACATGAGATACAAACTGAAAATGGTGGAGAAACGAAATAAAAACATGAAGAAGTGTCTGCAGATAGAAACAGAGTTAACATATTGATTATGATGTGACATTTCTGAAAAGTCAAAGGTTAATGCTATGCAACTCTGCTCAAATTCTGCCAGATTTGTTGAGTTTTGCTCCAGCTCTTTCAATTTCTTTTTCTTTCTGAACTGTGACAAATTGTCTGATCTGAACGATAACAGCAAAGCCCCTGTCTCACTTGGATCTCGAGTAATTCGTTATTGATATTAAATGAGAAATTACAAAGTTCCTATGTTTGACAAGGCTCTAAATATTGATGACGTATTAGATTGTGAAAACGTGCCATGAAAATGTTGAAACAAAAACTGAAGTTGGTTTTAAAGCTCAGTAGGTCTGGCAGAATCTGTGAAGAGAAATCACAGTTAACGTTTCGGGTTCAGTGACCCTTCATCAGAAATGATGTTAGCTAGGAAAATGTTGGTTGATATGAAGAAGGGGATGGACAGCTGTTAATGGAGATTGTTAGTGGCTAAACATAGAGGGTGTGTAATGGAAGGCGATGTGAGAACTAGGCCTGGTGTATTATTGGTCGGGGGCGAGGACATTGTGGAGTTCAGGGCCGAAAATTATTGAACTTGATTTTGAGTCTGAAGGGCTGTAGGATCCTCACACGGTAAATGAAGTGTTGTCGTGTCAGTTTGCATAGACTTTTCCTGGAACACTGCAGCAAGCCTGACATAGAGATATTGTTCAGGGAACAGGATGCGGTATTAAACTGGCAGGGAACTGGAAGCTCAGGACCATTTGTATAGATACACTTTGGATGTTCAGAGAAGCGGTCACTCAGGCTACCGTTAGTTTCCCCAATGTAGAGAAGACCACATTGTGAGAAGTGAATCGAGTAGACTAATTGTGGAAAATGTTGGTAAGGTGCTGCTTCATCGGTACGGTGTGGTTGGGCCCTTGGATAGTGAGAAAGGAGGACAGAAGTGCGAACATGTTACACTTTCGGCAGGGGCAAGTGAAGTGGACCTGTGGTGGGGGTGAGGGCGGGGTAATGGGAGTGAATAAAGAGTGAACCAGGGTGTCCTGGTCCCTCCAGAAGGTGGACAATTTTGAGGAGGAAAATATGTGTCTGGTGATGGCATCTTGCTGGAGGTGGGGGAAATGGCGGCTGATAATCGACTTCATGTGAATGCAGGTGGGATGGTCGGCCAGGACAAGAGGAATTCTCTCGCTGTTGCAGGAAGGTAGAGAGACGGTGAAAATAGAAATGCAAGAGGTGGGTCAGACCTGGTTGAGGGCCCTCTCGAAAACAGTGTTGGGATATTCTCAGTTGAGGAAGAAGATGGACATTTTGGAAATTGACATCATTAGAAGCAATGCGGTGGAGACAGAAAAATTGGTGGAATGGAATGGAGTATTAGCAAGAAACAGGTTGTGAGGGTGTATACTCCAGGTAGCAGTGGCAGTCGGTTGGTTAATACTGGATATTAGTGGCCTGTCGATCGCCAGAAATGGAAACAGAGATACCGAGGAAAGGAAGTGATGAGTCAGAGAAAGACGAGGTGAAAGTAAGGGAGGAGGGGTGACTTGATAGAGGTGTACAAGATGATTAGGGGGTTAGATAGGGTTGACAGTGAGAACCTTTTTCCACGTATGGAGTCAGCTATTACAAGGGGGCATAGCTTTAAATTAAGGGGTGGTAGATATAGGACTGATGTTAGGGGTAGGTTCTTCACTCAGCGAGTCGTAAGCTCATGGAATGCCCTGCCAGTAGCAGTAGTGGACTCTCCCTCTTTATGGGTATTTAAGCGGGCATTGGATAGGTATATGGAGGATAGTGGGTTAGTGTAGGTAAGTTCCGACAGCAACATGGTGCCAGAGAGATAAATGGGAGGGGCTGGTGCTGGGAGGAAGGTCGCTTGGAAGGTGACAGCTAGATGAAGGTGGGTGGTGATAGTGATAGTTCAGAGTGGAAGGTGGAGTGGTTAGATGGGAAGGAAGATGGACAGCTAGGACAGTTCAAGAGGGCGGTTCTGAGTTGGAGGGTTTGATCTGGGATAAGGTGGAGGGGAGATGAGGAAACTGGTAAGATTGTCCTTGATACCGTGTGTTGGAAGGGTCCCAAGGCAGAAGATGATGCGTTCTTCCTTCAGACGTCAGGTGGCTAGAATTTGACAGTGGATGAGGCCACAAACCTGCAAAGCCTTGGCGGAATCGGAGGGGGAGTTGAAGTATTTAGCCACAGGTCAGGGGGGTTGTTGGGTGTGTGTGTCTGAGAGTGTTCCCTGAACTGTTCTGCAAGTTGACGTCTTGTCTCGCCAATGTAGTGGAGACCAGGAGCAATGGACACACTAGAAGAGGTATTTGGATGCACAGGATGCTATCTGGCTGATGTGGAAGGATCCTTTGGGGCCTTGGGTGGAGGTGTGGAGGGAGGTGTTGGCACAGGTTTCATACCTGTTGTAGTGGCAAGGGAAAGTGCTGGGAGTGGAAGGTGGCTTGTTGGGGTTGCGTGGACCTGATGAGGGAGCTGTGAGGGAATGGTCTCAGCAGTATGATGATAGGGGTAGGGAGGGAAGTATATCTCTGGTGGTGGGGTCTGACTGTTGGTGGCAGAAATGGCGGAGGATGATGCGTTGTATACTGAGGTTGGTGGGATGGAAGGCATGCACCAGAGAGGTTCTAACTTGTTGTAGTTGGAAGGGTGAAGCTCAAGGCCGGAGTTTTGGGCAGTTGAGGAGATGCGCCAGAGCACCCTCCTGCAGCCAAACCACCTCTTCAATGCTACCTGTCCCTATATCTATCTTTGCACAGTTTGAAAGCTTAACCCAAATGCCCTCAGTTCTGTCATATAGATAATGAATGCACAAAGTGAAAAGTTGTGGTCCCAAAACTGAGTCTTGTGGAACACCACTTGTCACTGGCTGCCATCCTGAGAAGGACACTTTAATCCACACTCTCTGCTTTCTGTCAGACAGCCAAACTTCAACTTCCACCTTGCCTCTAACACCATGGACGCATATCTTTCTCAATAGCCTCATGCATGACACCTTGTCAAAGGATTCTTGAGGTGCAGATGGATAACATCTATTGGTTCTCCTTCATCAAATCTGCACATTACTCCCTCAATGTATTCTAGCAGGTTTGTCAGGCATGACCTCCCCTTAATGAAACCATGCTGACTCTGTCCTATTTTACCAAAGACCTCCAAGTATTCAGAAATCCCATTCTTCACGATTAATTCCATGATGTTACCCACAACCAAGTCTGCAAATCAGTCTGCAGTTTTCCATCTTCTGCCTAACTCCCTTATTAAACCGAGTGTCATGTTTGCAAATATACAGCCACTTGGCCCTTTCCTGATTTTAGTCATTCCTGAAAGATTACCACTTTCGCTTGTACTAACACTTCAGCGATCTCCCTTACAAGGCTGGGGTGTAGTCCATCTGGTCCAGGTGAGTTATCCACATTCAGGCCATTCCGTTTTCTAACATGTTCTTCTTGGTGATGGCCACTGTATTTAGGACTGCCCTCTCACTCTCTTCAATTCTTGGGTAATTACTCGTGTATTCCACCGTGAAGACTGATGCAAAATTCCTCAGCCATGCCTTTGCTTCCCACTACTGTCTCTCCAGCATCATTTCCCAGTGGTCCATATTCACATTTATGTCTCTTTTGCCCTTCACTCTGCTTGCTCTTTTGCTTATATGCAATCCCTGACTTCCCTTGTCAGCCCTGGTTGCCTCATCCTCCCTGTACCATACCTCTATTACTCAGCACGCATCTCTGCAGTGTCTTTTAAATTATCATGGAATCTCCAGCCATTGCTGTTACCCTGTCTTTCCGGCTAGACGCCTGTCCAGGTCAATTCTACCCAGCTTCTCCCTTATGCCTCTCCAGTTGCCTTTATTCAGCTGAAATACTGTTATCTCTGATTCTATCTTCTCTCTCAAATTTCAGAATAAATTCAACCATGTTCTGATCAATGCTTCTGAAGTTTTCCTTCACCTTAAGCTCCCTTGTCTAGCCTGCGTCATTAAATCCAGTGTCATCTGTTCCCGAGTGGGCTCCACCACATGATGCTCCAAAAAGCCATCCCGTAGATATTCCTGAAATTCCTTTTCTTGCGATTCACTACCAACTTGGTTTCCCATTCCACTTGCATATTGAAATCCCCCATGATCCCTGTAACGATGTCTTTCCTTCAGATCTTTTCTATCTCCTGGTGTATCTTGTGCCCCAGCTCCTGCCGACTCTTTGGAGGCCTGTGCAAGTCTCCAACTGTGGTTGTCTTACCTTTGTGGTTCCTCCATTCTACCATGCAGATTCCACACTATCTGACCTTACTTTCTTTCTTATTGTTGATTAAATTTCATTTCTTATTAATAATGTAAATCCACTGTCTCGATCTTTTCGATACGATATATGTCCTTGAATATCCTGATCCCCTTGCAGCCACTTCTCTGTAATGCCCATTGCGTCATACCTACCAATTTCAATCTATGCCACAAGCTCGTATGCCCTATTCCTTATACTGCTCGCATTCAGATATAACCCTTCAATCTTGTGTTAACGTTCCCTCTTCTATTTCCATTTGTTTGTTCAGTGTGATTGAAGTTTGATTGCTTACACTTCCCATACACTCTGTTCTATTTGCGTCTATGCTGAAGATTTTAATAACCTCTCTTGAGCTCTGTGCTCTTACCTCCTCTTTTCTTTTTAAACCCTTTCAGGAAACCCCTAACCCGCACGCGCACACACACACACTCCTAATCAGTTTAAAGCTCTGTCGACATCCTTGGTTAGGATTCACTTGGACTCTGGTCCCAGCACGGTTCATACGAAGACTGTCCCATCAGAACAGGTTATTTCTTCCTCAGTAATAAAATGTGTTTAAAGTTTCTGAGAAGATTTGTAGCTCGGGTGCTCATTGTTGTATTTCTGTTTGCCGAGTTGGGAATTTGTGTTGCAGACGTTTCATCGCCTCTCCAGGTGACATTCTCAGTGCTTTGGAGCCTCCTGTGAAGCGCTTCTGTGATGTTTCCTTCGGCATTTATAGTGGTTTGAATCTGTCGCTTCCGGTTGTCAGTTCCAGCTGTCCATTGCAGTGGTCGGTATATTGGGTCCAGGTCGATGTGCTTATTGATTGAATCTGTGGATGAGTGCCATGCCTCTTGGAATTCCCTGGCTGCTCTCTGTTTGGTTTGTCCTATAATAGTCGTGTTGTCCCAGTCGAATTCATGTTGCTTGTCATCTGTGTGTGTGGCTACTCAGGACAGCTGGTCGTTTCGTTTCATGGCTAGTTGGTGTTCATGGATGCGGATCGTTAGCTGTCTTCCTCTTTGTCCTACGTAGTGTTTTGTGCAGTCTTTGCATGGGGTTTTGTACACTACATTGGTTTTGCTCATGCTGGCTATCGGGTCCTTCGTTCTGGTGAGTTGTTGTCTGAGAGTGGCTGTTGGTTTGCGTGCTGTTATGAGTCCGAGTGTTCGCAGTAGTCTGGCTGTCAGTTCGGAAATGCTCTTGATGTATGGTAGTGTGGCTAGTCCTTTGGGTCGTGACATGTCGTCGTTCCATTGTCTTTCCCTTAGACATCTGTTGATGAAATTGCGGGGGCATCCGTTTTTGGCGAATACCTTGTATAAGTGTTCCTCTTCCTCTTT
This sequence comes from Chiloscyllium punctatum, assembly GCF_047496795.1. Taxonomy (NCBI): domain Eukaryota; kingdom Metazoa; phylum Chordata; class Chondrichthyes; order Orectolobiformes; family Hemiscylliidae; genus Chiloscyllium; species Chiloscyllium punctatum. The sequence continues at coordinate 42,461,017 of NC_092769.1, read as the reverse complement.
TTGCAGTTCTGGTGTACTGCAGTGTGTTCTGGCCCTTTTGAATAGTGTCTTGATGCAACTTATTTTGTGTGTGTTGGGGTGGTTGCTTTCGTAGTTCAGGACTTGGTCTGTGTGTGTGTCTTTCCTGTAAACCTTTGTGGTGAATTCTCCGTTTGGTGTTCTCTGTACCATCACGTCTAGGAATGGGAGTTGGTTGCCCTTTTCTTCCTCTCTCGTGAATTCCTGAGAGTGTGGCGTTAATGATCCAGTGCAATTTCAACAACAGATCCCTAGGGGAAAGACAACGGAACGAGGACATTCCGCAACCCAAAGGACTAGCCACACTACCATACATAAAAAAACATTTCTGAACTGACAGCCAGACTACTGCGACCACTAGGAGTCATAACAGCACACAAACCAACAGCCACTCTCAGACAACTCACCAGGACGAAGGACCCGATACCCAGCATGAGCAAAACCAATGTAGTGTACAAAACCCCATGGAAAGACTGCACAAAACACTACATAGGACAAACAGGAAGACAGCTAACGATCCGCATCCATGAACACCAACTCGCCACGAAACGACACGACCAGCTATCCTTAGTGGCCACACACGCAGATAACAAGCAACATGAATTCGACTGGGACAACACGACTATTATAGGTCAAGACAAACAGAGAACAGCCAGCGAATTCCTAGAGGAATGGCACTCATCCACAGATTCAAACAATAAGCACATCGACCTGGACCCAATATACCGACCACTGCAATGGACAGCTGGAACTGACAACCGGAAGCGGCAGATTCAAACCACTATAAATGCCAGAGGAAAGATCACAGACGCGCTTCACAGGATGCTCCCAAGCACTGAGGATATCACTGAGACAGGCGACAAAACGTCTGCAACATAAATTCCCAGCTTGGCGAACAGAACCACAACAATAAAATGTGTTTATTCAACACAAAATACTGGGACAAAAAACAAGCGTTTCAGCACATACCAAAACATGAAAAATACAAAGAGACAAGTCTGTTAAAATTCACTTACGATGTGGAGCTATATGAATTGAAATGTGAATTACAAAACCACGGACGAGGTATTCAAGCTTTATTGGTCATTATCTGACCCACAGCTGAGGTACTGATTTCCCCCTAGTCAGTGATCCACCTCACTGAGACTCTCTCGCCCTGTCTCACACATTGTCTCGTTGGCCCAGAATTCTTAAATTAATTCACCTTCTCCCTGGAACCAATCTATTGTTATTTTGGAACTTGTTCAGCGTCAGCAACCCGGTTCTGTGAAATTATTGGTGATAAATGATCTGGGATGACAGCATAGTGCTCACAGGACGGCACCAGACAAAGGGCTTGCAGTCTGTGGGAATTTCTAAATAAAATTTCTGTATGTTTGTCCTCATGCTGTCTTCTGATATAACTTCACACTCGTCTGACACCCCTTGCTCTCACTCACTCTGTCGCTCCATTTTCCCTCCATTCCTTTTATCTCTCTTCACTTCCTTTTTCTCTGTTAATTTTTCTCTCTCTCACGCACACACAGTTCACTCTGTTTTCAAATTGTGATGTTGGAGAGCTCATCGTTGTACAATTGGCTAAACGGCTTCGTTCAGTGCTCTACTAATTCTGAAGCTCTCTGAACCACTATGAAGACTTCAGCACAATAAAGACATCAGGTGCCTGGAGAGACAAGCTGGTTCTGCGAAGGACACAGTGCAGAATCATCCTTTATCTCTTCCTGTTGCCTGTTGTGCAGTGGCCTTGAAATATCTGTTCAAACAAAATAGATTGAAATTCGTGCAGGCGGGAGGACGATCACCAGATGATTATGCTGTCAGGATTTAACAAGCAGATCCCACATACAAAATTTTGATTTCCCCATAAAAAAAACAAAATGTGGATTTGCCTGATAGCAACTCCTCCCAATTGAGACGGCCTAGCTCTGCCTGATGCTCACGTAATTTGCCTTCCGCCAATTCAGTAGCTTCACACAATGTCCTGACTTATCCATGTTCGTAACTATCTTAAATCTGAAGGAGCTGTTACCACTGTTTCTAAAATTATGTCCCACTGAAAGGTCAGTCACCTGGCCAGGCTCATTAGCCGATACGAGGTCCAGTATGGCGCTTCCTCTGGTTGGACAATCCACAAACTGTTGCAGTTAATAAATTCTGCCCCGTCGAAGCCTCTTGCTCCAAGGGGCTCCCAGTCATTATTGGAGATATTAAAGTCACTTACTATGACCACTCTGTTTTTAATACACCTTTCCTTAATCGACGTACATTTCTGTTCCTCAAACCCTCCGTGGTTGTTGGAGGGATTATAGTAACGCAGTGCTTGCAGCCATCTTATTTTTGAGCTTTAACCATATTGCTGCAGTGAATAGTCCCTCCTGTATGTCCTCTTCAAGTACAGATGTAGCATTCTCCCGATTATTAAAACACCTCGTCCACCTCTTTTACCTTTCTCTCCATCTCGCATAAAACAATGCAACCCTGGAATGTTAAATGGCCAGTCCTTTCCCTCTCTCAACCAAGTCTCTGTAAAGCTGCAACATTATAGTCCAATGCACGGATTCAGGCTGTCAGTTCATCGGTCTTAACCATAATAATTCTTCCATTGAAATAAAAACACTTCAGCCCAACTCCATCAGATCCTGACCTGATATTTGGTTTGTGTTTCCCTGATGTAAATTCTCGTTGTCTATTCTCTGGTATTAGGAGATTAGAAAAGACTGTCAGTAAAGCAGAAAATATTGCAAACAGACAATTTCTGTTTCCTCCATTGTCCCTTCTATATGAACAATTCATCACACACTGTCCAATTCCAATAAACTCCTGGATAATTATTATGCTTCAAACAACAGTCTCCAACCTCTCAATGCACATTCTTCAACTCTCTCTTGACCCATTGGATTGACAGTTTTCTGTTCCCTCTCTCAACCAAATCTCTGTAATAGTTATATCATAGTTATATATACTCAATCAAACTCCAAACTCCAAGCTCATCTGTCTTGCCTGTCATACTGCTCATATTAAAATCAGCATACTTCCGACTGCCAGTCCCATTGTGTTCACTCCACACTGCCAGTTTGTTGCTGGTCTTAGCTGTACTGGGATTAGTCGCCACCTACTCTTCAGTCATGTGCTTGTGGACGTACTCCCCCCCTACCACCACCCCCCCCCCCCCACACTAGTTTAAACCGTCCTGAGTGACAATAACAAACCTGCCTGCCAGGAGATTGCTGCCAGTTCACGTCCATCCCGTCCTTCTTGTGTATTTCATACTGACCCAGGATTCCCAATGACCCACATATCGGAGATTGCTGCCAGTTCAGATGCATCCAGTCCTTCCTGTCTATATCCTACTGACCCGGGAATCCCAATGATCCACATATTGCAAGTGCTGCCTACCCTACCAGCTCTTTGGCCATGTTTTTAACTATACTGCCTTCCTATTCCTAACTTCACTGGCACGTGGCATAATCTATTCTCTCCAACATTCAAAAATCCTTTCAGCATAACTCCGGCACGATCTTTACTTTGAAATGGATAGACTTGACAATAAAAACTTAGTGTGATCTCATTAACTATGAAAGTGGAGCCCAACGAATCAGTCGCAATGACCATAGGATCTGATATCTTACACCTTAACCAAACCTGTGTGACAAGGTATACATATGGAGTATCTATTTGTAGATGGACGTGGATAAACAGAAATTAGTCTAAAAGACCTGAAAATGTCATAACAGATGGCTGTCATTCAGCCTGTTTGCTTTGCTGTTCAATTGGATTTTAGGTATTCTGTTCCTTTTTTAATGGCTGGGGCTTTACCCCAGATCCCTAGCGTGTCAGAAAGTGCCCAGTGTCTTTGTGCGCCCCTTGCATAGGGAGCATCCAGTGCCAGGCGATGGGGTTTGGGGAACCCCGGGATGGCTCGGTGAAAGGCTGCATGCAATAACGGATGGACTCAGGGCTCGAGAGAGACGGAGTAGGTAATCAGAGACATGCACTCACATCAGTAGCTGGGCAAGATTCCCATGTACTCGGGGAGCCCGAGCACCAGTGACACTTTTACAATAAACCCGTCATATTTGCATCAATTCTCCATCAAATACAAGTAAATATACTGCAGATGGCAGAAACCTGAAACAAACATAGAAACATACTGTGGAGAGAGAAAAGAGTTAATTCTCCCAATGCAGACACGGGGAGATTGTAAATAAACTCCACAAAAACAATGTCCAGAGATTGGAATTATTCTTATTTGAATGAAAATAGTTTTATCAGTGATAGGTAACATGGTTTTGTGCAGAGAAGGTCATGTCTTACCAAATCAATAGATTTCTTTGAGGAAGTGACAAAGTTGATTGACGAAGGAGGCAATGTAGATGTCATGTTGTGGTCTTCAGGAAGGCGTTTGGTATGTTTCCCCATGGTCGAGGTATGTCGAAAGTGAAGTCACATGATGCACGAGCTGGTGGATAAAGAACTGGCTGGGCAACAGGAGGCAGAGAATAGTAAGGGGAGGGAGTTTCTCAAAATGGAGAACTGTGACCAGTGGTTTATTTTAAGATGTTTCTGGAAAGAAACATGAATGGGCTGGGAACAAAGGGATAGAGATCCTTAGAAAATAGGCGACAGGTTTAGATAGAGGATTTGGATCGGCGCAGGCTCGGACCACCGAATGGCCTGTTTCTGTGCTGGAATGTTCTTTGTTATAAGATTAGCAATGACCCATCAGACCCCAGTAATGGTCTCCTCCAACCTCTTCCCTCAGACTAAAAGGTACAAAACCTTGAAATCACTGAGCAGCTGGTTCAGGAACAGTTTCTTCCTGACTGTTATTAGACTGATGAGTGGACTCCCTATTCTCAGATAATGCTGATCTTGTTCCTGCTGATCTCGCCTCGCACACGCCCTGTGCATCGTAACCTGCATGGCTCTCAAACATATTTTAGAGCCATTGTTCTGTACATCATTGTTTACTATGCTTTGTCTGCATTTCTTGGTAAAGGTCAAAGTAAATCCTCATCTCCCTTCCCCCAGTTACGACAGTGCTCACTCCCAGCTGTCTCTGGTCCTCACCCCCAGAACCTCCCATTCCCCACCCCCAGCACACTGTGACCCCATCCCCACTCCCTGTGTGCTTTGTATCTCACTATTTCTCTCACACTGTCTGTTTCCTAGTATTTTCCTTTTATCTGTCTTCTGTTTCTTTCCCATAACTTACTGTCTCCCCTTCTCCCTGTTCTTGTGAATGTCTGTTTCTTATTTTGTTTCCTTTCTCTGTTTTACTGACTGTCCTTCTGTTTGCCTCGCTGTGTTCTCTCTCTCCTTCTACGTGTCCATCTCTTTCTCTCTCGTTGTGATGGTGATGGCTTCTCTATTCTTTTGAAGCATGTGATGGCTCTTTGGTTGGATGTTGGCAATACAATAAATTCAATTATGTTTTGGTATCTTAAACATAATTTAAATTTATTGGTTAAATTTCAATTGTTGTCAAAACAGCAACCAGAATGTAGATATCCATTTAACAACCAATTGTTACATCTAAATATTTTGGAACTGCCTGCTCCCAGTGCTCTGCATACTGGCAACTGAAAGCATTCTATTCACGTGCATTATAGTGTGACGGTAACTGCTCTTCCCAGGACCATAAGAAACTAGAGACGGTTTTGTGCACAGCCCATACTATCATGGAGGACAACCTTCCATCCATTTATACTTCTCATTGTCAGCGAATGGCTGGCAACATCAAATATCTCTCCCAAACTGGTAATGATCTCCCACAACCTCTTCCAAAAGGGAGAAGATACAGAGACTTGAAAACATGGACCAGTATGCTCAGGAACACCTTCTTCCCCACCCTAATTACACTGGCGAATTGACATCTCTAACTTTTCAAATAATATTAATCTTGCTAAATTCGATCTTGAATCGCACTGCTCCTGTGTTGCTGTCACCTTGTGTGCCTCACTCTGTGTAAGTGCCCTGTGAGGCTCAAGGTCTTCTCAAGGGCAATCAAGAAAGTGAACTAATACTGGCCCACCCAGCGATACCTATATCCCATTAATAAATATAAGAACATGACGACACTCAGGGAACACAGACAGGTGGGATCAAATCGCTTTAAACATGATCTTAGATAGATAGAGATTACCCTCGGTATCTGAAAGTAGAGTGTTCCGACAAAGCCTTTCATAAGCTGATATGGCATAAGTGAGGTATCATTAATTTATGTGGGGAAAATTTACGTTTCTTGTTAAAAGTGAAAATCCTCTTTGGATTTCTTTTGATTAGTGAAAACAGGACGTAATGGAGGTTTTTCGGAAAGGGAAATGGCAAAAAGCTATTTTTTTATAAGCAGGGGATACGTGTAGCAGCATGGGCGTGATATTCAGGAAGATTTGAAAAGTTAAAAATAAATGAGGTGATTCTCACATTTTATTTCCATCCCAGCTGATCATCATTCCCTTTGTTTGCTCTTTGTCTTCTATCTCTTTCTCTATCGATTCAACTCACTCCTCCTGCCCTTCAAAGCTGACTTCCCTGTCACCAGCATTGTTCACACTATTTTCCAGCTGCTTTCAGTTCAGAAAAGCTTCTCACAACTTTCTGATCTTTTCCTTGCATTATTTATGCAATTTCAGATCTCCAGCATCTTTCAAATTTGTTTAACCTTCAAATTTTTTATTCCATGGGAAGTCGGCATCTCTGCCCAGGGCAACATTTGTTAAGCATCACTAATTGTCCTGACTCTGACGACATTCCACAAGCCAATAGAAAGTCAAGCACATTGATATGGGTCTGAAGTCACACTTAACCCAGATGGGTAGTAACATTAGATTTCTTTACCGAAGGTCATCAGTGAAACAGGAAGATGTTCAGACAAAATGTGGTTTTATAGTTGTTTTTCGTGAAATTCACTTTTATTCCAATTCTTATTATTTTTATTTAGTTCTGCCATCAGCTGTGGTAGGACTTGAAACAAATCGCTTGAAACAATGTCTTTCGTTTAATAAGCTTTGCTCCTGAATTATGTCCAGCGACATTCCTACTCTGATACATTGTCCTAATCATGAAGTAACGTCCGAGACAAGAACAATTTTGTGATTGAAATACTTGTAACTGGAAAAGTGGCCAGCAGAGAGCTTGAAACATAAAGTCTGAATTTTACCAACGAGCAGACAATGGTTTGTTCAGCCACAGCACTGACGCAGAGATGAAGACTGGGGATATTATGACCTGGTAGTGGACAGGGTTCGTGACAGAAAGAACAAGATACATAAATCAGTTCAGGGCAATAAGAGATCTCGAGGTTGTGCACAGTTTTGTTCTCAGATGTTTGTAAGGGAGTGGTCTGCAATTCAGATGAATGGAAACTGCAATTGAAATTGAAGATAAAAGTTTTTTTCATTGGCAAATATAGATAATAGAAATTGCAATGAAGTTCAAAATTGTTTATGGATGGACAGAGGTAGAGAACACCAACAATAGCGAGAATAGGTTATGATTTGGAGATGCCGCTGTTAGACCGGGGTGTACAAAGTTAAAAATCACACAACACCAGGTTATAGTCCAACAGGTTTAATTGGAAGCGCAGTAGATTTCGGAGCGTCGTTCCTCCACCAGGAGTAACACACTCTGCACTCCGCCCAATCAGCACCACTAATATCCAATAAGGTAAACATTTCCGACAGAGGGAAATGTTGTAAAGACCCAAGGAAAGCCTCCTCTCCATTTGTGTAATTATCCAGTCCATTATTCGCAGATTCAGATCTGTCCTCTCCACGTCTCTCCAGCTGCTGATCTCTGTTACTGTTGAAGCTGATGCATTGGCTCCTCGGCTGGGACAGCGCACTGAGTGAAGCCCCTCACCAATAGGGCACAGTTACAATGCATGAAGACTGACATCAATCGCGGTCACTGAGCAAACAGGTCTAGCTTTCAATACAGCACATTCAGTTCACAATATAACTGGACTGGACTGGACTGGATTCTGACATTGCTGGCTATTGGTCACATCTCCCATCGCCAATTCCTCGAGTGAAGTCAGTTGTGAGGGAGAATGATGGAAGTTTTCTGATCGCAGGCTAGAATACTCTGCCTTGATGTACGTTTGCAATGCTGTCGTCATCATACCCGGAATCTCTGCCCCTCCACAAAATAAAGAAACACAGTCAGGATGTTGTTACTGTGCTGATCTCTCCTTCACGGGAACAAACCCCAGCCAACAGACTGTCACTGGGCACAATTGCCCTGAACATAGACAGGAAGTGTGGACTTCTCTGAATGGTCCTCTCACTGCTCTAATAAAGAAACGTTGGACCTTCCATATAGAATATGCTTCAGTAATTAATTTATACAAATTGACAAACATCTTAATGCAGTTTTATTTGCTGTAAAGCAATAATTTTTCACCTTTTTTCCCCTCAGCCCAAAACCAAAAGTGAACTTATTCATTAAGACTTATGAATTAATAAGTCAGACTTACCGAGTAGATCGGGCGGAATGGGGATAGTGGCTGTGGAGACTGCATGGGGAGTACAATGATATTCCCCAGTCATCATCACTCTTAACGTCAGATAGAATTAAATATAGTTCACAACAAGGAACGAGCCAACGCTTGGGATATGTAATGCTCAATGACAATGTGAACTGAACCGGATAATTGTAAATGTGATAAAGTGAACTATATTATATATACACACCATTTCATCATTGGGAATACAGATTGAGTAGTGTCACCGCATCTGAAGCATTAACTTTGATGTTCTTCACAGATACGGCTAGACCTGCTGAGCTTTCCCTCCAACGTCTGTTTTTGTTTGAGATTGATCATGTTGTTCATATCTGGCAGGATGCTTGCAATTAAAAGCAGATGCTAATAACAAACTGTACAGGGGTGTGGTGACAATACAAGAGAATGACTGTAGAAATATCGCTCATTCCAAACTGGAAAAGACAATGGGCTGAGTTTTCACCACCTTTGCTGTAATAATTCTATGTTATGCATTGAAAGCTTTTGGAGATTGGGGAGACAAGCTTGTTCAATGAAGGACACAAGTGTTCCATCATCAAAAATCTATTGCTATTATTTCATGAAGTTCAGCTGCCTCTAAAATGTATTGTCAAACAAAATAGATTTCCTGAGATTTACAAGATGTTGAGATTTTCTTTTTACTTTTGATCTTAAAGAAGAGACAGATTTCGGCTGTAATTCAGGTATCACAGACACACCAACAGTAATAGAAACATGAAAGTACCACATTGTCCAAACATTACCAAGGTCAACATGTAGACCTGTCAAGAAACATGCAATAAAGTGATAATGGAAACATGAAATGCAAACAGAAAATCCTGGATAAACAAAAAACGTGAGGATGTGTCTGCAGAAAGCAGCACAATTAACATATGTAATATGATGTGACACTGTTCTGAAAAGTCCTATTAGAATCAAAGGTTAATTTTTTGCATCTCTGTTCAGATGTTGCCAGATTTACTGAGTTTCGCTCCAGCTCTTTTGATTTCTTTCTTCTTTCTGAACTGTGACAAAGTGTCTGATCTGAATGATAGCAGCAAAGCTGTTATCTTAGTTGAATCTCGAGTAATTTGTTATTGATTTTAAATGAGAAATTACAAAGTTCCTATGTTTGACAGGGCTCTAAATATCGATGACGTATTGGATTGTGAGACCTTGCGATGAAAATGTTGAAACAAAACAGAAGTTGCTGTAATCGCTCAGCAGGTCTGGCATCATCTGTGCAAAGAAATCAGAGTTAACGTTTCAGGTCCAGTGCCCCTTCCTCAGAACTGATAGTAACACGGAAAATGTTGTTTTATATGCAGAAGAGACTGGATAGCTCTTAATGGAGACTGTTAGTAGCTAACAATAGGGTGTGAGTAATGGAAGGCTATGTGACAACTCGGCCTGGTGTATGGATAGGGGGCTAGGACTTTGGGGAGTTCAGGCCCGAAAATTATTGAACTTGATTTTGAGTCTAAAGGACTGCAGAGTCCGCACATGGAAAATGAGGTGTAGTTCTTTCAGCTTGCGTTGAATTTGCCTGGAACACTGCAGCAAGCCTGACACAGCGATATTGGTCAGGGAACAGGATGGGCTGTTAAACTGGCAGGCAACTGAAAGCTCAGAGTCATCTGCAGCGGTCCAACTTGGATGTTCTGTGAAGCGGTCACCCAGTCTACCCTTCATTTCCCCAATGTAGAGGAGACCACATTGTGAGCAGCGCATGAGGTAGACTGGATTGTGGGAAATGTTGGTAAGGTGCTGCTTCACCTCGAAGGTATAGTTGGGCCCTTTGATACTGATGAGGAGGGAGGTAAATGGGCGGCACGGTGGCACAGTGGTTAGCACTGTTGCCTCACAGCACCAGAGACCCGGGTTCAATTCCCGCCTCAGGCGACTGACTGTGTGGAGTTTGCACGTTCTCCCCGTGTCTGCGTGGGTTTCCTCCGGGTGCTCCGGTTTCCTCCCACAGTCCAAAGATGTGCAGGTCAGGTGAATTGGCCATGCTAAATTGCCCGTAGTATTAGGTTAGGGGTAGATGTAGATCTAGGGGTATGGGTGGGTTACGCTTCGGCGGGGCGGTGTGGACTTGTTGGCCCGAAGGGCCTGTTTCCACACTGTAAGTAATCTAATCTAATCTAATCTAATCTAAATGGGAATGTGTCATACCTCCGGCAGGGGAAAGTGAAGTGGACCTGTGGTGGGAGTGAATAAAGAGTAGACCAGTGTATCCTGGAGGGAATAATTCCTCTAGAAGGTGGACAAGGGAGGAGAGGTGAATATGTGCAGGTGGGGCATCTCGCTGAAGGTGGGGGAAATGTGGGCTGATGATCCTCTGCATGTGAATGCTGCTGGGATAGTAGGCAAGTGCAAGGGAAACTCCGTTGCGAGAGGGAAGGGGAGGGGCAGGCTAGAAGTGCAGGAGATGGATCAGACTCAGTTGAGGACCCTGTTGTCAACAGTGATGGGGAATCCCGTGATTGAGGAACAAGGTGGACATTTCAAAGGCTTCCTTGTTGAATTTAGTATCATCAGAAGCAATGCGGTGGAGATTGAGGAACTGGGGGAATGGAATTGAGTCTACAACAGGAAACCAGATGTGAGGATGAATACTCCAGGAACCTGTGGGAGTCGGTGGGTTAATACTGGATATCAGTTGCCTGGCTATCCCCAGAAATGGAAGCAAGAATGTTGAGGAAAGGAAGTAAGGAGCCAGAGATCGACCAGGTGAAAGTGATGGAGAGTTTCAAATTCCAAGTGAAATCGGTGAACTTTTCCAATTCCGGACAAGAGAGAGATGCATCAGCGATGATATCATCTGTGTATCGGACAAAGATTTGTGGATGGGTGCTGGAGTAGAACTGGAACAGGGAATGATCGATGTTCCCCAGGAAGAAACAGGCATAACTGGGGCCCAAGTGTGTATCCGTGCACTTCCGCCGTGTGGCAGGAGCAGGCTGAAGCAATGGGTCTGCCTGGGCTGTTCTGTTTGTGAACTTTTGAGAGGAGATAGAAGCGAGCTCTGCTATCAGAGGATTATCAGCTCGGGGGCAGTTAGGGGCGTGGGGCGAGTGGGGCAGAAATCTCCAGATGAAATGTGGTCAGTTATCATAGTTGATACAATTGCCTGATGTGCCATGGTAGGGTCATGGTCCAGGGGGAGATTAGAGGCAGTACCTGAGAGTGCGCGTTCAACCTTTGCAATGTCGAGGTCAGTCCACCAGACTATAGCAGCACCACCCTTGTCAGCACAAGCTGAATAACACAGTCAGAGTTGGAACTAAGCACATGGAGTATAGGCTGTTCGGACATTGATAGTATGGATTTAGTGAGGCAAGTGCAGAGAAATTAAGACAACCAATGTCAAGTTGAGATTTCTCAACGAACCGATTTAGTTCAGGTAAAGGCCAGAGGGAGGAGTCCAGGTGGAGGGAGAGTGTTGGAGCTGGGTAACGGCGTATTTGGAACAGGGAGAGGAATATTGCTGAAAGAAATGGGCACTGAGGCGAACGCAGCGGAAGAGCTCAACTAAATGTCATGCCTAAAATTCCTTAAAGTGGGGGCACAGAGAGGTAATGTTCAGATATTTGCTGAGTACAGAACATTCAGCATCAGAGAGTGGAAGTTAAGGAGGGACGGTGAATAAACGATAGGAGGTGGAGCTGGGGGAGGGCATGGAGTCAGAGGGCAGGTATGAGAGGGGAGGAAGGTTCCAGAGGGTCAAGGGCATCTCTACCTTGTTGCAAATTGTGTGACCAGTGCATCTGTTTAGCATGACGAATGAGCCGGTGAATAAATTAGAATTGTAGAGTGGTGCAGTCTTTAGACAATATAATGCGATTCTGCTGGACAGAGAAAACGTTGATCTCAGTGGTACTGATATCGCACGATCAGACCTCAGAAAGTAAATGATTGACTATAATTGGGAAGGTATACTTATTGTAACATCCTTATTTCAATGGAGTGACACTCAAGCAGCAAGGTCTTATTTTTTTCGGAGACTTTAGACCAAACTTTAAAATATAATAAGTCTTGATGTTATTAATAAGAAAAAAATATCAATGGTTTTGGAAGACACTAGCAAGGGCAGAGTTTATTTGGCATTCCCAATAGCTCTGGGGAAGGTGTTACTGTTTAGTGAGGAAATTACCAGCGTAAAATTTCCTGTGATTCCCAGTGACCACAGTTTACTCAGGATCTCTGATGTCACAGGAGTCAAATACTACTTTAATGCAATGCAAGTTACTCTGATCTCACCTCAACTGATATTGGAAGATCAGTTAAATGAATAAAGAATAAAAGGCCAGTACACAGCCTGTTAGAACAATGTGCTCACTCTACTCACAATGTTTAAGGTAAAACTGATGCATGGATTTCTGACTGTGAGGAGAGGTTTGTCCTATTTGTGATGAGGCTGTTTGGTTAAGCACTGTGACAGAGAGACAGAAAGACACTCAACTCTGTACCATGGGGAACAAAACCACCCTGTTTACGGTGCATCAGACAGTGACAGAAACAACTATTGTCAGTTCCTATTGGACATTGATCATCTCAATCTCATCATTCACTGATGCTCAATAGCAGCCCAGAAGCCAGCAGCTCCCATCATCCCAGTTGGAAAGCAAAATGGGGAAGGAATAGCCAGAGAAAGTGGGAGTAACTGGGGAATTGGTGTAACTTACAGTGGGAGTGGCAGAAGAAGAGTGTGAAGGGAGATCATCAGTGGAAGAGAATGTAGCAGCAGGAGGGGCAGTGCAAGGGAAGTAGAAGTGTAAGAAAAGAGTAGGATGGAGGAGGAAGAAAGGCAGATGAAGTTTTAGTGACAGGGAAAAGCTTGCTTTTGAGGAAGTGAGATTGGATGAGAAAACATCACTGTACAAGAAAATCGGGATCTGGTTTCCATTCAAAATTAAGAAAGGATTTCTTGTACTTTCTCTTCTATCACTTGATTCTTGTTCAGGTTGTACATGTACTATATATTTCTATATCTCCATCAAGTACAGAAGACATGTTTCTTTCTCCCCTGCGGTGGTGTTTCAATATTTTTGATTTTATTTTTACAGTATATATTTGCTTCCAATTCAAGGTGGATATGAGAATATGATTTGATCTTCTGCAGTTTGCCCATAATATAGAATTTATTTGAATATTTATCCTCATCACACTCGCTGATTAAAACAAACAATGAATGAGTGCATGTCCATCCTGCAGATGAAAAATTTCTTCAGCTCTGGGTATTGCAGGGAATGTTACAAAGAACAGTGCCACACAAAATGCGAATGTTCTACCGCAAAATGCCAAATCCTAGTTTATCCTAAATTATTTACAATGTTTATAAACAAAACATGCAGAGGGGCGGAGTGTAAAAGGTGAATTCAACTCTGTGTCGAAAATGTTAATTGTGGATCCCTCATAAAATGTGTTAACTACATCACTCATAAATTCACCAAAATAGGAAAAGCAAGAAACTGTAATTGTCCAATCATCATCTAAATAACATCTGGCGAACAGGAAGGAAATCACCGGTTGTTTGTGATATTCAGAAATGACGATTGTGAGAATGTGGAGGTGGGGAGCAGTGAAATAATGATCAATGTTATAGATGACACAAAGATGGGCGGGGTGGATCACAGTCAGGAGGGAAGTGTAAGGCAACAGAAGGATAGAAACAGATTATTCAGATAGCCAGAGCAATGGCCTGATTAAACTTAACACCGATAATTTGGGAAGATGCAAGTCAGAAGTAACAAGACAAGTGAGTACTCAAAAGTGAGTATGAAAGAGGAGGGCTAAATTTGCTCCTTTTTTCTTTGCAGCTGGGAAAGTGAAGGAGGGAATATGGTATAGGTGTACATGAGCAAATGGGGTATGGAGGGGATGAACAGACAGCAGCTGTTTTCCTTCGTCAAAGGATCAAAAACAAAGAGACACACTTTTAAAGTGAATGTCAGGGGATTGAGAGAGGATTTGTGGAATGTGTTTCGAACTGAGAGGATGGTATGAATCTGGAATGCTTTGTCTCGATGGATGGTTGAGGCAGGTAACCTCACAAACGGTTAAAATGTCTTTGGATATGCACTTGCTGGCACAGACGTGATAGGCCTGTTTTTCATTGCATGACTCTTTGCAGTGGCAGCCATGAACACTCTGGTATATTCTGAAACAATTAACAATGGCAGTTGCTGCTTTGTTCCTTTGACTGTACTCAGTAAGTGGCTATATTAGAAACCAGCATCATCTCATGCATCTTCAGCACTCACTCAACCAAATGCAGCCGAGGCCATCTCTGGGACCATCCAGTGGAATTCATATTCTCAGTGGAAGCTGTCCAACAACAACACTGACACTATTCTAGCTGTATGCAACCATTAGTAAAGCGACAGCCATAATATGAAGACAGCTTTTCCTCCATTATAATACAGACCTCTAGCAATAAGGGTGTTCTTTATCTGAAGCATAATAAATTCTTTCCCAGGTATTCACTTTTACAAGCAGCAAGTTTTCCTGTGTTTTGCTGCCAGTTGTTTATCATGGAATTTCCCAGCCCAACCTCTTTCCCATTTAACATTTTCTTGTGCACTGTCTCCCTGATCCTTCACACCTCACTCCCTCACATCCCCCACACTCTCCATCCTTACTTGTTAATCTCTGAAAAACCTGCACCTCCTCTCTATAATTTATTCCAACTCCCAACTCACTGTTTTGATTCCTTCTCTCGGCATGGTCATTAGACTGGCCGTGCCTGATGTCCTATTCACCTAACCTTCTGTTCAGTTCCTGATCTGATCTTCTGCTTTGGTTCTCACTCTCCTGGTTTATTCAAATCCATCTGACTTGTACTAGAAAACATCCCCACAATGATGATGGTGCTTGTACAGTTAAGATACAATCTGTCTTTTTTGTACAGGTCCCCACCTGTCCTGGAAGAGATCCCAATGATACAACAATCTGGAACTCTCACCCCTGAACTAGATTTTTAACAACATGTTAAGCTTTAGTGTCTTCCTCATCCTTCTCTCTTTTCCACATGGCACGGGGAGTAATCCAGGGATTACAGAGGATTATTCTTTCTCTTTCTCGCTCGCTGTCTCTCTCTCTCTATCATATACACACACACATTCAAACACACACAGAAAGACACTATATTACTTTGCAAAAGAATGCAAATAACCTTAAAATAATCGGAATGACAAGTGGAATGAAGTATTTAGTTAAAGGGAGGATGAGAGAAATTGTGCTTCTTCTGGATGTCAGTTTGCTCGCTGAGTTGGAGAGTTCATTTTCAGATGGTTCATCACTGTACTAGGCAACATTATCAGTGAGCCTTCGGTGAAGTGCTGGTATTATGTCCCATTTGCTATTTATGTGTTTAGGTTTCCTTGAGTCAGTGATGTAATTTCCAGTATTGGTGATTTTATGTCCAGTTCTTTTTGTCAGAGAGTGTTCGATGGAATCAAAATCGATATGTTTGTTGATAGAGTTCAGGTTGGAATGCTATTTTTCTAGGAATTCTTGTGCGTGTCTCTGTTTGGCTTGTCCTAGATGGATATGCAGACCCAGTCTAAATCGTGTACTTCCTCATCTATAAGTAAGGATACTAGTGATAGTGGGTCATGTCTTTTTCTTCTGGCCAGTTGTTGTTCATGTATCCAGGTGGCTAGTTTTCTGACTGTTTTTCCGATGTAGTGCTTGTAACAGTTCTTGCAAGTATTATTTTTGCTTGAGCAGAACAGACAAATTTGTGAACTTATTGCAGTGCTCAAAAGTATGAAAAAACGTTGTAGAGTAAAACAGGAATACTCTGTTTCCGTTAGTTGGCATTACAGCATCAAGGAGTTCTAATTTCAAGCTTGTCAGCAAAAGAGCCAGGAATGAGATAAGGAAACACTTCTTTATTGAGAGAGTTGTTAGGATTTGGAATGGAACTGCCTGGGAGAGTTGTGGATGAACATTAAAAAATAGAACTGGATATGCATTTGGAAATATGAATTTAACAGGCTGCAGAGATAGGGCTGGCAAATGGGAGGGGCTTGGGAGACATTCCTGGAGCTGATGCACACACAGTGGCCAATGGCCTCCTCCTGTACTTTAAGGTTTTGCACTCTATCATGTGTCTGATGTGAATAAAAGTCAGGATCCGATTATTTCCCATTGTAAATACTCACGAATATCTGATTATTTAGTGCAGCATAAGCATTTAAAATGCAACTACTGCAAGGTCAGCTTCATTAAATAATCTAATTATTACTCAGAATATGAATATTTGAAATGTTGAATTCCAATTACGAAAACAAATCTGTCATTGCTTTGGCACAAATCTCTTTGAAAAGGTTTGACTTTTCACTTACACGATAATATGCTCATCGTTTTTGTTCACTGTCTGCATTTCAAATTAAATGACATTCTTTCTAAAAGTTAAACGTTTTCAAATTGTCGTTCACTAAAATTTGATAGCACAAATCATTTAGTTAGTTTAATATTCACAGAGCATTTTGAACTATAGCCATTTCTAATTCGCTGACAAATAGCTGAAGCTTGTATATTTTAGTGAGAAATTGAACTGATTGATTATATATAAATATATAAGAATGCTAATTCTATTTGATTATTCAATCGTTTGCTCACCCTGAACATGTAATCACTCAGAAGCCAACCACTTTCAAAATGTTGGAGTGATAATGCATTGTTTTGAATCCTGACATTGTGTGTGTAATTCTGATCACCAAAAAAGTTACATCCATGTTGTTTGTTTGATACAAAATAAAATGTACATTCTTTATTTCTGTGTTAGAAAATCTTGACAGGAGTTTATAGTTTTGTTCCATAAATATAGAATCAGCCTAATTCTTTTCAGAGATTATAGTTCATTTGAATATTCATAGTTGACGTCTTATTTTTGCGCAATTCACGAAACATAGCAAATATCTGATTAATACATGGGTCACCCAACAGATTGTATCTGAAGAAAACGGCAGCAAATGACAAGTCAAGAATTACGTTAATAACTGAACTTGACGGAGCCTGTCTGGTATAGGACACGTCACATATTGCACTGGCATTCTGGTGAATGTCACAATGAACAACATAACTGGAAGTGTTGGGCTAACGCCCCACCCCAGCTTCCTGATCTTACACATATCACTCCCTCACACATTCAACAATTGAAAAGAATCCAGAGGCTGGGTGAAACATAATACACAGAACAGTACAGCTTAGTGCAAACCCTTCAAGCCTTCTTGTCCTGCCGAACTTTTATCCTACTCGAAGTTCAGACTAACTGACATACCCTTCATTGTACTATCATTCATGTGTCTATCCAATAGTCACTTAAATATCCGTAATGCAGCTGACTCCACTAACGCTGCTGGCAGTGCATTCCAAGCACCCACCACTCTCTGTTTAAAGAACCTACCTCTGACATCTCCTCAAACCTTCTTCTAATCATTCTAAACTTATGCCCGCTCGAGATAGCCATTTCCACCCTGCGAAAAAGTCTCTGGCTATGAACTCTACCTATATCTCTCATCATCTTATACACGTCTATGAAGTCAACTCCCATTCTTTATTGCTCCAAGGAGGAAAGCCCTCGCTCCCTCAACGCTTCTTTGTAAGACATGCCATCTAGTCTCGTAAGCATCCTGGTAAATCTCCCCGGCACCCTCTCCGAAGTCTCAACATCTTTGCAGTAATGAGGCGACTAGAACTGAATACAATATTCCAAGTGTAATCCCAAGAGAGATTCTTGGCGCTGCAGCGCAACCTTGAGGCTCTTAAACGCAATCCCTGGCTAATTTAAACACCAGACATCTTAACAACCTTATCAGCTTGTTTGACAACATTGAGCATCCTATGATATGGACCACACGATCCCTATGGTCCTCCAGTCTACCAATAATCCTGCCTTTAAACCTGTATGCTGCATTCGAATTCGACCTTAAAAAATGAATCGCTTTACACTTATCCAAGTTGAACTCCATCTTCCATTTACCAGCCAATCTTGTCAATGTCCAATTACAACCTAAGACAGCCCTTAACAATATCCATAACTCTAACATCTTTATTACATTGTAAAACTTACTAAAGCACCCTTTCACTTTATCATCCAAGTCATTTGTAAAAATCACAAAGAACAGCAGTCCCAGAACCGATTCCTGAAGAACGCTACTGGTCACCAACCTCCAGGATGAATCCTTTCCATGTTCTACCACTATCAGTCTTCTACAGGTCAGACAATTTGTATCCACACACACAGGTTTCCGTTTCCTTGTACCCCATGCCTCCTTACTTTCTGAATGGGCCGATCTTATGGTAACTTTATCAACCACCTTGCTCAAATCCATGTACATCACATCCACTGCTCTATCTTCATCAATGTGGTTGATCCCATCCTGAAAGAATTCAATAAGTTCCTTGAGGCATGATTGTCCCTCAAAACGCCATGCTGACTATCTCTAATCAAACTATCACTTTCCAAGTAATCATAAATTCTGTTTCTCAGAATCCTCTCCAATACTTTTCCCAATACAGAAGTAAGACTGACTGGCCAGTATTTTGCAGGATTATCCCTATTGCCTTTCCTGAACAAGGGAATAACTTTTGCCACCCTCCAATCATGAGGCAATACTTCAGTGGACAGTGGGGACGCATGGATCATCTCCAAAGGCGCAGCAATCTCTTCCCTCACTTCCTCTGATAACCTCGGGTGCCTCCTGCCTGGTCCAGGGGACTTATCTATCCTTATGTTTGTACTTCAATCAGTCTGTACTCACCTTACTTTGTCTACCCCCTGTCCAAACAACTGATTGACTGCTTTCCATTTCAGGGCTATATACAGTGCTGCCCTCCTGAGCAAGTACAGTTCCAAATTTCCCATGGAATGGAAAAAATGTGAATGCACCAATGTCTTCCTGATGAAGGGACTGTGCTCAAAGTTTTCACTCTCCTGCTCCTCGGATGCTGCCTGACTCGCTGTGCTTTACCAGCACCATACTTTTCGACTCTGATCTCCAGCATCTGCAGTCCTCACTTTTTCCATTACTGAGGGCTGACCCCTCTACACACGATGCAAAGTAAGGTATTTGGAGCTGACTGTTCAGTTCTGGAACATTGCATTTGATTAACACATAAATTAAAAAAGAAATTACAATTCAACAATTATTCATTCAGTCCCAGAGTTACAGTTTTAGTTCATGGAAAGGCAGTTTGATAACAAACAATAAATGACTGAAGAACTGCGAGGTACAGAGTATTCCGTGTGCTATATTCCAGGCTGGATGTCCTTTACCTTAATGTTGGGAATATTATAAGACTGATAAGCGAATGAGATGACATTTTTGCAGTGTGACATTTTTGCCATCACAGAGATGTGTTTGAGGGTGGTCAGGGCTGACAACTCAATATTCTGTGGTACAAGAACTATGGACAGCACAGGAGAAGGGTAAAAGAGAAGGTGGCGTTGCCTTATTAATTATGGAGTCAATGACTGCATTTAGCTAGCATCATATCTTGGAAGGGTATTCAAATGACGCTTTGTGGGTTGAGGTTAGGATCAAAACGATGACAAATGCACTGCTGGGGATATATTACCGACTCTCAGATAAAAGAAAATACAGCAGCAGATATATAACCAATTCACTGAGGTGTGTAAAAACAATAATAGGATTTTTATATTTAGACATTTCAATTCCAAATATTCATTAGGACTGTGATTTTTTTTTAAAAAGGGGAAGATGACTTAACATTTATTCCAGAGAGACTCTTATATCAACATGGAGCAGATACAACGATGGGCGGAGCAGTGCATAGGCGTGACTGTGGGGAGCGAAGCCAGTCAGGTGCCAGGCAGGTTTGGGAGAGCATTGCAGGACCAGTGACCGTGACTCAAGCATTTTTAGCTTGTTAAGGAAAAGACCAAAAGAAAAAGGTTTGAAAATTAAAAATAATTTGGATGATGGAGGCAGATCTTACCAAGAGAAAGACAGGATCTGTCCACAGTACAGTTACTTCTGGGTGAAACTGTAACAGAACAGCGTATAGGTGGGGGCGGGGGGGGGATCACATGCTCACAATGGAATTGATGAGAGTGTCACCACAACATGTTACACCAAAGATGAAATGTAGGAAAACCAGCCCGGAGAGCCTGGGATATCTACACATATTCAGAATGGAATTAACAATGAAAGAGAAGCTTAAAACAGGCATAAAGGGAGCAGGTCAATGGAGGTCCCAGAAGAGGAGAGAACGTGAAGGTCTAAACTCAAGAAAGTAAGTAAAAGAGCAAAAAGAGGGTAGGGGTGCAGCGGTGATAAAAATATTAGTGGGCAGTATTTTCAAGACTCCAAAGACATTTTATCGGTTTATTAAGGGTAAGAGGGATAACTAGAGAAAGAATAGGGAGTATTAGGATCCGAGGAGGCAACCTGTGCATCGAGCCAGAGAATATGTCAAAGACCTATTACATATTGGTCTTCAATTTGGAGGAGCAGTTACTGTATTCAATGTCTGTTCCTGACAGTGTGACCTTGAGCAAATTGACACAGAAGTTGAGGAAGAATTGGAAGTTGGTGTATGATAAAATGTGGCCAAATCCCTCGATCCGGATGAACTGTATCTTAGACTGATGTGGAAGATGAGGGAGGAGATTACAGGTTCTTAAACGTTGTGTTTCGTTTTTTTTTTAGTTTTGCCTCTGGCCACAAAGTTGGTATGATCGAACATGATAACATCTAATGTAGGTTTAACTTCCACACAGAAAGCTCGAAAAAAAAGCCATGGGATTAAAGACCACCAAGTCTCACCTCAGTGGGAGGGAAACAATTGTAGAAAATTGAGATAGCTGTTGAGGAACGATCACTAAATATGTTCAAGGCTGAGATGGACAGAGTTTTAAACAAGGGTTGCAGGGAAAATACTGGAAAATGGAATTGAAGGTTATCAGAATAAATGTACCCTAATTGAAAGGAAAAACAGAGTCAGCGAGCGAATGGGCATTATATCGCTCATATGTCTAATGGTAAACCTTTTCAAATAGCCTTTATTCACTGGAACACCAGCATCTCTCCCTCCAGAATGAGACACAGTTTGGAAAGCAATCAATAGATTCAAAGAATTCACAAATGCAGTACTAATAGACAGAAAAGATCAGAGGACTGCGACAACGTGGATTGGCTGTCAGGGTGAATATTTGCATCTGTGCAGTCACCACGACGAGAAAGAAAACCTCAGCAAGACACTCTCCAAGTCCAAGTGTTTTGGTCTGGTGTCAAGGGGTGCTTAAGTCCCAAACAATGCATCACTGTCGTGTTTCCCTCCTGCCTGAACCAAAACTAAATGTGGAGTGTTCAATTGACGTGCTGTTAGTGGCAGAATAGGTCGTAATGCTTTGGTTCCAGAGGCTTTGGTGAGCAGAGGCTCAGCCAAAGGTACAGGTTAGCTCACGTAAAGTCTTTTTAACCCTAGTTTGACAACAGTTGAGATGGCAGTTAGGGCAGTTGCACGTTCCACCTGCGGGATGTGGAGCTCAGGGAGATTTCCACTGTCCCTGGTGACTACACGTGTGGGCAGTGCAACCAGCTGCAGCTCCTGGGAGACAGTGTTCAGGATCTGGAGTTGGCTGTTCTCCGGATCATCCAGATACAGAGCACTTCAGAGATAAGAGCTTTCGTGAGGTGGTCACACCCAAGTCCCTCCCTTCGCCGTGTTTCTTTAAAGACTGTCATATCCCAGTCCCATGTAAAGATCCACGCCCTGAGTTCATCAGCCTTACCTGTCAGCCGTGTTGCATTTAAATAAACGCAATTTAATCCAACAGGCGTTCTGCTTCCTGTCGTGTTCCAGGCAGAGAGTAGCTGGACGACAATCAGGAATGGGGAAGGGAGTAGGCAGAGAGTGCAGGAATCCCCTGTGGCATTCCTCTCGAAAACAAGTATACCATTTTTGATACTGACTTTGTGGTGTTGGGAAATGGGTATCAGGAAATGACCGTTTAGGGGAAAGCAGCAGTAGCCAGCTTAGTTGCATTACGACTGGGCCTGGGGAGCAATGGGAAAGGATAAAGCTAAACAGGGTCTTCGATATAAGAGATTCTGTGGCCTCAAACGGCAAATCAGGATGGTGTGTTGCCTCTAAGTTGTCAGTGTCCAGGATGTCTCTGAGTGTCTGCTGGAGTTGGCGGGGTGGAGGGTGGGGGGAGGTGTGAACTGTTAGAAGTCATTATGCACGTTGGCACAAATGACACAGGTAGACATAGGAATGTGGTCCTTCAGAGTGATTACTGAGATCTCGAAGAAAAGTTAAAAGAACAGGACCTTGACAGTCACCTGATGACTTCCATTGTCATGAGCTAGTGTAGGTATGAACAGGAAGATATGGCGGATAATTATGTGACTAAAGAATTGATGCAGGGGGTGGGATTCATATTTTTAGATCATTGGGAGCTTTTCTGTGACAGAGTTGACCTGTTCAAGAGGGACTGGTGGCACATGCACTGGACGAGGGACCAATATCTTCGCAGCCAGTTTTGATCGTGCTACAAGGGAGTGTTTAAACGAGATTGGCAGGAGGTGGTATCCTCAAGAGCAGGGAGGCAAATATGAGGCTGGAAGGAGATACAGTATTCAGAAATAGTACGTTGAAGAGACAGACCAGGCTGGAACATGATAGGGAGCAAGGAATTTCCTGTTGATTAAATTGCATTTATTTCGATGTGAAAGGGCTGACAGGTAAGGCCAATGAATTCAGGGTGTGGATAGATAATCGGCGCTGGATAGTCTCGCTATTACAGAAACATGGCTGAGGGATGGGTAGGACTGACCTTGAATGTAAAAGGATAAATACATTAGGAGGGACAGAGATGGTGGAAAGTGGGAGGGGAGTAGCATTTCTAATCAAGGGGAGTAGAAAGCACTGATCAGAGATAAAATAACTGATGAATCATCCAGTGAGGCTTTGTGGGTGGAACTAAGAAATAAGAAGCGGATGGTGACTTTATTGGGGTGGTACTATAGACCCCCTAACAGTCAACAGGAATTACAGTAACAAAAATATCTAGAGAGGTTGGGGAGACTTGCAGGGAACATTCGGGTTGTCATAATAGGGGTTTTAATTTTTATAACACAGACTGTAACTGCCAGAGCATTTAGGGATTTGATGGGATGGAATCAATTCAGTGCGTCAGGGAAGTTTCCTCCAGCAGTATATAGAGGGTCCTAATCAGGAAGGGGCAATATCTGACCTACTCTTACGAAATATATCAGGATAGGTGAGTGAGGTGACAGTAGATGTGCACTTTGGGACCAGTGACCATAGATCTGTTAATTTGAAAATAGTTATGGAGAGGGAAGAAATTGGTCCACAGATTCAAGTTCTAAATTGGGGCAAGGTTAATTTTGATAAACTCAGACAGGCATTTGCAGGGGTTGATCGAAGTAGTCAGTTTGCAAGCAAATGGACCTCCAGCAACTGGGAGCTTAAGATCTATATGTTCCTGTGAGGATGAAAGGAACGTTGACAGGAATGAGGAACACTGGATAACAAGAAATGTTTATGCTTTGACCATACAAAATGTGGAGGCGTGGCTCAGGTAGAGGCAGCTTGGATCACGGAAATCCCTGGAGGTGTACAGGGGATATCGGAGTTCACTGAAGAAGGAAATCAGGAGGGCGAAAAAGGGGGTATGAGATAACCTTGACTGAGAAAATCAGGGTGAATCCAAAGAGGCACTTTAAGTATATTAAAGGAAAATCATTAACTAAAGAGAGAATAACACCCCTCAAAGACCAAAGTGGACATGCATGTGTAGTACCAGAAGAGATAGGTGATGTCCTCAACAAATATTTCTCCTCTATATTTACATTGGAGAAAGATATGAATATATGGGAATTTGGGGAAATTAGTGGTGATATCTTAGGGACAGTCTGTATCACAGTAGAGAAGGTAATTGATGTACTAGAATCTTTGAAGTTGGAGAAATCTCATGGTCCTTACCAGATATATCCAAGAACACTGAAAGGGGCAAGAGAAGAATTTGCGGGGGCCGTGGCTGATAATTTTGACCATCAGTTACCACAGATGAGATCCCAGAAGACTGAAGGAGAGCAAATGTGCACTTAATCAAGAAGGACTGAAAAAATAAAGCCTGGGAAATACAGACCAGTCAGCTTAACATCTGTGGTAGGTAAATTACTTGAGAAGATTCTGAAGCATAAGTTTTACATGCATTCGGAAAACAGGGTTTGATTAGGAATAGTGAGCATGGCTTTTTGAGTGGAAGTTCATGCCTGAAGAATTTGTTAAATTTCTTTGATGATGTGACCAGAAAGGTTGACTAGGGCGGGCCAGTAGACGTCCAAATGTGTGGTGCTGGACAAGAACAGCAGGTCAGGCAGCATTGGAGGGGAAGGAAAATCGACGTTTTCGGCATATGTCTATCATCAGGAATGTCCAAGGTTTCGATACTCCTGCTTCTTGAATGCTGCCTGACCAGCTAGGCATTTCCAGTGCCACACTTTGCAACTCTGATCTCCAGCATCTGCAGTGTTCACTTTCTCCGAGGGTGGTAGATCTGGATTATATGGATTTCAGTTACACCAGAACAGGATGAGGCATTTCAGCCCCTGGAGTATGATATACAGTTACAGGAGGAGGCCAATCAGCCCTCAAGGCAACAGAACTAGACCCATTCTAGATCATGCAGCAACATGATCAGGCTATTCAGCTACTTGAAGTCAATAACACAGGAAATGGAAGATGCAACAAAATGACTGGCCTATGGGGTACACTGGAATAACACCAGACTATATAGCCTGTAAAGCCTGCCCTTCCCTTCAATAAGGTCAGGGCTGATCTCTTCCGGCATTAATTTCTCTTCTCTGCCCAATTCTTTGTTGCCCTCAACTCCCTGATGTGTCAAGATCCATTAACACCATTCTGCTCCCCCAAACAATTCAGAGATGTAGCTGTCTGGGATAGAGAGGCCAGAATAGTCACTACCCTCTGAGAGAAGGAAACAGTCCCCACGGATTTACCTTGACCTTTGACATGAACAAAATATATGAGCACAGTATCAGAGTGACTGGCCCTGACATCACGGCAGGGCGTGACTGAGGAATGTGTCAAGGAAACTGAATAACATTGAACCTAATGGGAATCAGTTGTAAACTCCCAGGTGGTTGGGCCATTCAGGACACCATGTGGCTGGTGCAGATCAATCCTCTCAGTCCCTAGATATCTATGTTGGCGATCTTTAGGGTAGCTTCCTCGGCACAAACATCTTCAGCGGGTTCATTAACGTCTTACCCTCCGTCATTAGATCAGAAAGAGGATGCTCAGAAAATATCGCATAAAGCATCAAAACCTGGTCAACATTCAAGCTCATGCTGTTAATATCTAGGTAACATTCATGTAACAGTACTACTCGACCCTGAACATTTCCAAAGAACTAAAAAAGAGTAGCTCATTCTGTATCCCAAGCTGGTGTCACAGAAATGTGAGAACACCATTCAGCCCATTGAAGCTATTGGATAAGAAGAGGCACAGCCCATTACAAATGTTGGAATGCAGGAGACTGGAAGAACACAACAGGCCAGGCAGCATCAGGAGAAGAAGTCCACTACTTAGGCATAAGCTTTCTTCATGACTGGGGGTGGGGTAACGGTGTGTACAGATAAAGAGTCGAGGTGCACGAGTCGGAGGAGGCGGTGTGGTGAGGTGGGGAACACAGGTAGAGGTTACCACCGGGTTGGTCAATGGGAGGAATGAATCCAGTTGACAGCTGGAAGATGGGTTGATCAGAGGAAAGGAAGGAGGAGAGGCTGGGAAGGGAGTCGGGGTATTGGAAGGGAGGTTACTAGAACTTGGAAAACTCAATGTTGAGTCTCCCGGGCTTTAGGCTGCACCGATGGAATATTCAATGTTCCTCCAGATGTGCTTTGGTTCGTTGTGGCAATGGAGGAGGTCAAGGATGACCATGTCGGAAATGGAGTGGGAGGGGGAATTGAAATCGGAGGTGATTGTGAGGTCAAATCAGCCTTTCAGGCCCAGCTGAGATGCTCAGCAAAGCATTCCATTTAGTTTACATTTGGTCTCCCTGACATAGAGAAGACCACATCAGTACCACCAGATACAGTTAACTAGGTTGGATCCCATTACCTGACACATCTTCCACAAGGACCAATTACTTCGCCAATTTTGGTTCGTGCCACACTCCCCACCAAACCCGCCACGCCCCACTGGCAACTGACCCTGCAGATGAAAATAATGCATCACCTGCTGGCACACCACCTCCCTCATCTCAACCAAGGCCCCAAACAGTCCTTCCACGTGAAACAGAGGTCACCTGCCTATCCTTCAACCTAGTTTACTGCATCAGGTGCACCTGGTGTGGTCTTCTCCACATCGGGGAGAGCAACGTAAACTAAGGGCTCATTTCGCCGAGCATCACGACAGGGCCCACAGCGGCCGACCTGAACTCCCAGGCACCACCCATTTCAATTCCCCTTCTCAATTCCTTTCCAACGTGACCTCCTTGGCCTCCTCTGTTGCCACAGTGAGTCAGACCGCAAATTGGACGAACAACATCTTACCTTCTGCCTGGTTAGCCTACAACCTGAAGGACTCAACATTGGGTTCTCCAATTTGGAATAAACTTCCCAGCCATGGCCCTACTCCCTTTCCAGCCCCACCTCCTCCCTTCCATTACACCAAATGACCCACCTTCTAGCTCCCAACCGGATTCATCCCTCCCATCGACCAACCAGGTTGCACCCACCACTTGTGTCCACCTATCTGCTACCTCACCATCCTGCTGCTCTTCCCACCCCAACAACTCCCTTCCCTCTTTATCTGCAGTTCCCCCTACCCCCACCCGCAGTCCTGAAGAACGGGTATACTTGAAGTGTTGACTTCTCCATCTCCTGATGCTGCCTAACTTGCTGTTTCTTCCAGCCTCCTGTTTGTCTAATGTTACACAGGAAGATAAGGAATCTAGTCAGCACAACACGCAGGTAAGCAGCTACCACGGGTCACCCAATAATGAACCTCTTCCCTGGAACGAGGAAGAGGACATTCAGCCACCCGAGACATTGACAAATGAACAGAAGAGGCCATTCAGACCGTCCAAACAGTTACACTGAAATTGGAGGTTGTAATTGATGCTGCAACACTACAAACTAATGAAGCAGAGGCTGCATAGACAGATTGCTCCATGTTGTGCCTCCTGGCTCCTTTGCTAATGTTTCATACGTGTTACATTAACATGGTTTGCTGATGGTAAGGAGGCACACCGGATGGTATGTGGCACATCTCAAGGAGGCATCTTCCATCTCCGAGAAGACAGGGCTAGTCTTCTGTATGGATGTCAGAAGCTTTTGAGAATGACCAACCCTGTCAGAATGTGGCTGCTGACAAGTTTGTGAACAACATGATGCTCAGTGCAGGGTCTCACTCCAACTGTGCTTTGAGACGGAGAGAGTTTGGTCAGAGCCTGGAGCTGTGTCTCAACCAACATGTGGGCTCCACAGGGACATGTAAACTATCACAGAGTCATAGAGTTCAACAGGCCCTTTAGCCCAAACTGGTCAATTCAGACTAAAATGTCCATCCATGCTAACTCCATTTTCCTGTACTTGGCCCATGTCCTTCTTAACATTCCCTATCATATATTTGTCCAAATGAGAAAACATAAATTGCGGGAAACACGGAATATTTAACGGTATCAATGCTTAGTTTTGAAAATAATGAATACTGGTCCATAACGCTCAAGTTTTATTGCAATCACTTTTTATTCTTTTTACGCATTACAGATTAATCACCCATTTCCTTCACACTCTCCTTGTGGTACCTTCAACGCAGGGATTACTTTGGCGCATTGCCTGTATTCTGTCTCATTGTGGCAAGGAGATCATTCCTCATAAAGGAGAGAAAATCTGTTCACAGCGTCCCAAGTACCGTTTCAATAACACTTTACCAATTCAGTAAGGTGTCTTCATACTTATACTTCCATCATTTTGCAATGAAGGACACTGTACATTTACTGTGCTGATTACCTACTGCTCCATATGAATTCTATCAGTGCCTCATGACCAAGGACACCCACCTCCTTTTCACCAAGAACACTTCCCATCATCTAACCTTCGCATAAATACAAACTGGGAAGGATGGTATGTTTTGCCAAATCATTTTGTTGCCTTGAAAAACGCTATGCTTTAAGCACAGCCACGCCAACAACAACACCACTATTGCCATTGGAGATGGTTGGAGATGGTTGCAGATGCTGCGGAGGTGATGGCCTTGCTGTATTTTCTCTGGAATAATAACCCAGAGACTCAGGTGATAACCGAGACCCCGGTTTCGAATCCCACCACGGCAAATGTTGGAAATTGCATTCAATAAAATATCAGGAATGGAGAATCTAATGAAACCATTGTGTTTGTCCTACCTGGAACACTAATCCACTTCAGAGAAGGAAATCTACTGTCTTCACCTGGTCGGATTTACCTGTGACTCCAGACCACAGCACTGTGGTTAACATACAGTTGTAGTTTGAAATGGCCAAGCCAGCTGCTCCGTTATATCACTCACTAAAATTTTCAAATAAATAAAACCGGGCGGACCACAACACTGACTACTTACAGCCCACAGGCTGCAGTGGGTCAGGGAGGTGGCTCACCAACACCTTCTCAAGGACAATCAGGAAAGGAATTAATTACTGGCCCAACATCCCATTACTGAATAAAAGAAGATGATGACACTCAAGTAAGAGAGACAAAGGGACATAGCTGACTTCAAACTGGGACATGGAGGTACACCTCACATGGGCATGCATTTCAGTAATATGGGAACAGGAGAAAAATAAATAAGATTAGTCTGGACTATTATTTCCATTCCAGCTAATCATCAACAGTCCCTCTGTTTGTCTCTTTCTCTCTACCTCTCTCTTTCTCTATCTATTCAACTCACTCGTTCTCCCTTTCACAACAGCCATCCCTGTCATCAACAACAAATACACTATATACCAACTGCATTCAGTTCTGATGTATGGTCATTGGACGCGAAATGTCACTTCTATTATTCTCTCGACCTGAGGCTACCATATCTGTTCAGTTTCTCTGGCACTTACTCGCTCCTTTTGTTTCTAATCTCTAGCAACATTCTTTTTTTTTTGCCTCTACCTTTCATGGGATGTCTGCATCACTGACAGGGCAGCATTTGTGGACCTCACTAAATGCCTTTTACTGTGAGGCCATTCCTTAAGGTATTGGGTCTGACGTCAGTTTTAATTCAGACCAGACAATAATGTGAGATTTCTTCACCAAAGGGCAACAGTGAAATAGATAAACTTATTGACAAAGTGCTGGTGGGATTATACTTGTAAAATTCACTTTTATTTCCAGTTCCTGTCATTTGAATTTAAGTTCTGTCATCATCTGTGATAGGATTTGAAACAGTGTCCATAGTGTAGTTACCTGGGCCACTGAATTACGTGGCCATCGACATTACTACTCTGACACAGTGTCCCTGTCATGAATTTAATTTACAGACAAGAACAAGATTTTGATGGAAACATTTGTAACGGAAAGACTGATTAGAAGAGAACAGGAACCATAAAGTCTGACTTTTACAAAGGTATAGATAATGGGTTATTTAGCACTCGCACTGACGTCAAGACGGCGTCTGGCGATACCATGGAGCTGGGAGTGGGTAGCTTTGGTGATGGAAAGAATACCAAGACATAAATCAATTCGGGGAAAATAGGTACTTTGTGATTGTGCACAGTCTTGTTTTCAGATGTTTATGTGTGCGGGGGTGTGGGCGGTTCTGAATTTGTGGGTAATGAATGCATTTGCATTTAAAACTGAAGATAACAGTTTCAGCATTTACTAAATATAGATAACAGAAATAGCACTGAAGTTCACCATGGGATTAATAAATCGATAGTGATGGGAAGACTTACCAGGAACACCAACAATAGCGAGCATTGGATAGTAACCAGCCTGAATAATCAGCAGTACACCGTATATCCTCTCTGGTAATATGTGCCCATACCAGGAAAGATACAAAAGAACCCAAGATAAACTCCTGTCCATTGTTGCAGCATTCCAGTCTATTTTTCTTAGATTCTGAACCATTGATGCGTCATTCCTGTCGACTGTTCTCAGGTTCTGATCCATTGTTGGCATATTCCAGTCTAATGCTGTCATATTCTGATCCACTGTTGAAACATTCCAGTCTATGGTTCTCAGAATCTGATGTTCGCTGCAACTGCTGATCCTTGTCAGTGTTGCTGCTGATACATCTGCAGCAACAATGGGGTAAAGCATTGGAAGAAGCCCCGTACAAAGAGAAGAAGAAAACCATCCAGTGACATAATTAGGATCCATGGAGACTGACATCAATCACAGTCACTGAACAAACAGATCCAGATAACTCCTTTTGGAATGCGACCTTCAGTTCAAAATAACAACTGGATTGAACTGAATGTTGACATTGCTGGCTAATGGTCACATCTCCCATTTCCATTTGCTCTCGTGAAGTTAATTGTGAGGGAGAATTATTGACGTTTTCTTATCGCGGGTTAGATGATTCTGCTGTGTTATTCATTTGCAATGCTGTAACCACCTGAACGCTCCACCATGACCATCCACAAAAGAAAAATCACAATCTCGATGTGGTTTCCATGCTGGTCTCTCCTCGACTAGAACAGGCGCTAAGCAACAGATTCTCAGTGGATATATTTGCCCTGACCATACACAGGAAGTGTGGATATTTCTGGACATTCCACTCGTGACAATGCTGAATCTTCAACACACAATATGATTGAGCACTGTTTTATGTAAACTAACAAACACCTTAATACATTATATTGGCTTCAAAGCTGTAAGACTTACATTTTTGGAATTCAGTCCAACTCCAAATGTGCATGTTCTCACAAAGCCAGTCCTTTTACAGGGTTATGTTGTCCTTGGTTTTTTTGAAAGAAGGTGTAAAGGACCCAAGATTCCAATATGTCAGAATTTTGAAAGGTTCTTTGTGGTCCATTTGTTTATACCTAACAGATAATGCCTCATCCAGAAGCCTTTCAAATCTTTAGAAAGTACCCTGTATAATCAGGAGGACCTGTCCTGCTCCCTAGGTGCATAGGTTGGATCAGTTCGTGGTTAGTTGAGTCAGAGTCACTGGACGCTCTCTGCCTCCTTCTGCACTTCCGACATTATAACCTGTAAGCAGTTGTGTCAGTTTTATTCTTGGTGCGAAGGGGTTTTGTTTATTGGAATTGTTGCAAGTATATTGGAACAGCATCCTTAAATCGGGATAGACTGTCAGGTTCGGATACGATACGTTATTCAGGTATTCTGTTTTTGGTTCCTTATTTTTAATGGGCGGCACGAAGGCACAGTGGTTAGCACTGCTGCCTCACAGCGCTGGAGACCTGGGTTCAATTCCCGCCTCAGGCGACTGACTGTGTGGAGTTTGCACGTTCTCCCTGTGTCTGCGTGGGTTTCCTCCGGGTGCTCCGGTTTCCTCCCACAGTCCAAAGATGTGCAGGTCAGGTGAATTGGCCATGCTAAATTGCCCGTAGTGTTAGGTAAGGGGTAGATGTAGATGTAGGGGTATGGGTGGGTACGCTTCGGCGGGGCGGTGTGGACTTGTTGGGCCAAAGGGCCTGTTTGCACACTGTAAGTAATCTAATGTAATTTGGCAAATAAATGTCATTTGTTTAAAACTCGGCAGTCTGACCAGCTAATTCACTCTGGGAATATCAGCTATACACTAACCTTCAACAAGTAGCAAATTTACCGTCCGGCTACCTGCTTAAAATGTTTTGAGGGTTCGGGTTTGGTCCATAACAGATTAGGGGCCTTCGCGGGATTTAGACAGCGAGTGGCAGGTATTATGTCTCTTATTTCGTGTGTTGATTTGGTGAGTAAACAGACCTTCAGACAGCAATGGTTCCTGCTGGAACCAAGCTTGTTTTGGAGGTGGAGAAAGTGACCTTGGGGGTTTTACAAAATGCATATAAGTCCAAGCCGTGGGAATTAGAAGACAAAGGGAGTTAAAGCTACCGTCTGATGTGAGGAAAGATGAGATGATTACAGCAGTAGCTCAGCATTCCAATTTGCTGCAAACTCCATCAGGATCTGTGGAGATGACTAAACTTCAATCGCAAAAGAGGCAGCTTGAGTTGGAAGCAGAGGTGAAGCAGTTTGAGCTACGACTAAAATCAGAAGAGGAAGACAGATAACGATTAGGTTTAACAGAGGAAAGAGAAAAAAATAAATAGCTTCAGCAGGAGAGAAACAAAAAGAGGGAGCATTTGAGCTTCCGAGGTGGACACTTAGAATGGAAAGTCAGCTGAAAAGGATGAGGATGAAAGCTGAAGGTCAGCTTAGTGAGGTACAGAGTGAAGATGGGTAAACCCATGGTCGTCCAAAGCCTGGTGAGAAATGTGTTTCAGTATATTCACAGCTTGCCTAGATTAATGAGGAGGAAAGTGGCTAAAGAATTTCAGTGGGCAGGGACCATGTAGGATTTGTTGACCCAAACAAAACTTGTAGGTAGAGCTAGTGAGGTATGTGCAACACTATCAGAGGAGGGATCTGGGGAGTATGAGAAGGGGAAAATGTACATATGAGAATGTGCCAAAAGCCTACAGACAACGTGAGGAATTTAAGGAAATATCCTGGTCGAACCCATATTGAGTTTGAAAGAATCAAACAAAGTAATTTTGATAGATGGATAAGAGCTTTAAAAAGAGAGCAAACCTACAATGCTCTGAGAGAGACAATTACTTTGGAGGAGTTTAAGCATTCACATAGTGCAAACTCATTTGGAAGATACTAGAGTAATAAAGGCAAGACTGGTAGCTGAAGTGGCTGATGATTATGACTAGTGATTATTGTTATAAAACTTGTTTTGGCTTCCAGAGTCAATTTCAGTCCATGATGGATAAAAATTGGGGCAAAGAGAAATCCCCACGTAGAAAGGGAGACGTAGATCTCGGTGAAGGCAATACTTGAAGGAGGCAGAGAAGATTTTTTTAAAATCTCCGGTGTTTTCATTGCAACAAATTAGGGCACATGAAATCACTGTTTTGGTGGATTCAGAAAAAAAACACAGACGTAGGAAAAAGGAATAAATCTGGGAGTTTTTAAGGAGCGGTAACAGAATGCACAGTGGAAACTAGAAAGCTGCGTCAGAGTGTATAATCTGATTGGAGGTTTGTTACGGAGGGAGTACCAGATCTGCTTATAAAATATACCTGCAAAGGGAAAGTTTATTCACATAGGGCAGTTAAAGAGGATGCAATATTAAGAGACACAGGATCCTCTGTGAATAGAAAAGGAGATATGTACTCCTGAAGGAATATTTCCAGACAAGGTACAGCGAAAGGCAATTCACCATGAGTTAAAAGGTGCAAAATCATGTAAAGTGAGCATAGCGTGTCCAGAAAGGTGTGGGGAAATTGCGGTAGAGGTATTGGACAAACTCTCAGCTCCAGGAATACAACTTGTCCTTGCGGAAAATATAGCTGATTCATTGGTAGGATTACTGCTACTCTCGTTGGAAAGCCAGTGGATATGCAGGCAACTGAATCAATGTAGGAGTCTTATCCTTGAAATTTTCCTGATTGTGGGTAACAAAGTCCCAATGTCACGAGTCGAAACAGAAAATACCAAAAATGTAAAGATAAGGAAGCTGAAGTGGCATGAACAGATACTTTGTTCCATCAGAAAGTTGAGACAAAACAGGAGCAAATAGGTGATCATGTAAATATTTTTTGCTCAGCTAAACTAACTGAGTCACAGCAGAAAGATAAAAGTTTAAAGCAGTTGTATCAAAAAGCACATATGTTAGGAATTTTGAATGTATCCCTGAGCTTTATTACCTTAAAAATGATGTCCACATGAGGAAATGGAGACTATCATATATTCAAGGAGATGAGAAATGGGAAGAGATTCATCAAATCATATTGCCAATAGGTTACAGAAAGGAGGTGGTGCGAATGGTGCATCAGTTCGGAGTGATGAAAAAACAGACTGAATACAGAGACATTTTACTGGCCTGGACTGCAACAGGATGTAGTTGAATTTTTCCAGATGCATCATACATGTCATGTAATTGGAAAAACACAAGTGATAATAAAACCTACACCTTTCTTAACTATTCCGGCATTTGAGGAACCTTTTACAAGAGTCTTAAATGATTGGCTAGGTCCCAGACCACAATCAAAAGATTGGGCATCAGTATTTTTTTAACAATAATGGATGCATCGACTAGATTTCCAGAGGCCATCCCAAGGTGCAGTATCACAGCTAAAAGAATTGTAAAGGAATTAGTCTTTTTTTAAAAATAGATACGGACTACCAATGAAGATACAGTGAGATCAAGGTTCAAAGTTCACATCTAATTAATCACGATAATGTCTTAGGAATGAAGCAATTCAAATCTACTTCAAACCATCCACAATTGCAGGGAGCACTAAAAAGGTGACATTAAACATTAAAGA
Source organism: Chiloscyllium punctatum (assembly GCF_047496795.1). NCBI lineage: Eukaryota > Metazoa > Chordata > Chondrichthyes > Orectolobiformes > Hemiscylliidae > Chiloscyllium > Chiloscyllium punctatum. The sequence continues at coordinate 42,425,984 of NC_092769.1, read as the reverse complement.
CCATGTTGAGGGCTTATAATCAGGATTATCCAGATGATTAGGGTGAGGGAATTCCATTTGCACTTTTTGTGATCAGGGATGCCCCCAATTAACAGAGAAAATTCATTCCACTGGAATTATTTTTGGGGCATTAAGTGAGGGGACCATTAAAATTGATTAAGGAGAAAATAGTAAATTAGAGTTCAAAGGCCACACATTTGGAATCGGTCTCAAAATTTAAGGAACGATTAATAGCGCTGGGGAGTTGGTTCGACAGCATTTAAAAGAAATGCAACATACAATAAAACAGGAAGTGGACAGGGAATAAAAAATTGCAATTTTGCGATCGGGGATAAGATATTACTGTTACTTCCAGTTGTAGGTGAACCTTGAAAAGCAAGGTTTAGTAGACCTTATCAAACACAACGGATATTGAGTGAGAGTAACTACATGATAGGGACTCCAGACAGAAAGAAATCTCACAGCGTATGTCATGTGAATATGCTCAAAATGTACTTTGACAGGTAAGGACAGCCAGAGAACTAGGTGTTAATGATTACAGCACAGAAGGAAAAAAACAACTTCAGAGGATTCTGATTCGGATATTCCTCAAATTAAAGTGGACAATGAGGTAGTTGTTCAAAAATGTGTTGCTGGAAAAGCGCAGCAGGTCAGGCAGCATCAAAGGAGAAGAAGAATCAACGTTCTGGGCATAATCCCTACTTCAGGAATGAGGAGGGTGTGCCAAGCAGGCTAAGATAAAAGGTAGGGAGGAGGGACTTGGGAGAGGGGCATTGGGAATGCGATAGGTGGAAGGAGGTTCAGGTGAGGGTGATAGGCCGGAGAGGGGGTGGGGGCGGAGAGGTCGAGAAGAAGATTGCAAGTCAAGAAAGCGGTGCTGAGTCTGAGGGTTTGGACTGAGAAAAGGTTGGTGGAGGGGAAATGAGGAAGCTGGAGAAATCTGCATTCATCCCTTGTGGTTGGAGGGTTCCTAGGCAGAAGGTGAGTCACTCTTCCTCCAGGCGTCGTGTCGCTATGGTCTGGCGATGGAGGAAGCCAAGGACCTGCATGTCCTTGGCGGAGTGGGAGGGGGAGTTAAAGTGTTCAGCCACGGGCCAGTTCGGTTGGTTGGTGCTGGTGTCCCAGAGGTGTTGTCTGAAACGTTCTGCAAGTAGGCGGCCTGTCTCCCCAATGTATAGGAGGCCACATCGGGTGCAATGGATGCACTAAATGATGTGTGTGGAGGTGCACGTGAATTTCTGATGGATATTGAAGGATCCCTTGGGGCCTTGGAGGGAAGTGAGGGGGGAGGTGTGGGCGCAAGTTTTTCATTTTTTGCAGTTGCAGGGGAAGGTGCCGGGAGCGGAGGTTGCGTAAGTGGAGTGTGTGGATCTGACAAGGGAGTCACGGAAGGAGTGGTCTTTCCGAAACGCTGATAGGGGTGGGGAGGGAAATACATCCTTGGTGGTTGGGTCCGTTTGGAGGTGGCAGAAATCACGAAGGATGATCCGATGTTACTGGAGGTTGGTGGGGTGGCAGGTGAGGACTAGTGGGGTTCTGTCCTGGTGGCGATTGGAGGGGCGGGGTTCAAGGGCGGAGGAGCGTGAAGTGGAGGAGATGCGGTGCAGAGCATCGTCAATCACGTCTGAGGGGAAATTGCGGTGTTTGAAGAAGGAGGCCAGTGGATTGTTCGGTATTTGAATTGGTCCTCCTGGGAGTAGATGCGGTGAAGGCGAAGGAATTGGGAATATAATCCCACCTTTTCCTCCACTACATTGATGACTGTATCGGCGCTACCTCGTGCTCCCACGAGGAGATTGAACAGTTCATCCACTTTACGAACACCTTCCACCCAGACCTCAAATTTACCTGGACAGTCTCAGACTCCTCCCTCCCCTTCCGAGACTTCTCCATCTCTATCTCGGACGACCGACTCAACACGGACGTATACACTAAACCGACTGACTCCCACAGCGACCTAGATTACACCTCTTCCCACCCTGCCCCCTGTAAATAAGCCATCCTACGTTTCATTCCAGCTCCAACTCTGACATGTCCCTGGCGATGAGGAAAATTACTCAACTTTATCCAGTCCCTGCATAGGAGAATAATTACAATCTGACCAATTACCACACTCTCAGTCCCATCTCGACACACAAATTGGTGGGAATACTTTTCGATAAAGCTGTCAAGTAGCACCGAAATAATCAGGTCAGTGTGGTTTCTGATAGGTCCCCATTTGGGGATGGTGCTGCAGTGGACATATCATTGGTTTACGAATCCAGTCCAGGCCAATGATCTGGCAGCTGTTGGAAGTTAAAAATAATTAATAAAATCTCGATACCTAAAATCTGGTGTCAGTAATAGTGTCCAATGTTGATTGTAAACATCGGTCTCCTTCCCCAAGTGATCTCCCGTGCTTTCTTGGCCTAAAAGTGACTCCAGACACACAAACATGGTCTCTGAATCGGCCAAGTGAGACACTCAATCGTATCAAACTACTCTGAGGTCTTAAAGGATAAAACCTGACAGATCATCTAGCATCAGCCTCGTTATCAGAAAAGGGAGTGAGAAACACAGTTCTGTCGACCCTGCATAGACATCCTTCCTAACATCTGAGAGCTTATGACAACATTTCCAGAGCTTTCCAACAGACTGAACAGAAACATCGGGAGAGTAGGAGGTCATTCAGCACATTGAGCTTTCCGCATACTATTTCATGGCCGAACATCTCCTCAAAGCAGTTTTCCCCACACAATGTTCATATCCCAAAATATGTTTAAACATTATGAAATATAGTGCCTTTGGCCCATCAATATTTTGGGAGTTCTCTGATAACACGTGTTTATTAAGTATGATTTGACTGCAATGTGATTCACGAACCATTTTCTATAAAGTGAACTAACATCCCTGCTTCCAATCTGTCACATCCTGTCAGAGTTTATATATCTCACTGATATCTCCACTCATTTTCCTAAAGCCCATGGAATATAGGCCCAGTCACCCCAAACTCTGCTCCCACAACTAACTGTCATCCCAGAGATCAGTCTGTCATCCTTTACTGCGCTCCATCAATGTCAGATTTGCCCTTTATTAGCTAAGGACACCAAAACTTCACACAATACTCCACAATGTTCGAGATGGGGTCCCACCAAGGCCCTGTATAGTTGCTGTAAATGACCCTTACTCTTGTATTCTAAATCACCCTGAAATGAAGGTGAATAAACCATTTATCTTCCTACCTGCTTTCTGCTCTTGCAATATTGCTTTCAGTGACTAGTGTACAGGGAGATCCAGATTCTTTTCAATGTTGCAGCTCCCTACTTGCTGGGTCTACGTACACTGTATACAGCGCGCCAATGCCATTCCCAGTATTGACTTCCGTGTTCAGAACTCATTGCCCTACATGGACTTGGAATGCTGCGCAGAAATAAACAAAAATGCAGCTTAAGTTCACTTATATATCAACAAATTTCAACCAATCCCTTTTCAAATGATAGGCTGCCATTCAATTGATCCCATCAATGTACACAACCTCTCATCTCTGCCATTGCTCTCCATCTGCCAGGTATTTGCCCAGTCACTCCACTTGTCTCAATCAATTTGGAGCCTTTTTGACATCCTCCTCATCCACTCACAAGCTGACATCGTTTAGAGCTGTCAGCAGTCTTGGAAATATTGCAATTGAGCCCCTCAACCAAAGATATGATGTGTATTTGGAATAGTTGGATGCCAAATCTCGATCCTTGTTATATCCTCCAAGCCTTCCATTCAAAAAACATGGTTTTATTCCTACTCACTGTTTCCTGCCAACTCTCCCATTCTAAAACCATGACCATATATTAGCCCCAGTCCCATAGGATTCGAATTTGCACAATAGGCTTGGGGCTTTATCAAAAAATCTTTCTGAAAATCCAATCGTATTGCGTTGATACCTTCTCCATAATTTTGCTAAAAGCCATTTTCCCAAACATGATTCCTATTTCATAAACCTCTGTTGACTTTGCCTATGCCCATTAATTTCAGTCCAATATTTTCTCTAAAATGTTTTAGTTACTAATTTCATTCTATTCCTTTTTTCTCTCCAGACTAAAGTTCCCGAGTATTGCGAGGAAATGTTATTTTTGTTTTTTCTTCTTCTGTGAAGGCATAACCGAAGTATTTGCTCCATTGATCTGCTATTTACCTGTCCTCAATTATCTGGTATCAGACTGTAAGGAAGCTGCACCTTTTTCTCTTCATTTTGCCATTGGCGTATTTTCAGAAGATATTACAAGTTCACTCATATACACTGTGATAAGATATTCTTCAGAAAACCATCAATTCCTATCTTAAGCTGCTGAATGATTGACCTTCCACAGCCATATAATCACAGAAGCACAGACTCTGTACTATCAGAAATACAGCACGGTCTACATTAGCCCCACTTTCCAACACAAAACCCGTCGCCGTGAATCTTATGGCATTTCAAGTGCACAACCATGAATTTTCTAATGGTTTTGAGGTTACCATGACAATTCCCTCTCACAAGTGCATCCCAGACCCAAACACACTTTGCTTCAAAAACAGTCCTCAAATCCTCACTAAGCCTCAAACCCTTCACTTCAAAAGTGTGTCCCTTTGATTAAAAGGACCAGCTGCTGTCTATCCACCCCATCCATATCCCTCGTAATCTTATCCTCCTGATTCAGGTCCCCCTTAGCTTTCTCTGCACCAAAGTAAACAATTCGAGCTGATCCAGGCTCTATCCATAGCTGATACGCTCCATCCCAGGGAACATCCTGGTGAATCTCCTCTGCACCCCCTCCAGTACAATCACATCCTTCCTGTAATGTAGCTCCCAGAACTGCACACAATATTCCATCTTGGCTAATGAAAGTTCCACATAGCTCTTATAATCTATGCTTCGATATGTGAAGGCGATGTTTACGCTCCCATACGCTTTATAAAATTGTGTGTTACCCTGTCCAGCCACATTCAGAGATGTGTGGAGAAGCACCCTCTCAACTTCCTTCTGTGTTGCCATTCATTGAGTCCTTGCCTGTCGGGTTCCTTCTTCCAAAGTGCATCACCTCATAGTTATCAGGGTTACATTCCATCTGCCATTGATCCACCCATCTGACCATTCCATCTGTATCTTCCTGCAACGCTAGGCCTTCCTCTTCACTGCCAACTACCCGGCCAATCTTTGTATCAAACACAAACTTACGTAAGACACTCCCCACCCCTCGTCCATATTCACAGCTGCATCCTTTATGATAAGGTTTAAAATCAGAAAACATCAGCTTGTAGTCCAACAGGTTTATTTGGAGGCACGAGCTTTCAAAACGCTGCTTCTTCATCAGGTGGTTGCACGCTTTGATGAAGCACTTCAAAAGCTAGTCCCACCGAATATACCTTTTGGAGTATAAACTGGTGTTATGCAATTTTTAGCTTTGTCCACCCCAAGCCAACACCAACACGTCCGAATCACAAATATTAAGAGACACAGCACTTATCCCCGTGGTGCACCATTGGACACTAGCCTCCAATCACACAAACAGCCCTCTACCACCACCCTCGGTCTCCTAACACTTAGTTTAATTTGGTTGCAACTTGGCAAGTCACTAATGAGTCCTACCTGTTCCCTAGTTATTCTGTTCTGCTGGAGACACTTGTAGAATATCTGGTGATTCTCCCGAATCTTTCCTACCAGTAGGTTTCCATGCCCCTGTATTAGTCACTCCCATCCAAATGATGAATTTCCTCCTTATTGCAGTCTTAACTGGCCTGTCCCAGATCCTGCCATTATTTGCCTTGAATGTGGAATAGACAGCGAGGGAAACGTTCTGTTAATTTCCAACTTGTCAAATGTTTTGTGAATTATCTAAATTTCACTGTGACCCACCTCTCATTCTTTGAAACTCTAGAGAACACAGGCCGAGATTCCTCATCAGACAATCTCACCATCTGAGGAATTAATCTGGAGAATGCCCACTGCACTTCCTCTCAGGTCAGTATATTCTTTCTGTGATTCGGTCACCAAAACTGTGCACAATACTCCAGCTACAGTCCCACCAACATGCTGTGAAACTGTTTCAACATGTCTTTACATCAATGTTCTGGCTCCCTTAAATGAAGGCGAACCAAACTTTAACTTTCCACTTACATATATTCCTCCAAACACCCTTCACATTCATTACATTTACGAACTCACTGAAATCTTATAGAAACCCTTCCGAAAATCCAGTATATGCCAATTCTACTATTTCCCCATTATCTATGCTATAAGAAACAACTTCAAGCAATTCCGAAGTTTACCAAGTATGATTTCTCTATCGGAAATGCATGCTGATTTTCTCCATTGTTGCTGCTAATTTCTAAATAGGAAAAATCTCATCCTGTGTGATAGATTCCAACAGTTTCCAGACAAATGTCAAGTTACCTGGTCTACAGTTCTCCACACTATGTCTTTTTCCCTTTGTAGCTGTTTGGATCCCTTCCATTCATCTATAGTTTATCCATAATAGTTTCCGGTCTCTGCAGAATGTCCAGGAAAATAAAACACAGTCATCGACAGTGCAATTAATACTACTATTGGTATTTATTTCTGGCATTTTGATATGAAGTACATCTGTTTCAGCAGACTTAGCAATGCTCAATCCAGCTACATGTTCAAGTACTACCTTGTTACTGATATGAATTGAGTTTGTCTTTCGCTCCAGGAGTCCGATACGATAACTTGGCATTACTGGGTGATTTTCTGAATCTTCCTCCATGAAGACAGATGCAATGTAACTGGTTATTTTGTTGGCCATTTCCCTGTTCTGCACAAGGACCTCTCCTCTCCCGATTACAAATTTCCATAGTTGACTTTGCTTTTATTTTGTTTCTTTTGAAATGTAGATCGCAGATTGATGTAGTCTTTGTGGTCCAGTTTGTTAGCATGTATGTTCTCTTTTTGATTTCCTTTTCAGTTTCATGGACTTCCATTTTTGTATCGTTAATTTCTGAGAATTCTCAGGTTTTCACAATAGCTGGAATTCTTCTGAAGTCACTTCCTACGATTAATATATTTTCTAATTTGTTATGTTAACCATCACTGAGTCACTTTCTCACTCTTTGGTGTTTGCACCTGAAATAAATAGATGTATGTTTCAGACTTTGCAGTATTTCTAAAAACACCTGGTCCTGACCAGTTATATTCAGGAACACAGCAGGAGGATAGGGGGATAGAGAAAATATTGCGGGAGCACTATTTGACTCTTTTCTATCATCACTGGCCAACGAGTGCCGTCCTGGACGACTGGAGTATAGCGAATACTGAGCCCGTATTCAAGAAATGCTACAAAGATAAACTTGGGAACTAAAGACCAGTAATCCTAAAATCTCGTGGGTAGGTTACTTTAGAAGATTTAGAGAGACTGGATAGACATTCATTTGAAAGGCAGGGTATGGTTCGGAGTAAGACTAAAATGGTGCTGGAAAAGCAGAGCATGTCAGGCAACATCCGAGGAGCAAAAAAATCGATGTTTCTGGCAAAAGCCCTTCATCAAATTCAGCACAGGAGTTTGTGCAAGAGAGATCGTGACTCACAATTTTGTTGGAGTTCTTTGATAAAGTGACCAGCAACGTTGAGGAGGTCTGGGTGGTATGCGTAGTATAGGTTGATTCCAGTAAGGCCTTCAGTAAGTATCCACATGGTACTCTGGAACCTCTGGAAGGTTAGATCGCATGGAATTGAGGGGGAGCTGGCAAATTAGGTACAAAATTGCCTTGATGGTAGGAAGGAGAGATTAATACTGGAAACATGCTGATCAGACTGGAGGCCTGTGAATAGTGGAATGCCTCAGGGGTTGATTCTGACACCACTACATATTCCATTTATTACATGAGAATGTACAGGCATGATTTGTAAGTTTGAAGACGGCACTAAAACAAGCGGCATCACGGAGAGTGAGGAAGGTTATCAGAATTTTCAGAAATTTCAACAGTGCTTTGATCACCTGGAGAAGTGGCTGAGAAATGGCAAATGGATATTAATAGAGATCAGTGTAAGTTTTTGTATTTTATAAAGTCAAATAAAGTTTCGAGTTTCATGGTGAATGGTTGGGTCCTAAGGAGTGTAGTGGAACAGAGGAACCTTGGAATTCAGATGCATGATTCTCTGGAAGTTGATTCAGATGTAGACAGTGAAGAAAGCTTTTGGCACACTGGCTTTAATCGGTTTATATCACTGAGTATCGAAATTAGAGATTTATGATGCAGTTATACAGGATGCAAGTCAGGCCTTATTGGTAACGTTATGTTCAGTTTTGCTCACTTTGCTATAGAAAGGATGTTATTAAACTGGAAAGAGTGCAGAAACCATTTACAAGGATATTGCCAAGGTCTCAATGGTCCGAGTTACAGAAAGAGGTTCGACAAGCTAGGACTTTTTACTTTTGTATGCATGAGGCTGAGGGAGGATCATATTGAAGTTTATAAGATCATGTCAGGCATGGATAGAGTGAATGCACCCAGTCTTTTTTCCCAGGGTTGGGCAATCACAGATTAGAGAGCATCAGTTTAAGGTCAGAGGGGACAGAATTAAAGGGAACTTGAGGAACAACTTTTTAACACAGGGGCTGTTGCACATGGATTGAGAAGTGGTTGAGGCGGATACATTAACAATATTTAAAAAGCATTTGAACAAATACATGGATAGTAAAGGATTAGAAAGATATGGGACAATGGCAGGGAAATGGGTTTAGCGTGGATGGGCATTTTGGTTGCAATGGACCAGTTTGGGCTGAAGGGCATGTCTCCGTGCTGTCTGCCTCTGTGACTCGAACAACCATTGCTTGTCTCCCACTGAATGTTATATTGTACTTTCCCAATTTACTGAAGATATCTTGACACTCTAGCCTCCAGTCTTCCATGATGTTTGACTGAAATATTTAAGCATTCTAAACTGTATGCAGACACCTTGTAAACTTTACCTTATAAATGGCATTATTCCTTAAATGCTGCTTCAGACCAAGGTTAATAATTCGTCCTTCTGACCACACAACATCAAATCCAAAATAACCTGCTCTCTAGTTTACTTCACAACATACTCTTCAACCCAAATCATATACACTTATGGAACGTATTTTTTCACAGCTTCAGCAGTCACTTAGTTAACGCTGTTAACCATTCAATAAGACTGCGGTATCCACAATACTTGCCTATCTCATTTCCAGAGCATGTGATGCTCCGATTTTCTGCGATTGTTTTGGGTTCGATATATAACACACCAATATTTGTTTCTTCTTGCTATCTGTAAATTCTACCTAAACTGATTCTGTGGAAGCTGAGGGACAGGTCTGTGTCGTTATTAGTGGTAGACCTGGACAAGACATTCAGGGAGGCTCACCTCGACGCTGAGATGATCTGGAGAAATATCCCACAATACTGGACAAGCAACAATATCCTCCTCTCTCTGTTAGGATAAGACTTACCATATACTCTCTGCTCCCTCACACTCGCTGTATATCTGTTATAGCACCTAACCCAGAACAAGGTTCACGCTCTGTCTCTAAATAAGGCTCAGGCATTACCACTCTCAGTATTGAATTCAGCAACTAATAATACTGTATGGATTCAAAACTGTAGACTGACTCATTCCAGACACCTCAAAACTCCCTCCACCTATACCAGCACAAACAGCATAGAACATAGAACATAGAACAATACAGCACAGAACAGGCCCTTCTGCCCACGATGTTGTGCCGAACTTCTAACCTAGATGAAGCACCCATCCATGTACCCATCCAAATGCCACTTAAATGTCACCAATGATTCTGACTCTACCACTCCCACGGGCAGCGCATTCCATGCCCCCACCACTCTCTGGGTAAAGAACCCACCCCTGACATCTCCCCTATACCTTCCACCCTTCACCTTAAATTTATGTCCCCTTGTAACACTCTGTTGTACCCGGGGAAAACGTTTCTGACTGTCTACTCTATCTATTCCCCTGATTATCTTATAATCCTCTGTCAAGTCACCCCTCATCCTTCGCCGTTCCAACAAGAAAAGGCCGAGAACTCTCAACCTATTCTCATACGACCTACTCTCAATTCCAGGCAACATCCTGGTAAATCTCCTCTGCACGCTCTCCAAAGCTTCCACATCCTTCCTAAAGTGAGGCGACCAGAACTGCACACAGTACTCCAACTGTGGCCTAACCAAAGTCCTGTACAGCTGCAACATCACTTCACGACTCTTGAATTCAATCCCTCTGCTAATGAACGAGAATACTCCATAGGCCTTCTTACAAACTCTATCCACCTGAGTGGCAACCTTCAAAGATCTATGTACATAGACCCCAAGATCCCTCTGTTCGTCCACCTGACTAAGAACCCTACCATTAACCCTGTATTCCGCATTCTTATTTGTTCTTCTAAAATGAAAAGGTTTGAATGAATAAATTGGGGAAAGTCCGTCTTTCCAGGGAATCAATAACTTTAGTTAGAGCTTGAAAACCATTAGTGAATGATTAAGAAAAGTTTGGATGAGAGTTCCTTCCACTCAATAGAGTTATTTAAATCGTGAACGACTTTCCAGAAATAAAACGTAGAAGCTGACTTCAAAGTGTTTTAAAAGATACACGAACAAACGTACAAGGAGGGAATTTACCATTGAGTGAAAGTCAGTGTGGTTGCGTATCAATTTCGAATTTGTTGACTTCAGACACAAAGATATTTCATGAACACGTACAACTGAATAAGACTGAGTATAGCAAGTTCGTGGATTGGTAAGGTGTGGCGTATTATTCAAGATGAATCTCTGTAAATGGAGCTGATGTCGTAAAATATCAGCAGACAGAAGTTTTATCCTAATGAGTAGGAATTGAATCGTCACTTGGAGACGCAACACCTACTTTAAAGATTTGACCACATTCACATGATGTTATGTACATTTCGTACATTCTTAACTCCACCCAAGAAATCCACCAAGAAGACTCTGTCCTTTTGTATTGTTAAACCTCGGTACTTCTCTGCAGCACGTCATTGAAGATAAAATATGCTCAGACCAAAATTCAGTTCAATACAATATTGAAACGGTCCTATGTGATTTCTGTTTTTATTATTGCAATAACCTTTGTGAGTTTGCAACAAACCGTGCAACATGAAACCAGTTCAACATCTATTTTCCCGGAATTTAACGTAGTGCACATGGGAAACGTTATCCATCTGCTGAAAAATCACCTTCGGCTCTCTCTCCACATATGTCTCTTCACGTTTTAGATACTTGCAGTATGTTTGTTGATCAAAAAGTCATTACCCAGAAAAGGTCGCTTCTCAATCCACAAACACGGGTATTTTCCCATAAACTTGGCTTTGCTCAATATCAACTTCTGTTTGTATCCCTCAACCCGACGATAAATTGAAGCTGCTCCATGTGAGGCTCAAACTGAAAACTTCGGCACAGCACACCCCACTATACTGAAACAGAGATACCGTGCACTGGTCACCTTCAGCACATGAGCAACACATTAATGCTTACCTCCACATTCCTGGTTTTACCTTAACGTTTGGGAAACCGAGTTTCTCTGATTCCATGGCTAGTAACGGGGATTATATGATCATCTTCAGTGGTTCTGTCCCCGCGTGAGGAACGTGGTGAGGTACTCATTGTAATATGCATAGATTGATGAAATGTACAATTTCATCTTTTGCCTTCACTAACCCATGAGATTTCTATTTTGTTTTGCATCTGTAGAAATCTTAAAATCTTCATCTTGAACAAACTCAATGACAGGTCTCCATTGTGTCTCTGGCATCAAACTTCAAAGTGTAAACCCCCTCTGAATTCTTCCACCACAGTCCGCTGTTTGGGAAGTGTTCCTGTTGTGGGAAATGCACTTCCCCGTGTGTCACGTGCTGCTCCCAGCATGCGCTCTGGCACTGCACTCATTTTCCTTCTGACACTTGCTCACTGTGTTGCTGTGATCATACAGTGACTTGGTGTCGCACGGCCCAGGAAAATGATACGGATCAAGTTTTTTGCATTGTTGAGTTCAATTGTCAGTTTAGCCTTATTTTGGATTTTGAAATTGTCTGTTCTGTACACAAGTGCGTGTCAAAAACATCTGAGCGGATGTTCGGTGTTCCGAATAATGACATTGAGCACTATGCACTCTCCTCCAGTCTGGAAAACAATTCCTCACAGGCAATTTAATAGACAATAGACATCAGGTGCAGGAGTAGGCCATTCTGCCCTTTGAGCCAGCACCACCATTCATTATGATCATGGCTGAACATCCTCAATTTGTATCCTGTTCCTGCCTTATCCCCATGACCCTTGATTCCACTATCCTTAAGAGCTCTATCCAACTCTTTATTGAAAGAAAACCTCCTGCTGTCTCGGGTTCTTCATTCCGTTGACTTCAAATCTTCACAGAATTCAACAGACCTTGTTACATATTCATTTTCTTATTTTTGCTCAGATCACTGTGTGCATAGTGTGACAGTGGGAGTCTACTTACCCAACAACCTAGGGATCAGACCAGAGTCTTGGAACCTTACTGTGTTATTTATCATTTCACCAACACCGGGGAGAAATCTCTGCTGCTCTGCAAAATTTATGCAAATCAATTATTCATAAGGTCATAGCTTTTCCTGCATCTGTGACGAGGTGGCCGAGAGGTTAAGGCGATGGACTGCTAATCTATTGTGCTCGAATCCCACTCTTGTTGCTGTCATCAACGGCATTTCAGTGGTGCTGTTTTCAGATGTTCACAGCTGTCGTATTGAAATTGGAACTCCAATGGTCAGTTTATATGCATCGAAGCTGTTACAAACTTTCAAAGAATAGTTTGAGCCTGTTGACTAAACTGTATTGAAATGTAGGTTGCATTGGGATAATGAAAAGCAGCGTGGTTTTCTTTTTCAAGTCAAGTTGCTGTGACCGTTTTTTCGTATGAAAGACATCCAGGAAAATCAAATAACGAGAGCTGCGAAGTGCATGTTTATGCAAAGGGATTCTTAATGAATGTTTTGTCAGATGAAATCTGGAGGAGGTTGAGTAGAAGTAATTCATCCTGGTGAGAAGAGCACAGCGAGACTGCACAAAATAATGGAGATATTTCAAAGGGGCAGGGCGTGGGTGTAGGGGCACTGAGAACTGGCTGTAAATGCACAATGGAGAATTGCCGATGTGGGTGCCGTGCATGGGCACGGAGAGACTTGCAAATTGGTATCACCCTCGCCCCTTGCTCTCGCCATTGATGAATGCTGGACATAAGGCACAGATAAACGCAAGATGTGGGAAGCAAGCTCCCTCTCGTTATGCACACACTGGATGCATCACATTGAACTATGAACAACTAGAGAAATCAGCATGTTACCTATAGGGAGTGAAACTAAACAGTGGATCAATAACCGAAGATTCATGCAACATAAACATGAAAAATAATTTAAAATGTAGGGTGTCGGTTTGCTTGCTGAGCTGTAGGTTTGATATCAGGACGTTTCATTACCTGGCTGGGGAACATCATCATCAGTGGCGACCTCCAAGTGAAGTGAAGCTGTTGTCTCCTGCTTTCTATTTATATCTTTCTCCTCGATGGGGTTCCTGGGGTTTGTGGTGATGTCATTTCCTGTTCGTTTTCTGAGGGTTTGATAGATGGCATCTAGATCTATGTGTTTGTTTATGGCATTGTGGTTGGAGTGCCAGGTCTCTAGGAATTCTCTGGCGTGTCTTTGCTTAGCCTGTCCCAGGATCAATGTGTTGTCCCAGTCGAAATTGGTATTTTTAATCCGTGTGTCGGGCTACGAGGGAGAGAAGGTCGTGTCTTGTTCTGGCTAGCTGGTGTTCGTATATCCTGGTTGCTAACTTTCTTTCTGTTGTCTTACTTAGTGTTTGTGGCAGTCCTTGCATGGAATTTTGTAGATGACGTTGGTTTTGTCTATGGGTTGTTCTGGGTCTTTTAAGTTTGTTAGTTTTTGTTTGAGAGTGTAGGTGGGTCTGCGTGCTTCTAGGATTCAGAGGGGTCTTAGTAGTCTGGCTGCCATGTCTGAAACTTCTTTGATATATGGTAAGGTGGTTATGTTTTCTGGCTGTGTTTGGTCTGCTTGTCGTGGTTTGTTCTTGAGGAATCTGTGGACTGTTTTTTTGAGTATCTGTTGTTCTCGAATACGTTGTATAGGTGGTTCTCCTCTGTTTTCCGAAGTTCGTCTGTGCTGCAGTGTGTGGTGGCTCATTGGAATACTATTCTGACGCAGGTTCGTTTGTGTGTGTTGGGATTGTTGCTGGTGTAGTTAAGTATTTGGTCAGTGTTTGTCGGTTTTCTGTATGCGCAGGTTTGTAGTCATCCGTTGTCCTATCTTTCTACTGTGACATTTAGGAATGCGAGTTTGTTGTCGGTTTCTTCCTCCTTGGTGAACTTTATGCCTGTGAGGGTGTTGTTGATCATGTTAAATGTCTTTACTATCTTGTTTCATTTTGTGATGACAAACGTGTTGTCTGCGTAGCGGACCCACATTTTGCTTTGATTGTTGGTAGGGCTGTTTGTTCTCGTCTTTGCATTGCCGCTTCTGCTATGAATCCTGATAGCGGAGATCTCATGGGTGTGTCGTTGGTTTGTTTGTAGACTATGTTGTTGAAAGTGAAGTGGGTGGTGAGGCACAGGTCCACTAGCTTCATTATGTTTTCGTTGGTAATGTGATTGATGGTGGTTGGGGTGTGTGTGATGGTCTCTTCTAAAAGTGTGGTAAGTGTTTCCTTTGCCAGGTCGATGTTGATGAAGGTGAACAGTGCTATTATGTCGAATGAGATCATTGCTTCCACTTCCTCTACTTTGGTGTTTTTGACGATTTTAGGAATTCCTGGGTGGAGTGGATGGAGTGTTGTGACTCTTCTATGAGGTATTTCACTCTTGCGTGTCGTTCGTTGTCCAGTCTGTAAGTTGGTGTTCCGGGTAATGAGACTATGGGTCTGAGGGGGCTCCTGGTTTATGGATTTTTGGTAGTCCGGTTCGACTTGTCCAACACATTGATCCTGGGACAGTCTAAGCAAAGACATGCCAGAGAATTCTCAGAGTCCTGGCACTCCCAACCACAATGCCATAAACAAACACATAGATCCAAATGCCATCTATCAACCCAGCAGAAAACAAAGCGGAAATGACATCACCACAATCCCCAGGAACCCCATCCAGGAGAAAGATCTAAATAGAAAGCAAGAGACAACAGCTTCGCTTCACTTGGAGGTCGCCACTGATGATGTTACCTAGCCAGGTAATGAAACTTCTGGATATCAAACCTTCAGCTCAGCGAGCAAACCTACACCATAAACCTCAACCTGAGCTACGAACCTTCACAAACTTTGCGATTTAAAGTGTCTTTATACGCATATCATTAATGTACTTTTCATTATAATACCCGTCTGGTTGAAAGAAGAAGACACCACATTTCAAGATGGATGATAACGTTACCAATTTTGTTTTGAAATTGAGATCTATTTGATCATTTTACACAGTGAACAAGTTCATTTTAAATAATCCAAACCACATTCTCTCACCTGGAATAAAAGTGTGATTTCAATATAAACATTGTCCTTGCTAAGGAGCAGGTACTCAACATGAAAAATAGGATGTAATTTTTATTAAGCATAGATCAATTAGCACCATTATCTTACTTCGGATTGACTGCAGTATGCACATGCTAACTATGGTTTAAGAAATAATGACTTTTGGAAACAATGATTCGGTGGTGACTAAAAATAATATTAGGTTCTCATGATGCAGATATTCCACCAATGGCTCCAATGGTGGAAATGTTCAGTGGGCAGTATTTCTATGATGGTAAAGACGTATGTGAGCTGCCAGGGATGGGAGCTCCCACCTCATCTGGAGCAGCGTCTTTTGACGTGGACCAGGGAGCATTATTGCATCAATCTGGGAGTTCCAACCACACCTGGAGAAGCTTCTATTGACATGGAGCAGCAGGAAGCACTGGCACATCCGAATGCAAGATCTAACATCATTTGGAGCAGCTTCAGTTGGCATGGAGCCGGGAGCTTTGCGAGATCCATCTGGGAGCTCCACTCTCAGCTGGAGCAGCTTTTAATGACATGTCGCAGCAGGGAGCATTAGGACATCAGAGTGATAGATCCAACCTCAACTGGACCGCTTTTATTGACATGCAGTAGGGAATATTAGGACATCAGACTGGGAGCTCCAACTTCAAGTAGAGCTGCTTCTATTGACATGGAGCAGCAAGGAGCATTGGAACGTCAGCTTGGGAGCTCCAACATCACCTGGAACAGCTTGTATTTACATGGAAGAGGAGGGAGGATTGGGACATTAGGCTGGGGGAAAGGATATTAAACTCTTTTAATCAAAAGTAAAATATGTTTCAACACCTCAGATGTGAATTGATTTATGAAGAATCTTTCCCGGGAAAATAATTAATTCTTTAGATAGTAAAGACAAGTCCTGCAAATATACAACTCAGGAAAACGCATTGGCCCAGAGAGAAATGGGAGTGATGTTTCATGTCTTTGTCTTTTCTTTTCTGGCCGACCCTGCACTGGATTACATCACCGGAAGGACGTTTTCACTTATTTCCTGCAAATACGGACAGGTCACTAACGTAATCTTACGTTGAAAATTAATGGGAATATGTGATGTTAGGCTGGAGTTTACCTCAAATTATGGTGAAAACGCAGCAAAGTCAGTTGCAATTTCCAAGATCAGCAGTGACCTTATTGATTGGCTGATCAGATTGTGAATGGTCGTTTTTTTGAGGACAATTTGAAGTGAATCAATGATGGTGATTATCTCGGTTCTTTGTTCACCTTGTGACTGTTACTGTTATTGCTCATGTCCTTGTTAACACCACAGCTCTGCCGCGTGTAAAATCTCAGCTGTGCATCTGACCAGTGGTACAACCATTCGTATAGCTGGCTACGGATCAGGTGGTTGTAGGTTCGACTTTAACTTTGCACAAGCGCATTGTGGAGATTCATCACACATCCAACCTAATCATTTTTGTTATGCTGAGGTGGGTAATATTTGACATTTTCACCTCCACGAACGAAAATTCTTTCACTGTCTTCGACCAGT
This sequence comes from Chiloscyllium punctatum, assembly GCF_047496795.1. Classification (NCBI taxonomy): domain Eukaryota; kingdom Metazoa; phylum Chordata; class Chondrichthyes; order Orectolobiformes; family Hemiscylliidae; genus Chiloscyllium; species Chiloscyllium punctatum. Next base: position 42,408,931 of record NC_092769.1, on the reverse strand, counting down.
TAAACATTGCCAAGAGCTATCTGAGTAAAAATCACACAGCACCAGATTGAATTGAACACACGTATTTGCAAGCCCCAGTGTTCCATGCACTGCTTCTTCATCAGGTGTTTGTCAACTGTTGGAATCTAAAATGGCTTTGTGTGATTTTTAAAATTTATCCACCCCAGTCCAACCCCAACACCTCCACGTCATGGGTACCATCGACACCACGAACGGTCGGTTAAAGTCCAGATGATCTTCCAAAAGATCGCGCATATTTACACACACACCAAGTTTCTGCAGAAAAACACCCACCAGATGGAGGAGCGTCTATCCGAAAGCTAGTGCTTCCAAATAAACCCGCTGGACTCTGTCCTGATATTGTGTAATTTTTAACTTTGTCTACTCAACTCAAACACTGGCTCTTCCATATCATAGACAACATCAGTCATGTCCCACCGTTGTCAGAGAAGGCAATCCTGGAATAGCCGCAAACATTGCTCATAGGTACGTTTCATTTTCAGAAACCAATGCACTCAATTGATACAGCTCCTATGTATGAAAAGCACAGAAAAGAAATTTTGAGACTCAGTTTTGACAACATTTTGAAACTCTTTGGAAAGTGGAATCAGAGGAGAATGAAAATTAACTGTCCGACTGTGCAGAGAGAGGGAAGGCACTTTTCCCTTCTTTGATGAGCTGGGGTATTGACTGATCTAAGGCATGAAACAGATTCCTGGTAGAGCTGCGCTCTCTGCATCAGGAACAAGAAGTCCTGATCTCCTGAACGGAAATGAAACCTAGGCCACTCAGTTAAAGCCCTGAATACTAACCACTAGACCACCAGGGATGAGGGCAGAAGCAGTTGCACCGTTTATTCATAACACAGTTTTTGGAATTATGTCACTGCAGATATGTTTCCCCTCAAAAATGATTGAATTATCGAGTGTTTACAGCACAGAAATGGGTCCCATCATCTCATTTCGCAGCACTTGGTCTGTAACCTTGTGAACTCTGACGTTTCATTTGATTGATAATTTCTCTGGAACGTTTTAATCTCGTAAAACACAATAAATGGGATTAAAGTTTGAGATGGGAACTGAATCCCATTTTTATCCATAGACTGAAGCACGCAGACACATTTCCCCAAGTGTGAGACAGGCCTGGGGAGAAAACAAGCAGAAAGTAAGATTTCACCGACTTGTCTGATGTTGTCCCATTTCTGAGTTCAACACCAATGTCTGGTTACAGCAAAGAAAGGAAGCATTCAGCTCCTCACGTCCCAGTGTTCCTTACCCATTGTTTCCCCATTACTCTGTAGTTTGTACTGCCTCACCTCGTTCTTGCTGCCAAACGTGATCACTGCTCACGCCCGCTATTTCCTGTCCTGTCTAACGTTTTGCCTCAAGTTCTTGGAATGAAAAACAGGAATGGCCTATTTCAAGTACTTTTCTAGCTTACAAGGACAGTGTTATCAACACTGAGCAAGCACATTGCCAGCTCAGAGAGAAGGTCTCATCCTTTAGAAACTGAAAGACAAAGATGATTGGATATCCTCAGTATTGTAAACCAAGCAACAAGACTGGAATAGGGCCGAGGGGTTCACGCACAGAAGGATGGGTGAATAGAATGGCGAATCTCATGGTGTCCTGGGTGATGTTGACAGAAATCTTCCCTGGTAGTATAGTGATGAGGATTCAGTGATTTCACTGTCATGGCTTGATAAAGGTTAACGTTTACAGTTATCAATATGAAATACGGCTTGATATTTCGAAGCAGAATGATGTTGTGCAGCAGACAGACTCGTTTCCCTGCATGACCTAATGAGAGAGCTCAGAAGAGCCAGGAGGAGACATGAGAGCCAGGAGGAGATATTAGAAGTTGTTCGCGGATAGGGTCAGGGTTAACCCTCAGGCTTTCCATAGGTATGTCAAGAATAAAAGAATGACGAGAGTTAAATAAGGTCCAATCAAGAATAATGGTGGGAAGTTGTGTGTGGAGTCAGAGGAGACATGGGAAACACTAAATAAATATTTTTCGACAGTGTTCACTATATAAAAAGAAAATGTTGACGAGGAAGATACAGAGATACTTGCATCGAGACTCGAAAAGATTGAGGCTCACAAGGAAGAGATATTAGAAATACTGCAGAGTGTGAAAATAGAGAAGTCCTCTGGGCCGGATGGGATCTATCCTAGGATCCTCTGGGAAGCAAAGGAAGAGATCGCCGAGCCTGTGCCATTGATCTAGAAATCATCATTATCTACAGGAGCAGTGCCTGAGGACTGGAGGATAGCAAATGTGGATTCCTTGTTCAAGAAGGGTAGTAGAGACAACCCTGCTAATTACAGACCAGTGAGTCTCACTTCAGTTGTTGGTAAAGCGTTGGAAAAGGTTATAAGAGATAGGATTTTTAATCATCTATAAAAGAATAATCTGATCAGGGACAGTCAGCACGGTTTTGTAACGGGTAGGTTGTGCCTAACGAAACTTATGATTTTTTTGACAAAGTGACCAAACAGGTGGATGAGAGGAAGCAGGTTGATGTGCTGTATATGGATTTCAGCAAGGTGTTCGATAAGGTTCCCCACGGTAGGCTGTTATACAAAATGCTTAGGAATTGGATTGTGGTAGACACAGCAGTTTGAATCAGTAATTGGCTCGCTGAAATACAACCGAGGGTTGTAGTTGATGCAACATGTTCATCCTGGTGTCCAGTTACTAGCGGCATTCCGCAAGGGTCGATATTCGGTCCACTGCTATTCGTCATTTTTATAAATGACCTGGATGAGGGATTAGAAGGGTGGGTTAATAAATTTGCGGACAGCACTCCGGTCGGTGGAGTTGTGGATAGTGACGAAGGATGTAGTAGGTTGCAGAGAAACATAGTTAGGATGCAGAGCTGGGCTGAGAGGTGGCAAATAGAGTTTAATGTGGACAAGTGTGAGGTGATACACTTTGGATGGAGTAATCGGAATGCAAAGTACGGCTAACGGTAAGATTCTTGGGAGTACAGACGAGCAGAGAGATCTCGGTGTCCATGTACACAGATCCCTGAAAGTTGCCACCCAGATTGACAGGGTTGTTAAGAAGGAAAACAGAGTTTTGGCCTTTATTAATAAAGGAATTGAGGTCTGGAATCAGAAGGTTATGCTGCAGCTGTACAAAGATCTGGTACGGCCACATTTGAAGTATTGTGAACAGTTCTGGTCACCGCATTTTCAGAAGGATGTTGACGCTTTGGAAAGGGTGCAGAGGGAATATTCTAGCACGTTGCCTGGTATGGAAGGAATGTATTACGAGGAAAGACTGAGTCCCTTTAGGCTGTTCTCGTTAGAGAGAAGAAGATTGAGAGGTGACTTAATTGAGATTTAGAAGATAATCAGAGGGTTAGATAGAGTGGACAGGGAGAGTCTTTTTCCAAGAATGGGGACGGCAAACACGAGGGGTCATAACTTTAAAGTGAGGGGAGATAGGTATAAGACAGATGTCAGAGGTAGTTTCTTTACTCAGAAAGTAGTTAGGGCATGGAAAGCTTTGCCTGTAACGGTGGTAGATTCGCCAAGATTAAGTGCATTTACATCGTCATTGGAGAGGCATATGGACGTACATGGAATAGTGTCGATGGGATGGGCATCAGATTAGTATGACAGGGCGGCGAAACATCGAGGGCCGAAGGGCCTGTACTGCGCTGTAATATTCTATGTTCTATATGCTGCAGTTCCACATCAGCAATGTCATCGGCAATTGCCTGACGTTCAATCAGTTTAAAACAAGAACGGAGGGGGCGTCAGGAAAACGGAAGGGGAATAGTGGTTTGTGAGAGTTAACTACATGCCTCGTGGAGCCAGGTACAATGTAGATACTGAATATCGGTTTTCCTGTTTACCTTGGTATACTGATCACTACGGATCAATGACCCAATATTGTCTGCCCTTTGTGTGTTGTTCTTTGTACATTTCACCTCGGTTCAGTGCTCCGGGGGACCACGCTTTTTTAAATTTGGCACATTTTACTCAGGTCGGTTTTGCAGCTTCATATAAAGGCCAGCAATTTTAGGAACAAATAGTCACCATTCAGACCATCAAGTCTGCTCCACTATTGAATGGTTTCATATCTGATCTGATAACCTTGAACTCCGCTTTCTTGCCTTTCCCCATAATGCTTGATGTCTTTTCTGTTTGAAGATCTGCCGATCTCAGCCTCATTACACCTAATGACACTTCCTCAACAGCCTTCTGCTACAAGAAAGTCCACTGATACAGAACTATCTGAGAGAATAAATGCTTCTTCATCTCTATTTTAATTGTGAGATCGGCATTCTAACACAAAGTTAGAAATCACACAACACCAGGTCATAGTCCAACAGGTTTAATGCAAGCAATAGCGTTTGGAGAGCAACTCCTTCATCAGGTGGCTGTGGAGTACACAGTGGTAAGATACAGAATTTATAGCGAAAGGTTACATTGTAATGTCACTGAAATTATACATTGAAAAATACCTTGATTGCTTGTTAAGTCTTCCATCTGTTAGAATGACTATGTAAGGTTCATTTTTTTCTGATGTAAATCGAAAAACGTTCTTTTAACAGTTACATTCTCAGGTGGACTTTACGAATTAGTGTCAGCACAGATAATATGTTGAAGGGATTAGTCCCTTTGTGCTGCGTCCTTGCCATAATGTTTAGACTGACTCTAATCTAAAAAAAAGCAACACGCTGCAGGCAAGAATGCCTTAAGACATGGTACATTGGTGAAGCTGAGCAGAGGCGACCACAACGGAATGGGCGCTGCACATTAATCAACAGACAGGTGTGCCACTTCTCAGTTGGAGAGCACTTCAGTCACCCAGGACATTCGACCTCGGATCTTTGGGTGACAATCCTCCAAGGCGGTCTTCGGAACAGGCAGCAGCTAAAAGTGCCCCCACAGAGACTGATAGCTGAATTCGGTACCCATGGTCATTGGTTTCATGTCACAGTACAGGTGATCCCATTGCCATATCTACAAACAGAGACCCTCCTACACACACACACACACACATACACACATCCGTCTGTGGAGTGAAATTGTACTTCCAGAGTTACATTGTACTTTGCTCAAAAACTGCATGAATCCATGTAAGTCTCTGGTAACTCATTTTTATAAATTAGAATCAGTCTAAACATTATGGAACAGACAGCAGCAGAGGGGGGCAAAACACCAGTTGTTAAACTTCACCTGAGAATGAAATTTTAAAATAAAAATGTTTTGCGCTTTGCATATGAAAGAAGTGAAGCTAATATGGTCATTCTAACAGATCGGAGACTTAGCAAACAATCAAGGTATTTTTCAATGTACAATTTCAGTTACATCACACTGTAAACATATGCTATAAATTTTGTGATTTACAACTGTGGACTCCACAATCACCTGATGAATGAGCAGTGGTCCGAAAGCTAGTACTTCCAATTAAACCTGTTGGACTATAACCTGGGGTTGTATGATTTTCAAATTTGCATACCCCAGTCCAAAACCGGCAGCTCCAAGTCATTCGATACGAGGTGCTCTGGTCACAGAACCAAACTTTCTGCATCCAACTTATTAAATCCTTGAAAATACCTCTATGTCTCAGCAGGCAAAGGCAACTGATTTCAGCGTTTCTTCCCATTTGATTTCATCTCCTCTATGAAATTCTCACTGACTCTGACAGAACTGCTACCTTTGCTGTTTTGTAATGTCAGGAACTCATGTTCAATTTCAGATTTCCATAAGGAACAGCATTTTTTTTTCCCTGACTGGAAATCAACCTTGGGAAATAGCAGTGAGACAGCTGCATTTCAGCACGTTCGCACCAAGGACGACATATGCAATGCTTGGAGCTTTTCTTGATGACTTTGTTTTTGCCTGTTTTGTTCAGTTGAAAAATGACAGTTTTTGAGTTTTTAAAAGCATGGCGAATGGTCCTTCAGCCTATTGCATCATTATCAGTTATCAAACATTTGGCTTGGAAACACAGTTTTCAGACGTGACTCGTCGCCTGGTGTGTTCTAACATTTCAAGTCTTAGATAAATTGTTATTCAATTTCTTAAGGACTAGAGTGGAACAAGATACATCTCTGTGAACGAACAGTCCTGAAAGACAAACTCTTTCTCGGAGCCATTTGTCAGTTTTCCTCATGATTCTGTTGAAAATGTTTCTGCGCTCACATCTGAATTGGTTTCCCCTGTTTCTTCCTCAGCTTCCTCCTTCTTTCTATTAAATGGTTTAGACTCCAGTACAGACACAAGGTGCAGGTTGCGGAAGTCACGTGTTTGTACTTTCATTAACACTCTGTCTCGCCGTGAGCTGCAGACCTTCCCCACGCTGATTCAGACAGCTCTGTCCTTCCTGTGACATTTCCCATGGAGAATGGAAGGACAGGCATTAATAACCCACACTTGGAAACGGAGCGACAGTTTTAAAACATTTACAGTGCCCCAGCCAGGAATTGAGTTCTTAACTCCCGCATGACATACGGCGACACTAACCACTATACGAGCAAGGAGAACAGTTTCAAAGGAGACACTTCAGCCCATTGTGGTTGCATTTGTCAAAAGCAACTGCTTCACGACCTGAATGCTTTAGCCCATAGCCTTCCAGGTATTGGCAGATCATATTCACATCTGCATATTCCTTCAGGTTATAAGGGTTGCTGCCTCTCTGACCCTTACAGACAGTGTGTTCCAAATTCGAACACCCGCCGGCTTTTACCACTTTTCTACACATCTACTTAAACCTTTCTGTCTTTCTCATTAAATTTCTGCCCCACTGTAATCGTTCTTTCCATTGATGGGAAACCCTTCTTTCAGTCTTCCATGTCCATACCCCTTACAAACTCCTCTGCACGGTGACAAACAACCCCAGTTTGTCCTGTCTCCCTTCATGACTGAAACTCTTCAGCCTAGACACTATCCGAGTGAATCTCTCCTGCAACTTTCCCAGTGCGATCACGTCCCTCGACAATTCTAGCAATGAGCCGAATGAACATATTTCCATTCTGTAACAGCATCGGGGGTGGCACTGCAGCATTTATTGCCTTCCGGTTTGGAGTCACGTGGACGCCACACCAGATAAGGACGCGAGTTTCCTTCCCTCAAGGACGTCAGTGAAACAGATGGGTTTTTCAGACATCGTATTCTTAATTCTAGGCATTTATTGCATTCACATACTATCATCGTCGTGGTGTGGTGGGAATCGAAGCCGTCTCCACAGAACATTACCTGACTTTGCTGTGTGAAAAATCCAGTGATAATTCCACGAGGCAATCGCAGAAAGCCCTCATGGGGGATCTTTTCCAATAGAGTTTCTTTCCCCCAGTTATTCCTTATGCCCTTTTATTGAGCCTCACGCTCCAATAATCTCTGGTCCATGTCAGTAAAAGCTGCTAAAAGAGAATTGATCTCACAGCCACGATATCCAAACGGATCGAATGATTTGAAGGTGCCAACGAAGAGATTGGGGCAACAGTGAGTGCAACGGCACAGACTGGATGGTATCAACGTGAAAGTGTATGTTAGATTGTGCAATGCCTCAGTCAAATGGGATGAGGGACGGAAAAGAGAGTTAGGGAGAGTGCGAGGGAGACACATCTTCGAGAACTTTTGGGTTTAAATCCTGATACATGAAACGCAGAAATATCAGAGAACAAAATTCGATGGAAAACAGATCATCACCTCGGAAAATATTATCTTGTAAAAACGTTTAATTTCTGACCGTGTTTCACCAAAAGTAAAACTTTGAGAAAACTGACCGCCATGATGTGGATTCTAGCCGAGGTCGCTGCAATCACAATGCAGAAGGCGAACTACTAAATGGTTACAGCACTCCACAGACCACACTTGTAAACTGCAACCAGGATGGTAGCAGAGGAAATGTCAGGAAGAATGTACAATATAAGGACTTAGCGATAGGCATGTGGGAACGCAGAATGAACCGAATCTTTAACTTTAGCATCCCCAGAGACTGTGGAGATTCCATGAATGAGAGCACAGGAGAATGGGCTTAATGAAACTCTCCAAACTTTAGGGAGAGTGCAGAATATTGTTGAAACGTATGCTTCAATAGCATTATATTTGAACATCGGCTACTTCATCACTTTGCCCACACAAGGCAGGACCAACTGCTACAGGCAATCACACATAATCCCAGTTCCAGACCCGGAATCAGAGAAACTCTGTGAAGCATGGACGAAGATCCAATTGGAAACTGGGATGGAATGACAGGAGAGAGGCGCATGTATTTCCGAGGTTGGGACAGCTCCTGGTCAAAAGCGGGGTGGAAGGGAATACTTGCCCCCATTTATAATATTATGACCATAAACAGTACATGTTGCTGAGACAGCCGATTGGCGCATCCAAAGCGTGTGGAGACTTTAACTTTCGGTTGGCAAGGTGCGAAATTTCATTTTCCTGTTTGGATCAGTGGTTTTGACATTGGCATCTGCTTTTGTTCGCATCAACTCAGAATCAGCTTCTTGTTCCCAATAAATACTGCAACCTGGAGAAGGTGGTGTTGTGGTTATAGACTGAACTAGTCATCCTTGGGGACTCAGACGCGGTACTGGTAATGTTAAAGTTCGATGAATAAAACCTGGAATGGAAGCCTGACCTCAGGAACAGAGAACATGCCTTTAATTTCCTGCAATCCCATTCATGCATGTTACTTATACAGGGGATGCTACCATCTTTACCCAATCCTGCCTACTTGTGTCTCCAGGACCTGAACGAAATAGCTGACCCTTGATCCGAGAATGACGACCCTGTGGGAAAGCAGGCCATTCGGCCCTTCCAGTCGACACCATCCCTCCGACGCACATCCTTGCAGACGCACACTCCATATCTATTCTGTTCCCCTTCATTTCCCATGGCTGATCCCAGTAACCCGCACACCTTCAGACTGTGGGAGGAAACTCACACAATCAAAGAGAGAATGTGCAAACTGCACACAGTCACACGAGACTGGGATCGAATCCATGTCTCTCGTGCAGCGAGACAGCAGCGAATCAGGATGAACAACAAATGCTGTCCTGACGAGCGACATCCACACCCTGTAGGTGTATCAGGAAGAATAAAAACACATTCACAACATGGACAACGGGACTTATGTCTGCGTGGGCATGATTTCAACCAATCGTTCATCCTGGGTAGATACAAGGACACCGATATCACAGAGAAACCAGCGCAATGTGGGATTTTTTACCTGCTGAAGTGGAAACTCATCTACTCAGTCAAATTGGGTACAGACAGTTCATCAGTCCCGTGTATGGGAAGGGCTCAATGAGCAGAAGAACCTCCAGAGTAACCAGCAAGATTACATATTCCAGAAAGAGATCAATTAAACTGTTAACGCTGCTGTTAATCCCAACCAGGTGCCAGTTTCATAGCGTCAAAGTCATAGACTCACAAACAGGCCTTTCACTCCTACCAGCTCATACTGAACATAACGCCAAACTAAACGAGTCGCATATAATGGCTCTTGTGACTGCTGAGGTTTAATAATGCCCTTGTGATATTATTACTGCATTGCTAATATTAATGTCCAGATATAATTCTGGACACCGGATCAAACCCTGCCATGGCAGATGCTGGAATTTTATTTAAATAAATACCTAGAGTCGAATGATGATGTTGAATCAGTTGTTGTAGATCTGCTTCCCTAATGCCTGATATGGAAGGAAACTGCCATACTTATCTGGTCTGGCTGGTATGTGACTCCAGATCTATAATATCGTGGTTGATTCTGATCTTCCCTCTGGGCAATAAATTATGTACTAGGCATGAATGAATAGCTTTTGTTAATCCCACTGAAACATTCCACTTCATTTATCGACCGAAATATCTTGTAAATATTGTAAATGTACATTCATTCATCACTGCCTCAGGAAGTGAATTGCATACATAAACCATCCTCTGTTGAAAAAAGCCTCTCATGTCTTATTTTAAATCCCTCTTTTCACTTTAAACATTTGCCGTCTCGTCTTGATGTGCCCCTCCTTGGAGAAAAGACAGTTCAAGTTAACTCGAGCTGAGCTCTCAATAATTTATAAATTTCTATCAGGTCGCCTTTCAAACTTCAGTGTTCGAGTGAAAATAATCTCAGCCTATCCAACCTTACGTTATAATTCAAACATTCCCCACTAGCCAGACACTGGTATCCCTGTTCTAAACCTACCCCAGCTGAATAATTTGCTTGCTGTTACTGGGCGACAAACACTGGACACAGTATTCCAGAAGACGCATCAACCAATGTCCTATTCAACTTCAACATAACGTACCGACTCCTACGCTCAAAGGACAGAGCAACGAAGGCAAGATGACATTTTTTTTTAACCATTCTGTCTATATATGAAGCAAACTAAAATGAATTATGTACTAGCATCCCTGGCCTCCGTGTTCCACAACGCGATGCAACGCCCGATCATTAATTGTATAAGCCCTACTCTTATTTGATGTAGCAAAATGTAATACCTTCCATTTATCCAGATTAAATTTCATCTGACATTTTTCAGCCCAAAGACGGAATAGATTAAGATCCTTCTGGAATCTTAGATCACCTTCTTTACAGTCTCCAATTCTGCTGTCCTCTGCAAGCTTATGAGCTATGGCTTCTATGAGTTCTATTGTTTTCTCATATAGGTCAACGATTTTTAATTATTTGTCGTGGCCATCATTTAGTAGTTTGCAAATCAGGTAACAACTAGTCATGTAGTTAACCATGAGGAAGAAAGCCATAGACTGCAGGGAGATTGGAAACAATTGGCAAGAAAATGTGCTGAAAGGAATTCAATCCAGTGAAGTGGGTGATAATGAATTTGGGGAGGAACAATGATAAAAGTGTGACTGTTAACAGTAACAAAAGAGAAATTGGAGTAGGCATTCACGAATGTTTGAAGGTGATTGGACAAGGGATCAAGTGGTCTCGATGGGTTGGAGATACTTTCTGTTCTTGACAGCAGGTGGGAATATATAAGAGCAGGGAAATGATGCTGGAACTTTAGCAACGGCCTATTCAAGATCAATGGAGAGGGGAATCAGATGGACGGAAGTCCGTACTGCCAGTTCTGGAAATCAGAATTAAGATTAGAGTGGTGCTGAAGAAGCACAGCACATCAGGCAGCATCCGAGTTGCAGAAAAAAATAACGTTTCGGGCAAACGCCCTTCATCGGGAATAAAGCTGGGAGCATCGAGGGTGGAGAGATAAATGGGAGGACTGAGTCTGGGAAGAATTTAACTGAGAGTGCAAGAGGTGGATAGAGATGGGGTTAAATGTGATAGGTCGAAGAAGAGGGTGGAGCGGTTAAGTGGAAAGGAAGATAGACAGGTGGGAAAGGTCAGTAGGATGGTGCCAAGTTAGAAAGTTGGAACTCGTATAAGGTGGCCGTGGGGAGATGAGGATACTGGTGAAGACCACGTTGATGCCCTGGGGTTGAGGGTCCCGAGGTGGAAGATCTGGCGTCTGGTGGTGAGGGAACGGCGGTGCAGGAGACCCAGGAACTGCATGTCCTTGGGAGAGTCGGGGTGGGGGGGGTTGGTAATTGATGTTTTTGGTCATGGGGCATTGGAGTTGAATGTTGCGGGTGCCCTGGAAATGTTCTATGAAGCGCTCTCCGAGAATGTGTCTTTTGGCCCCAATGCAGAGGAGACTGCATCGCGAGCAACAGATGCAATAAATGACATGTGTGGAAGTGCACATGCACATTTGATGGATGTGGAAGGATCATTGGAGCCTTGAAAGGATGTAAGAAGGAAGATGTGGGTGCAGGTTTTGCAATTCCTGTGGTGGCAGGGGAAGGTGCCGTGAGGGGAGGGTGGGTCATTGGAGGGCCTGGACTTGACTAGGTAGTCGTGGAGGAAACAGTCTTTGTGAAAAGTGGATAGAGGTGGGGATGGAAATATAAATTTCCCTGTCACTGCAGATATTGCAAAACCTGCACCCACATCTACCTCCTCACCTCTGTCCAAGGCTCTAATGGAGGCTTCCACATCCATCAAAGTTTCTCCTGCACTTCCACACATGCCATTTCTTGTATACGTTCCTGCCGATGCGGTCTCCTCTAAGTTGGAGAGAGGAGATGGGTTCTCACAAAACATTTCAGAGAATATCTCCAGGATACCCGAAATAATCCACCCCTGTGCCCCATGGCTAAACTTTTCAACTCCCCCTCCCACTCTCCCGAGGGCATGCAGGTCCTGGGCCTCCTGTATCGCCACTGCCTCACGACCCGATGCCTGGAGGAAGAAAGCCTCATCATCCGCCTTGGGACCCTTCAACCCCATGGCATCAATTTGGACTTCACCCTTTGCCTCATTTCCCCTCCCCCTACCTTACCCCAGTTCCGACTTTCCAGCTCAACACCATCCGCCTGACCTGTCCCACCTGTGCATCTTCATTCCCATCTATCCACTCCACCTACTTCTCTGACATATCATGTTCACCCCCGCGTGCATCCACTTTCAGCACTCTCAGCTACCTTCTCCCAAGCCCCATCCACTTCCCATTTGTCTCTCGATTCCTTGTGCTCCCAGTCTCATTCCTGATGGAGGGCTTTTGCCAGAAACGTCCATTCTTTCCTGCTCCTCAGATGCTGCCGGACCTGCTGTGCTTCTCCAACATCAATCTAATTGAGGGGAGTAAGTTGATTGAGAGGGTTTTCGGATATTTTCTATTGTTGACCACAGGCTGTGGATGATAGTAGAACTTTAGCAACCACCAGTTTAGGGAACAGCGAAAGGACTGAGCACAAGTCTGGTCACGGCATAAATCAACATTTTTCTTAAAATTGTCAGATAAAAGATGTAAGGCTGAAGTATGCCACTTTGCCCATCAAGACCATTTCACCAATGAGTTTCTCACTGATTCCTTTCCAGGTCAGGGTGCTATGGGCCTTGGAGGGTAACTTGAAAATGGTGGCATTTCGTTGTACCTTCCAACCTTGTCCTTATAGTCAGTATAGCTGTTGAGCTTTGAAGGTTGTCAAAAATGCCCGAATGACTTACTCCAGTGCATCTTATAGTTGGTGCACTCTGCTGCAATTGTGCCTTAGCGGTGAAGGGAATGAAGATTGCAGGTGTTGAAGAGGGTACACTCAAGTGACTGCATTGTCGTGGACGGTGTCCAGTTCCTGAAGTGTTATTGAAGTTACACTTCAATGGAGAGAGTTATATTCCACGTCTCATTTGTGCCTTGCAAACGATGTAGGATTCACAGAACAATGATTTGGGTTTATAATCAAAAAATGTCTCAAGAACATGTTATTGTTGTCAAAGTGTTTATGTAGCCAGTTTCTATAAGCTTTTTCCCCGAAATAATAGCTCTGTGGACGATTACACGGAGTAATTTGTTTACAGTAAAGTTATTGAATGTCAATGAGATATGATTAGATTCGCATTTGTCAGAGTGATCATTACTCTATTTCGTCCTTGTGTGGACCAGTCTGATTCCAGTCGCTGTCTGATTTCAAATCCAATTGCCGTCTGGGCTTGAACGTTCAACCGTTTCTTCCCATAAATGTCTCCACCTGCCTTAATAATATGTAAGGACGCTGCAGGGGACAGCAGAGATTAATGAACATATTGTCAACACTGGAGAAAATGGGGCTTCGTGGAATGATTGGTTCGGCTGGGATTATTCTCCTTGAAACAAAGGAGAGGGAGGGGAGCTCTATAATCACATAATAATATTTATGAACGTTCAATATTCATGGGTTCTTGACAGGGTAGTTACGGGCAGGTGATTCACCCTCTGGTATGAGGAGAGTACCAGAGGACATGAAGTCAGAATTAGATATTGCCTATTTAATTCAGAAATGAGGGGTAATTTCTTTGCTCAGGGGTTAATGAATCGGTGGAACTCCTTGCCGAAATCGTTGTTGAGGCTGAGTTGTTGTGTATTTTCAAACTGTGCCAGACAGATATTTAACCAGAAAGATGATGAAGCTTTGTCGTGGCAATGCTGGAGAATGGAGTTGAGGATTATCAGATCAGCCATGAGTTCATTGAATGGTGGAGCAGACTCGATGGGCTGAATGGCCGACTTCCAATCCTGCACCATTTGGTCTGACGCCTTATTTTATTGATACCTTAAAATTCTGAGGGGATGGGATGAAATGATAGAAAAGGTTTCTCAAACTGATCAGACAGATCAGGAACTAAGCTCATAAGTTCATGAACAGGAAATGTGCTGTGGCCTGGACACAACAAATGGCACTGGGCACACCGCAGATGGGTATGTGCAGTTGTTGTGATTGCTAAAGAAAATTGCTGGATCCAATATTGTTGCCAACTTGGTGATCACGCTGGATGATGGATCGCGGTATGATTCACACAGCAAAAGGTTGTGAAAGAATGAAAGATTCGTTTCATTGGAAAAATTTCCTGCGTTTCGAATTCAATCGACTGTTTAAAATATTGATCAGAACTTTGTGTGGAGCATTACATTAAAATTCAGAAGCCCACTGGACAAACTATTGCACCCGATCTCTCCTTATTTGTTTCACTTTCATTCGATGTAAAGTCATAGAAAGTCAAGATGGAATGAAAGGAAAAAATAAACGTTTGCACTCCTTTTCATTATCCCAATGTAACGAACAACAAAACAAATTGCTTTACTTTGACTTTGATGAGGTATCGATTTATCACAAATCTCTGGTGCAATGAAGGGCAAGAGCAAGATTCTCCACCCACAGTATCCTAAAGATGCGAGGCACAAAGGGAAACCACAGCTACTTCTGATGTAAGTAACAGCCAGAAAAGGATTCAAATCCACACATGGGCAATGGAAGAGCAACCCGTCGCCTTAACCTCTGGGCCACTTCAGCCCATTGCAAAGGGGCTCACATGTGAACCCGTCAAGATCACATATGGTGTACCTCGGGGATGAGAAATTCCCTGACAGGAATCGAATTCACACCATTATGTTTCTGCTTTCAGCAGAATAATAATACCAGCAAAATCCAAGGGATTGACCTCGTCCTTGGAAGGAAAACCTTGTCCTTGATTTATTTCGAGTCGGAACTGTCTCAGAATGACCCAGCAAGCATGAAATTCCCGTCATGTTCACACGCACATTTCGTCTTGACGCATAATTTCTTCAGACAGTTTCTATCGCACGTGAGGAAGTATATACGTAGAGAGAAGTGAAGGTGATGGTTTAGCTCGATGGTCTTTCTCATATGGCTGAACCTGAACTGGGTAAAATTCCCGGAAATGCAGTTTTGTTCGTTTCATTTTATTAATTTTGCTGCAACTTCACTCTGTTCATTCCAATGATCGGAAGTGAATTGGATTTATATGATTGGAACGCTCAATGTTGTATTCATTTTGCTCCGAATTTATTTCAGCTTAAACAAAATACTGATGAGAAAAACAGAAGGTTGAACTACAAAACAAGATGCCAGTTTTGATGCTCAGTTACGTTGGCAGATTTCAATGGGTGTCAAATGAACCCAACATCATGGCGATCGTCCTCCAATCTTTAAGGCATGGGATTAAAGCAGGAAATCGATCTCCAAGAGACGGGTCACTTCTGATTCATTAAGGAATAGCTTTCCTTGACAATATACAAAATCTGCTCAGTTCCATTTATAATGCTTCATGTTGAATATTAATATAAATCTTGAAAACCTCTGAGTTTTTTTTTGCTGAATCTTACTCAGCTGGATTCGTTTCCGATATTTATTTGCATCTGAAGTTGTCCAAATTAGATATTGTTTCCTCGCACCTTCTACCCCCTACACCCTCCTTTACACTTTTACATGGCCACACGATTTCTCTCTCCTGGTGAAACTCACTGCTTGCGTGTCTCTAAATGTGCCTTTCCAAATATTTTGGAAACGGATTGTCTGAGTGACAGAAATTCTGCTCCCATTATTTCTTTGCCCTACATCGATGGTTTTGAAATCTTGACTTTCAGAAATGTATGAACGTGAAATAGTGCATTTACCACCTATTTACTCTCTCCAAACCTCAATTCATCAGGAAAACTTCCATTCGGTTTTCCTTGGTTTAGTTTCAAATTTTCCAACACACAAATAAATAAAATTCCATCCCCACTAAACGCCGTCAGCATCGTGTCTAATGTCTTAGCAGCCCAGTAAACGCTGGCAGTGTCCTCTCTGATAGAATCACAGATTCCTTACAAGGCAGAAAGTGCAGTTCAGAAAATCGGGTCTGTAGGGAGACTCTGAACAGCATCTCAACCAGACCGAGCTCTCGTCTCTATCCCCACAGGTCTCTGACTTGTGATTTCAAATAAATCTTTTGGATGAAAACCTGGCATCGTGTGTCTGCTGACCTTATCACTGCGTTACCCATGGCTAATTCACTTAACTTACTGAATTCACTCCCTGGACACATCAGCGCAATTTAACATGGCTAATCCACCTAACCTACAGACCTAAGAACAGTGCAAACCACTGAGCAAATGTACCATCACATTCAACACTATCTGCATCATGTGTAATGGCTTCACACACTGGCAACTCCGCCCAGTGAAAGCAAGCTGCGACCACCAACCCGAATTCAATGCATCCAAACACGGTTCTACGCTGTACAACTTCAGTAGTTCTGCGGGAAATCTTTCTGCACTCAGATCTGAATGAGTTTACTCTGTTTTCTTCCTCAGATTCCTGCTTTAAATAAACATATCAGTCAGGAACAAATCTATATAATGTTTTTCATTACAACACAAACACAATGTGCAGTTTGCAGAAGTTACGTGTTTGCACTTTCACTGACACTTTGTCTCCCCAGGAGCTGCAGTCCTTCCCCAGCTGATTCAGACAGCACTGTCCTTCCTATGACATGTCCCATCGAGAATGGAAAGCCAGACATGAATAACCTTCACTGGGAACAGAACGACAGGTATAAAACCTTGACGATTCCCCAGCGGCGAATTGAACCCTGTGACAGGCGGGGAGACTAACCAGGATACTGTGGAGGATGACAACATCGAAGGAGGCCCTTCAGCCTGTTGTGGCCGCACGTGCCCAACACAACTGCTTAACGACCTGAATCAAGTTTTCCATCGTTTAGCCCATAATCTTACATGTTTTGGCATCACAATTTAACATCTCGATTTTCTTTCAGGTTAGAATGATTTCTGCCTCTTTGACCCTTTCCGCTAATCTACTCAAACCTTTCTGCCTTTTCCCCAAATCTCTTGGCCCCAGTGTTCGATCTCTCCATCAATAAGAAACGCTTCTTTCAGTCTATCCTATCCATATCCCTCAGTATTTAGTACATCTCAGTCATGTCTTCTCCAATCTCCTCTGCTCGGCGAGAAACAGCCCCAGTCTGTCCAATCTCTCCTCACAACTGAAACTCTTCAGCCCAGACAATATCCCAGTGAATCTCTACTGCAACGTTCCCAGTGCGATCACATCCATGCAGTACTCTGAATTGCAGAACTGCACACAAAATCTAGCTAGGGCCGAATGAACTTTTTTTCTATTCTGTTACAGTATGAGGTCGTCGCTGGGTCGGCAGTATTGATTGGTATCCCTAATTGCAGAGCGGGCATTTGAAACTCAACCATATTGTAGTGAGTCTGGAGTCACATGGAGGCTCAAACAGGTAAGAATGGCAGTTACATTCCTTAAATGAGGTCAGATGGTTTTGTTGTTTTCAACAATTGGCCGCGGATTTATAGGAGTTATTAGATTCGTAATTCCAGATATTTATTGAATCCCAATTCTACCACCTAGCATGGTCGGAGTCAAACCCAGGTCCCTGGTGTCTGAATTAACAGTTCAGTGTTCAGTGGTAAGAGCGCTCGGCCATTGCAGAAAAGCAGTGAAACTTATCTGATCCAATTAAATCTCTTTTCCCCAATACTGGTCTGTGCTATTTTCCTGAGCTTGACCCCCCCCCCCCCCAATAATATCGGGTCCATATCAGTAGAAGCTGCTACATGAGCATTGATCTCACAACAGTGGTAACCAAATGGATCAAATGGTCTGCATGTCCCGATGGTGGGGTTGGAGCACGTTCACCCAGCAACAGTGACCCCAGCCACACAGACTAATCGGTAT